>NC_090940.1:105448011-105761179 GCF_040938575.1 Ambystoma mexicanum | reverse complement strand
CTACAATTCCTGGACCATTGGTTTGCCCAGTGAAGCCCTGCTGCAGGGCCAAAACACCAACTTTGCATCGACAGAGAAGCCCCTGCAAGGACAACTTCTCCCCTTGAGTGGGTGAGACCAATCAACTCCAATGTAAGCCACCTGGACATCTATCGCAGAGCTGGTTGAATTTCCACAGAGTTGCCGCTGGAAACCGTATAGCCAGGGAGAGGAACACCAGATTGTGTGTGTTGCTTTTAAGCTGGCCTAGAGCTCCAGGCAGATCTTCTGGACTCCCAGGAAGTAGGACTGACCGAGCATGAGCCCCCTCAACAGAGTGCAGGACCCCAGAAGCAAGGAAAGTCCTTCTCGACAGCCAGGAACCGTGGCATTGCCATTTGCGGTAGACGCAAGGAACTGAAACACTGAACAGCCACTGAAAGTAAAGTTTGCCAGTTGCACATTTTGACCGTCCCAGTGCAGGAGTCCCCCCGACATCCTCCCTCTTGTCCCCAAGACAGAGGCCGAGGAACAGTGAGATCTACAGAGCTGCACAGCAATAGGAGTCATGAACTGCATCTTTTCTTCATCTTAAAAGGTACCGTACAAAGTCTGAGAGAACTTAACTCTTGCTGTAGAGTTGCTTGCATCTTCTACTACTCACAGGTCTAATCAGCTTGTGGCCCTACATTTGATTCTTCTTTTCTTCAAAGACTTCTGAAAAATTGTGCAAAGACTTTTCCATTTACCTACCAGAAGTGCTTCATCCTATATAAGACTTTTGCACTAGCCTTTTGTACTGAATGACTTTCTATAAGGATCCAAAAGTATTTGCCTGCTTAAGAATATTTGTGGTCTCTTGTATGTTCTAGATAATTTTTTCCTTTGACTTAATACTATATGATCCTAAATGCAACAGTGATATATTAATGTCCCCGGCACCCTAGCAATTTCACTTGAGGGTGTAGGTAGTTTGTGGGCCATCCCAAAAGGTTATCTATTGATTTAGAGATATTAAGAGTATTTCATTAATTGTATTTGAGTGTTACTGTTACATTGCTCCCTTCTGAAGAAGGCTTATTCTGACTGATAAATTAATAACTGTTTATTCAGGAAACCTTGAGTGTAAGAGTTTATTTGAATACTTGTAACTGTAAATCTCTAACTCCCTGTGTAACTCCCCTACAGCTCACAATGACCCCTCCTGAGATAGGTCTGTCTGCTCAACACGCTACCAAAAATGTGCAGTACAAGCTTATGCCAAAGGTTGGGTTTCCTATACCTGTAGTTAGAGTTGTTTGTAGTGTTCCCAGAGGGTACTGCATACAAACTTTGCCTAACACCTCACCACTTTGACCTTGAGGGACAGAAGAAAAGTCTTGAGGGCTCAAAACACAGCCCGTAGTTCCAGTACTTTCATGTGTAGCACCTTCTCCGGCAGCCACAGGTCTCTGGCGCCCGGTGTGTGCTCACCACCCTTCCAGGGAAGTGTCCATCCTAACCATCTCCTGATATGGAGGGTTCTGGAAATCTGTGCCCCCAATGATGTTGGAGCACACGGACACTTGGATCCAATGGGCGTCCAGGAACTCGGGAGCAGTCGCATCTGCAACCTGCAGAGCCGGTCCAGGTAGATGTATGACATCAAACAGAGCAGCGACTTGATGGTCATCATCGTGGTGATTGTTACGCTCACCTGGCTCCCACAGGAGCGTCGGTCGGACCCGGACAGCTGCGGTCTCCACCCACGTGATGCGTAGCGCAGCGATGACTGACTGGATCTGCCCTCCTAATCTTGTCTGCTTGACCCGTAGAAATATTCTCCTTATATTCTTGAAAGATGAGCTCTCCATCCTGTGTGGATTTGCAGGGGCGCGTCGATTCCAGTTACTTCACTGGTTTGAAGGCTCGGGAGAGTTCCGGAGAGTATTGACTCCGAGGTTCCTGGTGAGGACCAGTAAGTACTAAGTTCATAGAGTTCAATATGTCTGATGTTCACTCTAGTTCCCCCCCTTCCTTTCTTGTCTTGCAGCTGGCTCGTGAAAAGATGCTCTTGTGGCAGCTGGTGGCGCTCAGGTAAGAGTCTGTATTACCCGGCGCTGTCCGGTAAATGTTGCACGAGGAAAACGTGTTTTGTCTCTCTTTACAGATGAGGCACGTGAAAATATGGAGAGTCACAAAAGAATGCCTCCGGTGGTAAATCAGTTAAGTCTATGGTGGTAAGAATTATATTTGTTGGTTCCCTCGGCTCACCTTGTGGTTTTCTTTTGTCTCCTAGGTGCAGAAGTTCGGCGAAGAAATGATGGAGGCAGCGCCGACCCGAAGGATACTGTGAAGACTGGCGAGTATGGCGCGGCACTGCAGCTGGAGGTGCAGCACGTGAAGAAATTATTTTCTTTACAGGTCCAGAGACAAGATGGATCCAGAATCAGGTGTGGAATAGAAATAAGTTTGTTTTCTAACCTTGTCCCTTTCTTTCCTCTTTGTTTTAGGAGCTCTGGATTCGAGGCGGGCGTGGCAGAAGACTGGATGCAGGCTGCAGGCACAGGGAGAGTTACGCTGCTGGATGCAGAATAACGCGAAGCGTGTGTTGCTGGTCGGGTGTGGTTTAAATAGCCTCAAAAGTAGGCCCAGGTAAGAAGTCCCTAGAATCACACCCGAGTAAAAAATAGTCCCTGTAGAAAAATAGTCCCTTTCAAGCTTCATGTTGGATTGGAGTCACTTGCAGCATGGTCTGCCTGAGGTAAGTAATGACTATGAGCCTGGCGCCTTAGGCTCCAGGACCGATTCCTACTATGAGCCTGGTGCCTAAGGCGCCAGGAATGAACCCAGATAGCCCCTAGCCGGGGCTGCTGAGGTTTTACTAAATGTCTAGATGCCTGCTCCCGGGGCTGATGGGCTTGGTCCGGATGCCTGTGGGTAGGCATCATGACAGCGATCTTCAGAGCGGTCATTGCACTTTTCCCAAAATGGCCGCTATCCTCTCCTCAGACAGAGCTGCTAGACAGGAAACCGTGTTACGCCTGAACCCCAGGAACAGCACATTTTGCGATAGAGTAAAACAGGATTTTGCATAGCTCACCGAGAAACACAGATAGGTCAGCAGCCAGACATTCCACTCTGTATGATCGACGGTGATGTCCTTTGACTTGGCCCAGATGAGTCAGTCGAGGTAAGGGTACACATGAATTCCTTGTAGTCGCAGAAGGGCCGCCACCGGAGCCAGACACTTCGTAAAGACTCTGGGCGCTGACTTCAGTCCGACGGGGAGAGCCTTGAATTGGTAGTGCTTCCCTTGTACGACGAAGCGCAGGAACTTGTGATATTTTATGTGAATGAGGACGTGGAAGTACGCGTCCTCCAGATCGAACAACAACAAAGTCTCCCTCCTCCAGTTGGCTGAGCTTGTGCTGCAACGTGAGCATAATGAATGAACCGGAGTCGTCGTAGATCTAAAATTGGTCTCCAGCCCCCAGTCTCCTTTCTTACAAGAAAGTATCTCGAGTAAAAGCCAGAGCCCCGGAGTCGCTTCGGGAACCAGCTCTATTGCCTTTTTTCTTAACATAGCCGGAACCTCCAGCAGCAGCTGAGGGATGTGGTGTTCCTGTCAGGCAATCGGTGGTATTTGCGGACACTTCCGCTGAAACTCCAAAGTGTGTCTGTGGGCTAGAGAGTCCAGCACCCATCGATCAGTGGAGGTGTTTTCTCACATGCTGACAAAATTCGTGAGCCGGCCTCCCACTCCCCCCCCCTCCCCCCAACGGCCTGGTCCTGCTTGAAGGCCGGCACGCTGCACTGGGAGCCTTGACGACGGTGGCAGCCACCTCTGAAGGCCTTGGACAACCCCTTTAGGCTTCCTGGGTTGTGGTACAGGAGGGGTGGCGGTAAGAGGACGATCCAATGCCGAAACCCGAAGTCCTCCCCGACTTTCCTCCTGAGGGACGAAAGGACGGACGGTGCTGCTGCAGCGTGCTCAGGCCATCTCCATGTCCGCTTCGATGGCTTGAAGAGATTCATTGTTGCCGAAAAGATGGTCTCAATTGAACGGCATGTCCAGGACCCTTGTCTGGATCTCTTGTCTGAAGTTGGTGGCCTTGAGCCTGCCACAACGACCGAGGCAAACCCGGTTTGCCATCAGGCGTAACCCGCATCCACAATGTCCAGGGCCACAGTGATGGCGTGGTCTGAAGCCACCTCACCCTCCTGAAGGATCTCCATTGCCTCTACCCACTTGTCCTCGGGGAGGAAATCCAGCATTGGAGATCTCGTACCATAGCTTCCAGTCGTACATGGCCAAAATCGCCAAGGCATTGGCCGCCTTGACAGTCGTCGGCCGAGTAAATGACCACCTGTCACACAGCACCCAGTTTCTTCCCCTCACCGTCTGGAGGGATTGAGGTTGACGAAGGGTTGGATGACGACGGGTTGGACAACTTCTTCCTAGCCACAGCCGAGACAGAGTCTGGCAACGGTTGAGACCGCAGACATTTGGGTGCAGATTCCGGCACCCAGTATTTTTTCCTCTAGCCAGTCCCTCTTCACCGGGGTCTAGGCAGGGTTCTTCAGCAGAGCAAGCCCTTCATCCCAGGCGTCCAGGAGTGGTACAAACAGAATTGTCTTCCTTCACACCTTCCGGCGCTGATGCAGGAAACCCTCCTTCTCTTCCGGAGTAAGCTGGAAGAGCCCTGACGCACAGGCTATCATGGAGTGGAAGGATCCCACTTCATCTGGTGGAGAAGTCCTAAGTGGCAGCGAGATTCCGCCGGTGGCTTTAGTCGTCGCTGTGTTCATCCTGGTGTCCCTAGGTGGCGGAGGGCAGTGACTGTTGAAGAGGAAGAACAGGGTGTCTACTTTTCTTCAGCAGTAGTGGCCCCGGTGTCATTGCCAGTGGTGTCGTTGGTGGTGTCGCTGGTGGTGCCGTCGGCATCCTCTTCTGAATCTCCAACACCAGTGTGTGGATGGTTGAGAGAATATCCTGCGACAGATCTCTGGTAGGTGCCTGGGGAACAGGGTAGCTGGGCCCAGCGCTGATGTCGCCCCCACCTACGTCGCCGGCGGGCATCTCCTCAACATTGTCGTCACCAATCTCCTCCGGGATTGTGTGGACAGAAACTGTCTTACTATTCGGACGAAGAAATATCCGTGCCCTGTAGCTCTTCTATACCCCCCAGCCCCTTAGGGTCCCGAGGGGTCGGCTTCGGGCTGTGGTCTGGCATCCTCCTCCGCAGAGTCTTCTCCAGTGGTTTGGCCAAAGCCTCCCGCCAGGTAGGAAGAGCCACACTGACTGCCACCGGGGTACGCTGGACTGGGTCAGCCCCTTTTGCATTAGAGAGGGCAGCAGCAACCAGCTCAATAGAAGAGGACCTTTAGGCCTGGATCATCTGGGCCTTCACTAGCAGGATGGACACCATGTCCTGCTTGGCCTTCTCCGGTCTCTCTGGCAGCTTCCCCGGGGTACCCGACATGCTCTTCGACGAAGAGCTGGAGCAATGGCTGGAGATTGAGGCTGGACAATGAACGCGCCCTGATCGTCGCGAGACCCACTGGCATGGCGACCCAGACTGACGTGGACGCAAGGTGCATGGCCTTGTCTTGGGCACCCACGGATGAGCACCCTCAAAAGGACTGCTTTGGCTGGCTGGATCTGGATGTAGCAAGCCCCTGTGAACCACCCGGGGTAGAGGCCATGGCCTTGTTCCACATCGCTTGGAGAAGCCACAGCAGATCTCGCAATCTTTCTCCTTGTGCACCAGGGTTAAGACAATACAGGCTCTGGGAAAGTTTGTTGTCCATGAAAACATTCTGCAAACTGCAGCTGTTGCAGAGCTTGAAGAAAGCGCTGTCCTTCTCCTCCGACATGATCCAGTGCAGTGTAGGCCTGAGGGCCTTCTGGAAATTTCCAAGAAGAAAACAAAGATTTTGCCCTTGAGGGGCGATGAAAGATGCCGAAAAATAGGTCCCCGTTAATTGGATGAGTAGACGATGGAGCACACAGGATCGAATTTGAACAATACCATTTTCCTAGCCAAAAATTATGAAAAAACACAGAAAAGCTCTAAGAGCGAAACACGAGGACTCCCAACACTTGAACGTGTGATACAAATCTGACAATGGGTGCCAGAGGAGGGGCTCAGGGAGAGGGCAGTCACTGTATGGGGGCAGTATGACCCAGAGCTCAGTGATTGGTTATTGGGAGAAAGTTCAGAAATGAAACGGAAACCGATTTTTTTTCTTTACTGAGGATTCCCCGCATGACGACAGGGAATATTCATGAGCATGTGAATCCATGGCAGACCCCATGCTGGAGAATAAAGCCAAACAGCATTACTTTTTGGGGGGGCATAAACAATTCACAGGTGAGTAACAACCATATGAGAATGCATTACTTACCGTAAAAGCATTTCTGATGGTTGTATCTGCTTAGATTCACATGCTGTGCATAGGTCCGACATCCAGTGGTCACTGCGGAGTATTGCATTTTGTTTTTCGTAGTCGAAAAGGGGACGTCGACAAGGCGTGTCTGAAACACTATCCCTATAGTGACGTGCGTTGTACCCACAATCCCTCACGCGTCGAGGTCCCTCTGTTTGTATTTTTTCTGCCCTGAGGGAGCCTTCTAGACGTGAGTGAGTACAGAAAAGAGAGAGATATATAAAGGAAGTCTATGTTCCTTCCATCCGAGCGGGGAGGAAGGGCGGGCGCATGTGAATCTAAGCAGATACAACCATCAGAAATGCTTTTACGGTAAGTAATGCATTCTCTTCTGATGTTTGTTAATCTGCTTAGAATCACATGCTGTGCATAGACTAGCGAGCAGTACCCGGAGTTGGCGGTGGGTTATGAGAAGGAACAGTAGAGAAAAGGTGTCGTAATACTGCCTGTCCCACCTGGGAGTCAGATCTAGAGTGTGTATCTAGACAGTAGTGTTTTGTAAAGGTGTGCACAGAACTCCAGGTAGCCGCTTTGCAGATGGACTCAAGGGGAACATTTGCAATGAATGCTATGGATGCCCCCGTGCCTCGAGTAGAGTGTGCTCTTGGCCTAAAGGGCAGTTCTCTCTTAGCAAGAGTATAGCAGAGAGTGATGCATTGAACAATCCATCTAGAAATAGTGGATTTTGAAACTGCATCTCCTTCTCTTCCTGCTGCCACCGCTGCTAAGTTCATGTTCTGGGGGCATGGATGCAGAGTCCTGCCTTTGTCCTGAGACAGCATGTTGTACGGGCAGGGGAGTTTTACTGGGGGGGATAGAGACATCTCCATCAAGTGAGCGAACCATGGTTGTCGTGCCCACATTGGGGCCACTAGTATCATGGTCACTTGTTCCTGGTGCATCTTGTGCACCACTTTGTTGAGATGGGGAGTCGGGGGAAAAGCGTAAACAAATTTCCCTGACCATTGCATCGACAGACCGTTCCCCTTGGATTGGTTCTGGGGGTACCTGGAGGCGTAACTTAGGCATTGTGAGTTTTCCAGGGTTGCGAACAGGTCTATTTCTGGGAATCCCCATTGTGTGAAGACGTCGAAGACGATGTCTTCGTGCAGGCGCCATTCGTACTCTTTGGGCAGGGGGAAATCTCTGCTGAGACTGTCTGCTAGCAGATTGAGTTCCCCGGGTACATGTAGTGATAGTAGGAACATGTCCTGTTTGAGAGCCCACTTCCATATATTTTGGGCCAGCTTGGACAGGCCTGGAGAGTGGGTGCCCCCTTGCTTGTTGATGTAGTACATGGCTGTGGTGCTGTCTGTAAGGACCATTACTGTTTTGCCTTGTAGGTGTTCCTGGAAGGCTCTTAGCGCCTTGAACACAGCTAGTAGCTCCAGTAGATTTATGTGTTTGGATGCTACGTTCGGAGTCCTCACTCCGTGAGCAGTCTGATGGGATAGGTGCGCCCCCCAGCCTGTGAGGGATGCGTCTGTGGTTAGAGTGGCTTCCGCCGCGGGTGTGGCAAAGGGTTTCCCTTTTTCCATGTTTTCCTTTGTCCACCACCGTAGCGAGAGAACTAAGGCCTGCGAGACCACAACTAGATCCTCCCATAGTCCGCTGGCCTGACACCACTGGCTGTTGAGCCACTCTTGCATAGGGCGCATGCGCAGGCGCGCGTGAGGTACCAAATAAATACACGACACCATCATTCCTAGCAAGCGCATTGCATCACCTCTCGACCGGTTACATATTGAGGGATTTGAAACAGCATGTTTTGGACCCTCTCTTTGGAGGGGAAGACGAGGCCGTCCTTTGTTTGAATTAGACCCCCTAGGAACTGCTTGATTTGACTGGGGTCTAAACTGGACTTCTTTTCGTTGATGGAGAAGCCCAACTGGAACAAAAGGTCTACTGTCTTTTGGGTATTGGAGAAGCATGTTTCGTAAGAATCCCCTGTTATGAGCCAGTCGTCGAGGTAAGGGTAAACTGGGATGGACAACCTGCGCAGGTGGGCCGCTGCCACTGCCAGCACCTTCGTGAATACCCTTGGTGCTGATGCTATGCCGAAGGGTAGCACTTTGAACTGGTAGTGTTTGCCCTCTATCATGAACCTGAGGTATTTTCTGTGCGCTGGCAACATTAAAATATGAAAGTATGCATCTTTCATGTCCAATGTTGTCATGTAATCTCCCTGAGAAAGCAGTGGGATTACTTCCTGTAAGGTTACCATACGAAACTTTTGGGGTTTGATAAACTTGTTCGCTGGGCGCAGATCTAATACAGGGCGCATGGTTAGATCCTTTTTGGGTACAAGGAAGTACACTGAATAAATACCTTCCGTTACCTGAGATAGAGGCACGACCTCTATGGCTCCTTTTTCCAGCAGTTGTTGTACTTCTTGGAGAAGGATGGCAAGATGTTCCGGTGTCATGCGACGTCCCCTCGGGGGTCTGTAGGATGGGGAACTGTTGAATTCGATACAGTATCCGTGGGCTACGGTGGAAAGTACCCAACGGTCTGACGTTATCTCCTCCCATGCAGGAAGAAAGGATGTTATCCGGCCCCCGACCGGTGTTGCATGGGAGGGGACGCGAATCTTCGCGTCACTTGGAGTTGTTGGGGGCTTGGGAGCCTCTGGGGGTGGATCCCCGACCCCTCCCTTTGCCCCGGCGTTGGCCTCTTTGGCTGTACTGCCCACTATTGGTTTGGTAATTGGTGGCAGGGTATTGCTGATGTTGATTTTGTTGTTGGTGTTGGCGTTGGCCACGAAAAAAGCGTTTGTTGCCATAGCCGCGCCTGGTAGTGGGCTTAGAGATTTGGTCAAGAGTCTTGATAGTGTCGAACTCTTTTTTTAGCCATCTCTAGGGCTTCATCTACCGCTTTTCCGAAGAGGTTAGCGTCCTCGACAGGTTTATTTATCAAAGACGCCTGTGTCTCTGGTTTAAAGCCTGAGTTGCGCAGCCATACATGGCGCTTTAGGAGTATTCCTTGTACTAAGGAACGTCCTGCTGTTTCTGCCGCGTCCAGAGAGTTTTTAACAATGCTCTGGTTCACTTGGGTTCCTTCGCCAATAGTTGACAGTAGGCGCGTACGTAAAGGCTCCGGTGCTTCCTCGGCGTCTTTTCGCAGTTTGGCCCACTGCGCGTCTGCGTAGCTTGCAAGCAAGGAATTGTTGTTGGCAATTCTTGCTGAGAAGGCAGCCGAGGAAGTAACTCTTTTTGCAAGGGCATATAGCCTCTTGCCCTCCTTGTCAGGGGGTGCCTCACTGGTGGAAAGTGGTACCCCTGCCCTCTTTCTAGTATTAGATACCACTAGGGAATCCGGAATGGAATGTCCCCTAATGTAGAGGGGGTCTGAGGGTGAAGGAGTGAAAAGTTTTTCAATCCGTGGATTGACCCCTCTGATCATTGCGGGAGTGGACAGCGAAGGTATGATCCTTCTCTTCACTGAAGCGAGGAGTGGAATGGTCTGGCTGACCGGGGGTTTTTCTTTAATCACTCTTTCTACAAAGTCCAATTCTGGAGAGAGTTCCCCGGTGTCGAGTTCGAAATGCGCTGCTGCTCTGCGCAACAGTGCATTGAACGTGGGCTGATCGTCAATTGGAGACGTGTTCCTAACTGGAGAATTGTCCGGAGGAGTTAGGTTTAGGACATCAGTGTCGGAATACACTGATGGTGATTGCCAGGGGTGTGAAGGTCCCTCTTCTGGGTTAACCCCGAAGCCTTCTTCTATAATGTCTGTTCTGTCTTCCAGACATTCCTCCTGGTTCTGTTCTTCATTGTCCATGAAATCATCTTCTTCCTCGAAGTATTGTTCCTCCCCAGTGAGGTCATATACATCTTGGAAGTCTGAGGCTGTGTCCTGCTGGGGATCGACTAGCCTTGGATTTTTGGCCCTGGGGTCCTCCTGAGGCCCTTCTCTGGTCCTCTTGTGAGTTTGAGAGGCCTGGGTGCTCATGAACCTTTCCATCCTCTCCATACAGAGGTGGAGTCTTTCCATTGTTTCATGGGGTACCCCAGAGCGGTCTGGCGGGGGAAACATAGGGTTATCTAACTCGAAATGGCTCGACCTTTCCCAAAGCGTCGAGGAAAGTGTCCCGTCGCCCTCCGAAAAACCTTCAGGTGTGTCGGGAGACTCCCTGACTGAAGGGGGTAGTCCCTGCTTTCCTTCTGGCTTTTTCGGCGTATCCTTTAACTTATGCGTAACGCTCGACGTAATCTTCGGCGTACGCTTTTGGGCGTCGGCTACAGCGATCCTTGCTAAGCTATCGGCGACTCGTTTGTCGGCGGAAGCTTGAGTTTTCGACGCTATGGGTATCGAACGTTCTACGGCGGTCTGCGCTTTCTGTTGATGCGCACCGGCCGATGGTTTGGTGGCAGCGCCCTTGTTTGCCGAAAGCCCAGTCGCAGGTCGCGGCTGCGAGAGGGGCTTCGAACCCGAACGGTCCGAGGAGGCCGCCGGTGGAACCTGCGTCTCCTTGGGCGCCGAAGGTCTTTTCGACTTCGTCGAACAAGAGCCGTGGGTTGTGTGTTTATGTGGATCTTTGTGTGCGTCTGTGTCGCCGGGGTGTTCATCCCCATAAGCAGGGCGTGAGCCGAGCCCGTCGGGGCCGGGGACAGACGACGAAGCGCGTAAGCGCTCCTTAGAGGGGGTTTCGACTTCCGTAGCGGAGGTCGTGTTATCGTGTTCCTCGTCACTGTCGGTGGTAGCAGCGGCGGGTGAACCTTCGGCCTTCGACATCGCGTAGGCCGCCTACCTTTTAACCCTTCGGTCTTTTAGAGTTTTAGGCTTAAGAAGCCGACAAGCCGCGCACCCTTCCTCCTTGTGATCGAGGGGCAAGCAGCGGTTACACCGTGAGTGCTTGTCCTTCCAAGTGAATTTGCCTTTACAAAGTGGGCAAAACCTAAACGGTGTCCTCTCCATAGCCGAGGCAATAAATCGCGATAAATACCCCAAGGGAAAGGAAGGGGAAAGGGAAAGGCATTCTCAGAAAAGACCCAGAGATGTCCCACGACCCCACTCTCCCTACTGTATATGGCCTGCGAGGCCAGGCCACGTGTTCGGCAGCGCCGAAGGATCTCTTCCGCTCGACCCTCCGTCGAAGATTATTTTCGGTGGAGACAGCTTACAACTGCGTCGAGGGAGGGATTATTAATATTAGAGAAAAAACGACCAAAGGCCGAGGAGTTGCAATGTCTCTCGAGGAGCTCCGCGTGAAGGCGACCAGAAGCTGGGCGGAAAAAAACAATCTGAGGGACCTCGACGCGTGAGGGATTGTGGGTACAACGCACGTCACTATAGAGATAGTGTTTCAGACACGCCTTGTCGACGTCCCCTTTTCGACTACGAAAAACAAAATGCAATACTCCGCAGTGACCACTGGATGTCGGACCTATGCACAGCATGTGATTCTAAGCAGATTAACAAACATCAGAAATATATATATATATACACTTTTCATAATAGTGCACCACTTTCAAGGTAAGTAAGTACATTTGTGACTTCACTCTCAGAGTCCGTTACCAAACAACATTTTTTGCAAGTAAGTAACTTTTAAACACCTCTTTTCTAGGCAAAAGGACCAATCCTTTATAAGTCTTTGCCTTATTCTTGCAGCATGAGTGTTTTCAGTGGCAGAAGGGGGTTCACTAGGGTCTAGTGTCCAACAGGCAGTGTCAGGATAGGTTCTTAAGTAGCAGAAGTCACCCCAAAACTACACAGGAATCACAAGAGACTTAAGTAAAAGAATACCCAAGCCAGCACAGTAGCTCAGCACAGAAGATTTTGCAGCAGGGTGACTTCAGGATTTGTAGCCAAAATCCCGGTTGGTGGATTCTTGTGGTGACTGAAAACACGACCTTGGAAGGGATTTTGCAGCAGGGCTCAACCGGAAAGGCTCTAGGCAAGAGTTTCCTCACGGCTGCATGCAGCTCTGGATTTGGTGCCTTTGGTCTCTAAAAAGTCAAACTTCCTATTGCACCTCCTCAGAGATACTCTGCCCCCCCCGCCCCCCCCCCCCACCAGAAGCTCATGGTCTCCCAAGCTCTGGTTCTCTCTAGGTTGGACTATTCTAACAGCCTCTTTCTAAATCTACCCGACTCTACTCTTTGCCTTCTGCAACTAATCCAGAACAGGACTGCAAGACTTGTCCTTGGCCTCAAGCCCTGGGATCGTATCTCTCTAGCTCTGAAATCTCTCCATTGGCTCCCAGTGGATGCAAGGATTAAATTAAAAAACCTCTTAATTGTCCACAAGGCTTTCTGTGGCCTGGGTCCAAAATACCTTCAGCTTTCCCTCTGCAAATACCTCCCCTCTCGAGCTCTTCGCTCCTCTACCTCATACTCCCTCAGGGTCAGTCGTTTTTCAAAGAAACAAGCTGGGGGTAGATCTCAGTCTTCGGAACAGCCTCCCTGCCACTAACACAAGGAGAACCATCTCTGGTTCCAGAATCACCTTAAGACCTTCCCCTTTTCTTCTGCCTTTGCTCCCCTTCTCCCCTGCTGATCTGTTCTCTTGGCACCGTGCACCTGGCCACCCTCTGTCCTCCGGGCCCAGGTATCTGCTCACCCTGCCACCCTCCTGTACTGCCTCCGGGCAACCCCTTGCACTGGGGTCTGTATCTGTACCCATACAGCCCCCCCCTTTTCTTCCTGCACTTATCAGACCTACCCTGTCTGCTGCCTTAAACCTAGCACTTGCAAATTGCTGGCTGCACTACCACCGTTTGTTGCCTTTATTATTTAATATTAATCCGTTTCTCCTTTCCTTCACATTTCTCCTCCCTTCCATGAACTTTTCCCCTCCCCCCATGCACTTGTGCGTTCTCAATGTCACTGGGCCTAGTAAGATCGTTTTGTTCTCCCCTGTTCCTCTCCCTTGCCTTGTCGCGCTCTGAAACACTTTTGTACGAGCAAGACAAATAAAATATCAATATCAATATCAATTTTCAGGAGCTTAGAAGACAGAATATCACTGGTCGGATTCTCATCGTTCCAAATGTCCAGCACTCTGGTGAGAGGACTTTTTGGACTTGCTTCATGTCTCTGGAGATCCAGCAGGATGCCCACGAAGTTTCAGCGAAATTCGGAATCCGGAAGACCATGCACTGTACAATGGCTCGGGGTCCCAGGGTATTGCAGCCCGCAAGGTCGCAGCACAGCGTGGGATGGCTCAAAATGCAGGTCCTCTAGTCTAGTGGGTCTCGCCAGGCTCTGGGTCAGGGTCATTTTTTCCGGAGTGCCCAGGTCGATTGGAATGAAGGGCTACAGCAGGCTCCAGCTACACAGCAGGCTCGCCGGTCACTGGAAATTGTTTCAGCAGCAAATTCTTCATCTTTCTCTTCGGTACAATTTCCAGGATCAGATTCTTATGCAGAAATCCACCCAAACAGCCTTGCAACATTCAAACTTGGGGGATGCCAATCCTTTGATGACAGCCAGCCTCTCAGTCTGAACTGTAATCTTGCACTCAGGCTGGAAGACAAAGGGCTACAGTGTTTTGGACTCTTCCCTCGTTTCCTGCCTTCACAGACACTCAGGAGCTTGGGTGAGGAGTCCACAGGACTCTCACTGAAGATGAAAAGGATTTTCCCGCCCTGGATGTCGGGGGAAGGAAAAAGGACAAGGAACACTAAAATGGCGGGGAAAAAACAGGGGCACCTTTGGTAAAATGAGCACCTATGGGTGTGGTAAAGGTGCACGGAATTAATAAAAAGGTTCACTGCCACCAGATATTAAAGCTAAGTATGTCCTTGTAACTTAAGTGTTGCATTTAACACAGTAACAATAGGCACTTATTGCCGAAAAGTTGTCAAAAAGGATAACGTTTAAAAGACTACGGAGAGTCTAAAAATGACACCCATTAAAAGAGAAAAAGTCAGAGTGTGGGAAAAGGTTCCCACTCAGAGGTATAAAGAAACAATCGACCAGTAAAATCAAAAAGATCCAGAGTTGACACAAGTCAGGAATATTTACCATTACTATGAACATCTTACCTTACAGTTGTTTATGATTGTGTTTATGATGTTACAGTACTTACATACACAAGAATTATCTTGGTCTACTTGTATTTAAATAAAACCTTTATTTTTTACAATACAGTGTGTTTCAGTGTTTCTTTGGACCATATGTATGCTACATGTTTCTGTACCAAGCTACAGCCCCGTCCCCCTCCCAGGATAAGCTTGGCTGCTCTCTCCATGCTATTAGTCTCAGGTGGTACGTCCATCTAAGTGGAGCTTACGTACTGCCTCAAATGTATGGTTTTATGAAGCCCTTTGTTGGACTTTAAAAAAAAGTATCCTAACAGTAAAAGGCACTATACAAATGACAAGTACCATACAAGCTGGACGCCTTCACCATGCAGCAGCTGCATACATGGTCGCCTGTTCCTTGGTCATGGTGTAATAAGGGATTTTGAAGAACTCGAGAGAGGGGACCCAAGCAAATGATTCTTCATGCCCCAACGCAGATCTGTGGTTTTGGTACCTTTTCATGGACAATGAAGAACAGTTCTTGCACGGTCGATTCATCTGGCTTGCTCAGTCCTCCACTCTGGTAAGGGGACTTTGATAAGTGGAATCTTGCCTCTGGGAGGTCTGGAAAAAGTCCACTTAAGTTTCAGGACGATTCGTTCTTCGGAAGACCATGCAGCGCAGGATAATCACAGGTCCCAAGGTATTTGTGGTTTGCAGTCCAGCAAGGCCAGAGGTAGTCAGGGGATGGCTCGAATTGCAGGTCGTCTTACGGCTGATTATGCCCACCAGCCAAGCAAGGAAGTAGTCCTCTTCTGAGCTTTCTGGTCGAAACGAAAACGCCGTCAGGAAAGCAGCAGTCAAATTCAGGAGGCTTCTCTGGTTTCTTGAAAGTACTGCAGGCTTCTCTGGTCGTCTTCTTAGATCTTGATCTCCAGTGGTCGACTACGCTTGTGCCCCATGAATCCAGCCTTTTATGCAGGAACCGAGCCAATCAGCACTCCTGCCACATTCAAACGTTGTGGGGTTGGTTGTCCTTTCAGGACAGTCTCCAATTTGGAAGTGGTTCCAGGAAGGCATGCCAAAAGACAAAGACCAGCAGAGTTTGGGGATCCTCCCCCGCTTCCTGTCCTCAGAGACACTCTGAAGCATCGGTGGGCTTCACAAAGGATTCCCGTCAAAGACTAGCGTCAAACCAGGACCTTCCCCACCCAGCATGGCAGAAGGACCAAGACAGGACAAGCAACCAAGAAATGGCAAAAAACTACACAAATGTCGGTAGAATACGTCCACTGCCACCAGCTATTCAGGCTTGCTTTTCACTCCTGGGAACAGGTGTACTCACAAGGACAATAAAAAGGGAAGCCCAAGGGGTTCCCCAGCAACACTGCACAGAAGGTGAAGTGTGCTGCAAAAGTAAATGACAGCTGCATTGACAGTTGGAGGAAAGCATAATTCCAAGGAAAAAATATGAGATACAAAAGGTTCCCACAGACAAAGCAAAAGAATGAGTGGGGAAAAAGATTCCCATTCACTCATGAGACTTTACAAAAAGACCAGGATGGGGTCGATTGAGGCCTTTTACTCGTCCCACACTGCTAAGATGTTAGTTAATGGAGTCCAAATCTTTCCAACTGTCCCACAGTACACTATAAAGGGGTGCCCTCCATCCTCATTGTTGTACAGACTAGTGATGGAACTGTGTGCTCAAAGTGTGAAGGAAGATAGGAGCATTAATGATATCATGACTCCAGAGCATTCCTATAAAAATGGTGTTTTTTGCCCAAGACAAGCAGGTTGCAGCAAACAAGGTTACATTATTTCGAGTGTGCACATTCCTGCTCACTGTATGGCTACTGAACACGGCTGGTGCCCTAAAATGACCACACCATGAGAGTGTTGCTTGTTCTTGGATAAGAAGAGGACACATGCAGCCATTTCTTCAGGTCAGCGTTGGAACCAAGCATCATGTGAAGACGAGCAGCCAACTGAAGATCCGTGGACTCCAAAGCATCCAATCTTGCATTTGGCCCTGTGACGCCCTGCTGGACTACCTGATCTTCGCAGGCCCAGAGTGGTGCTTCAAACCCTGGACTGGTCGGAGTGTTAGGCAGAGTTTGCATGCAGTACCCTTTGGGACCACTACACACAACTAAGACTACAGGTGTAAGCCAAACCAACCTTTGGTATAGGTCTGTACCACAGTTTTTGGTAGCGGAGCCAAGCAGCCAGGCTTTTCAAGAGGGAATGTGAGCTTGTAATGAGGTTACACAGAGGTCTACAATTACAAGTATTCAAATGGACTCTTACACTCAAGGTTTCTTGGTAAAACACGTATTGATTTATTTCAGTCAGTTATAAAACATTCACTAGAAGGAGGCAATATATCATACACAAATATACTTCAATACTTTACACTATCAGGCTTGAGGTATTTAAAACTTTGAAGGAGGAGCAAAATGGCATTCAGAGTATTTGAATTAGGAGCAAAAAGGCATAGGTTAATAAAACAAAGGGTACAATTAATCTTAAACCGTGCAGAGTTCACCAGAGGAGTCGATTCAATTCAATAGGTAAGCCAAAGTCAACAGGATTGAGTCTTGTATAGGATAAAACAGTTCTGGTAGTTAAACGGAAAAGTCTTTGCCACGGTTCTCAGAAGTATTTCAGAAAAGAAAGAATCATATGCTGGGTCACAAGCTGATTAGGCCTGCAAGTTGCAAAGGTTTCAAGCACTTTCGCAGTGAGAGGTAAGTTCTCTCGATCGGGTTTTCACAGTACCTTACAATGAAGAAAAAGATGCAGCTGAAGACGTCTGTTCCTGGCAGTTCCTGCAGGTCTTGCTATTCGTGAGCCTCAGTCAAGGGGAGAAGAGGGAGGATGTCAGGGGACTCCTGCACTGCACTGGGACTGGTTGAAAAGCTGGCAACTGGTAAATCTTCAATTCCGGTAGCTGCAGACAAGCACACAAACTGGTTGTCCGTCTCCCTAGTTATTCGGTTTCCTGCAGTACTCTGAGGAAAATACAACCATCTCTGAGAATGGTATCCAGGTGGCTTACGAGTTGATTGGTCCCACCAACTCAAAGGAAGAAGTCCTTGCAGGGGCTTCTCTGTCGACGTGAACTTGGCGATTCGGACCTGCAGCAGGGCTTCACCGGGCAAACTAACGGTCCAGGAGTTGCAGCAGCCATCCTCTTCAAGCTAGTCTTCAGTTCTTTCGTACTAGTGGTCGACTCCGTCTTCCAAGCCAAGAGACTTGCCTTTTATTTAGTTTGCTCCCATTCATTCCATACTAGCTGCCACTCACCCAGCAGGGTGACTGTCCTTGCCAGACAGCCAGCCAGCCAGCCAGCCAGCCAGCCACGCCAGAGTGCATTTGGGTCTCCTAGGAGACTAAGCATAGGGAGTTTCGGGCACCTCCCTCACTTCCTGCCGACCCCAGACACTCCGGTTGCAGAGGTGGTCTTCAGTCCTGAAGCCCGCCAAAGGCGTAGGAACAAAGGGACCAAACCAGGTTTGGCACACAGAAACTCTAGAAGGACCTTTCCAACATCAAACGGCGATAAAAGAAGACCGGGACCTGTTTGAACAAAGGGTGCTCGGACACCATCTTGAAAAACATGGCTCCCGTGATTGAACGCTACCGGTGTTCGCGGTTGGGAAACATAGTAGTTTGTTGTAAAACCACTGCCACCAGCCATCGAGAGGAAAGGGTAGCATTTGACTGCTATATGAGTATTTAGACACAGGGGATACTAAGTATCTCCTCCAGCACTCTATTGTAAGATAGGGTGTGCTGGGTCTACGAATTTGAAAAACTCGTAAAGTCAATTTCACTTTACATTCTCGAGGAAACAGTACTCTATCCCAGAGAAGGTATTTAAACTTTGGGAAAGCCTGGAAGGCTTCTCTCTGCCACTGCAATGAGGGTGCTATGTAACACATGAAAAGTTGATGCCTATGGAGTTGTCTAAAACTCTATAATCAAAGAACACAAGAGTAAAACACACATCAAAACACATGTGTGGGGGGGGAAAAAAGGCTCACACTCTCCATGTTAAAAAAAAATCAAGTCCTCAAAATCCAGCAAAGTTGCTGGGGGTCTCTAAGCTGAAGGGACTCAGCACATTTATGAGAATTCTCCCTAAAAGGGACCAATCAGTCTCAACATGTTTAATTTTTTTTATTGTGCATTCAGTCACATGACGAATTTTTAACACATGTTCCTGACCAGCTTTTCAGTGGGTTACCTTGCTAGAACTTTCGGGGGGGTCCACATTTTACACCAGAACTTTGGTAGTCGCCAGCATGTGATATAAGTGGTCTTCCTGCTGGATTTCAGCCTCCCACCTTTAAGGGATCCAGCTCAGGAAGGTCTTCAGCCGCAACTGACAGGATTCCTTCTGTCGCCTGTGTGCGGTAGCCATTGCTGGAACTCTCCTTCCCACCTGGTGAAGAGTCCTGAAGAGGTCTGCATAGGTGCGTTCTGCATTATTTCTTCGCAAAAGGTCGCACTATGCTCCTGGAACCGACCAGAAGAATCCTTGCGCCTGCAGCTCCTGGGCACCACACTGGAACAAACAGCAGGAAAACCTACCTCCAGCGGCCCCAAGTCGACCCATCTGGGAAATTTGGAGTCCAGGGGTAAGTAAATCACAACGCGTTGTTCTCCCTCAGTTCTCTTTATAATGAAAAACGTAGATTATTCCAATCCATCGCTTTTTGATCACTGCGTCTAAAAGTAGCTGGTCCGAAAGCTAATATAATTGTTTTTACCAGTAACTGTCGAATATCTTCTTGAACAATTCACCAACATAAGAACTCTTTCTGCATTCGACCTTCCTTTTTCAGGGAGCAGCTTTGTGACTCTTGGGCACAAGGCCCTCATCAAGGGGATTGGACTTCTAAACCTAGGGTATAATTCTGACTTGGTTCCATTCTACTGCATCACTACTTACTTTCCTTTTGTTGAATAAGTTATTGAATTTAATGCATTTTTTCCAATCTTTCTTAATTTCATATACAATCAAAAAACACAACTTGACAACTCATCCCCTAATCCCCGCTCTTCCCACCTCCCTCCCAACAATCCCGTCCTGCAACGTCTCAAAGCCTGGTTCCAAATATACATAGTAGGTCCAAAGAAAATCAATGCAGTCAGTTGGCCAACAGTCCATTGCTTCCTTTAAGTTCATGAGTCCAAGGGCTGCGAGGACCATCTCCAGTAGATCAAGATCGCCCAGACGACCTCACGCCCTAATGGGTAGACCCAGTGTCCATTTCCACCAGGTACTGCCGAAATGGAGGCCAGTAATGAAAAGGGCGGCTTGTAGCCTGCCTGGTTGTAGCATATCTAGTTTCCCTCAGTTCACACATTTTCATGCACTCAAGCCAGGCAGTGAAAGTCAGGGGAGAAGGGGGAGGTTGGGGATGTTCTTTTGCCCCATTTTGGTGCCTAACCACTCCCAATGCCATACTTAATTCTGTTCTGTGCGGGACCACCCCCCCCAACCCAATAAAGGCCAACAGCCACACCTCTGATGTGTATACCCTCTGTGTTAATAGCATTGCACTCAATGCCTCTTCAATCTTGCTCCAGGACAGTCTATTGTGTGGGCAGCTCCAAACCACATGAAAAAAAAGAAAAAAAAATCAGCAGGCTCCCCTCCACATACCCTACACCTTGGGGATCCATCAGTATAGATTCTACTCAACTTCAATGGAAAATAGTAGACGATGCAAAAATTTCAAATGGGTCAGTCTAAATCTGGCATTCAGTGATATTTTCCAAGTTTGACTACATATACGCTTCCATTGTGCTTCGGTCAAATCATATCCCATGGAAGTTGCCCAAGCCCTCCTGTAGACTGTGTCGTACAATCGTAGCATTTCGGATCCCCTTGTAAATGGAGGAGACTAATTTACTGAAAGTCGGGGGCTTAACAATAAACTGTTGTACCAAGTTGAGAACTGGGACCCTTGGGAATTCGGGCCACTTAACTTTTAATATCCCTCTGAGTCTGTAATACAAGAACAGGGTCACTGTATTGTGTTCACCCCTTTCCCGCAATTCCTTCCATTGTATAAACCGCCCGTCTTGTATCATCATGTCCCCTAGCACTTGCACCCGAGCTTACGAAAATGCTCCTCGAACACTCTTTCATATGCAAGTGGTATGCCTATAATTTTATAAATTGACCAGTCTGGATGAAAGCAGGGCGTAACACCCAACAGGCGACACACACGCTCCCATGCTCTGCAAGTCACATTTACTGGCTGAACCTCACCCCTCGGTGCAGCGTCTCTATTCACCCATAGCATTCCTAGTAAGTTGTTCGGGTAGGAAACCACTTTCGCCGCCATGTCGTGCAGCTGAGCCGAGTTCAGAGATCCCCAACCCATTACATACTGCAACTGCGCTGCCAGATAATACCAATGCATGTCCGGGACCTCCAGACCGCCCTGCTCATAGGCTAACCTCAAAGTGTCGTATGTGATATGGGCTGGTAAGCAAGCACGTACCAACCTGGATATCATTGTCCTGGTACGGGTCCAAAAAGAGGCAGGGGGCCCAAATGGGGACATTGCTGAAAACACAGTAATTTGGGTAGAACGACCATTTTACCCAGAGCTAAACGTGCTGCCTGAGAAATGGGGAGGAGGAACCACAACTCCACTTTCTGCTCTAACCCCTCGAGCACTTTGATATAGTTATCCCTGTACAATGATTTAACTTCCGTGGAAACTAATACCTAGATACCATATCCGATCTGGGCACCAACGAAAACCCCCGCCTATATCGCCCTGCAGTACCCTCGGAGTCAGAGGGAGAACCTCGGATTTGTTTCAATTAATGTTTAGGCCCGACAGTTCCCCAAACCTCATCACCTCCTCCATTAATGGAGCCAGATTCTGCTTGGGATGCTTGACATATTTATCCCGTGCAAGTCTGACAACCTCACCATTTTCACCCATAATCTCAGCTATAGGAGCAATTTGTCTCTCCCTTCTAATGGCCCAGGCCAAACTTCTGCTCAGGCGATCCCCCTCCCCGTACCTCATTGCCATTATAGGATCTCCCATATATTGTTCCTCGTTTGCGGCCAGTTGTTGATATTCCTCCCTACGTGCCCTCAATTCGTCCAACAGCTCATCCAGGATTGACTATATCATGGCTTCTGTCACCATTGCTAGGAGCGTTGTGGGAGCTAAGATACTTCTGTGCGCACTTTCCGACCACTCCTCTGTCCTAGTCCATATTAACAACATTGTGGGCTCTCCAACCCTGCCTCAATGGCGTTTCAGGGCCGCATCCCTGGAAGATGTGGCCTTTCAGGCTGGTATAGAACAAGACATTCAAATATACTTACTCCGGAGGATACTCTTAGCTGTTTGGAAAGTCTTCCTTTGGTCCTGGACGGCCGGGCTAAAGTCAGGAAACAGTCGTATGGTGTGACCCTCCCATTTTAACTCCTTCTCCTACTCTTCATGGCTGCCTGCAGTATGGCATCTCTGTCCCGATAAAAAATCCTAGCGATGGAGCGTTCTGGGGCACCCGCTGGTGGCCTAGGGGCCAAAGAGCAGTGTGCCATGTACATGCCAGAAAGAGGCGGGCTATCCAGCACATCCACCAGCAGCTGCTCTACAAACCTTTCCATGTTGTCTATATAGGTTGACTCTGGCACGCCCATGATCCTTACGTTGTTCCTCCTTGAGCGTCCCTCCAAATCCTTATTCTTCGCAGCCATTTTCTTGACCAGTTGCTGAAGGGCCGATACCTCGCGCTGCAGCGAGGTGACGTTCTCCTCTGTGGTTCCAATCCTCTGCTCCGCCTCTTCCATGCGCCCGCAGAGTTTTTCTATCTGCACTGCTGAGACATCCACTTTATAAGTGAGGGCATCTATTTTGACCCAAAGTGTGTCCGTGCTGCCTTTCAGTGCCAGCAGCGTCTGGTTTAAATCCGCAATGTCCACCTGTTCTGCAGCTGGTGTCTGCGAGAGCGCAGCCTGGGACTGGCCCCGTTCCGAACAGGCAAACTCTTCCATCCTTGCCCGCCTCTTCCGATTTCCCATAGAGCCGATTGTAAAGGGATACCAAGCCGGGCGTTCCTGTTCCAAGGATGTTAACTGAGCACAGGCCCCCAAACAGTCAAGGGCCAGCCACACCCTCTGCAGTTCCCCAATGGCTCCAAAGAATTAGTAGACTAGTGACGCAGGCAGCAGAGGTTCACTTCCACAGGCTAAATATAATCAGCAGGAGATGCAGCTAAATGTCATGCAGATCTGGGTGAAGGCGAGCAGTGTAACAGGGCGTACACTCCTTTGAGGCCAACAAGAAAGTCTATGACGACTGAGGTGCGTATTCAGGAGCACCACTGCAGCCCAACAACAGCGAGCCTGGTTATGCCCCTGGTGGACAGGGGCAGCCACAGTCCCGGCAGTCACGCCCTGCAAGCTATGCCAAGGGCTTACAGTTGGGGGGCACAACACGTCTCCAAAAAAAAAAAACAAGTTAGAGGAGGGGCACCAGAGCAGCCACAGGTCCCAGCAGTGCGTCTTTCATCTTCACAGAGATGTACCCCCGCAACAACAAAAAAAATCAGGGATCAGCACAACTCCAGGTAGGCCGGGCGCGTCTCACCCCGCCGTCACCACCACCCGGATAAGCGCGGGGTCTGAGTCTGCAGCCGCCAAGACAGACTCCAGTAGGAGGCTGCACCTCCGGGGCCAATCACACCAAGACCGGCCCGGTGCAGCAAAGCAGAGGCAGCCAGCCCCGGCCCCAGCTCGGTGCACACAGCCCCCCAGGTCAGCCCGCCTCGGACCTCACACCCCAGGCGGCGAACGGCAGCCTGGCTGGGCACAAAGAGGCATCAGGGTCTGCGTCCTCGCGGCAAGATCGCTGGTGCCGCACAGGTCGCCCCACACCACCAGCGGCCAAGCCCCGTTGATGCACCCGGCCACAAGTCCGCCCGCTCCAACAGCTCCAACAGCTCGCCTCGATCATTTGGATTCCCGGCCGCCGAACAGGCGGAACCACCGCCACAAGCACCAGGCAGTCGGCCGCTCCTCGCACTAGGAGTCGCCCCTCCACCACTCTCCTTGGTCCAGCCGCCGGGCCCTCCTGTATATTGCACTGCAGGATGCAATACTCTGGCTCACAGGATCGCCGTGGGGTGGCCGCCATCATCGGATCCCGCCAGCATCCGTGGGGGACTCGGGGAACCAGGCTAATAAGAGGATTTTCTTTTCAGCCGTCACCGGAGCCTCTCAGGCAGAAGCCATCTTGGACGCTGCGCAACAGCGCCCCCCTGAATTTGATGCATTTCTAAATACCTAAAAAGGTGACTGTATATAAGTTAGTGTTGTGTAAGATCACCTGCTGGTTTAATTTTCTAGTGTGTTTTGGGACTAAATATAGTATTTTTGTACTGTTCTAAATTGAATTGTGGGCTTCACTGTGTGGACGGACTCCTTGTTGTCCCCTCTCACATTCTCCTGAGACTAGCCTCGACTGCTCTCCACTTTTACCTCGATTAGGTTTTTTCTAAACTCAGAGTTAGGCTATTAACTAGAACAAGGATGGCTTAAAATCTGTCCAAGCCATATTGGTTCACTCTAAATTCCGGACACTACCCATGTGGTAGCTATACTATGCAGATTCACAAAGAAAATAAAGGAGGATTTTTGTGTTAATGGGCGGACATGGACACTCCGAAACCATACCAACTGCAAGACCTGATGCCCCTGGGCCTGATGGTATGCGCGTTATAAATAAACAAATACAAAATAATACAAATACAAGACCAAACAGGTTATCTATTGAATAGAATGCCTGTGCAGCCTGAGGTATGTAGGCCTCAACGAGAGCTGTTCCCATCAAAATCTGTAAACATAGGTTGAGTATCAGATGCAGGAACCATACTGCACATCTGGTGCACAACTACATCGAACACCAGCATACTGCGGACAGGATATTGTGGGTTCTCGATGTAGTCACCCAATCTGCAAACATCCTAAACAGTTAACTACTAAAGGAAGCCAGATGGATACGTAGATTGGACTTCTTTCATAGGGGCCTAAACAAGGAATTTACATCGCCATTCTGAATGGCCAAAAAAATACTGTATTACCTTGGAACTTTTGAGGTCATGCCTTGCTCAAATTTACTGCCAGACAGGAGCAGACGTGCCTTTTACATGACGCTGCTGCACACAATTGGAATAAGACACTACAGATTGCGGCTATCATCTGAATGGGTCTATTCCACCTATATTTGGCGTACCCACTAATTACAGAAAGAACTGAGCACTGTACTATTTCGACTATCTCTGGTGATTGCTTATATTCCTTAGCAATCCCCTAACATTCCCTATGTGCACTAAAAATCGATATTTGGTTTTTTATTGATATAGACAACCCCCCTTTAGGAAACACAGATACATTTCTCTACATATACAACTATTATTTCAGTATTAGCAAATTTGACATTCGCAGCTTTTTTTTTTTAAACTACCTACCAACTTACAACCGTTACAGCTGGCTACCAAGGCAACGTAGCACAACACAGTCTCTGCGCACCTACACATCAGCGTCCTGATTGGCTGCAAGAATATGAAAGTATATCACTGTGGAAAAGTAGCCACAAAATTGCATGCAGCACTTTGCGGCCATTAACTACCAGGTATAAAGCTACACATCACCATGACAATGTAGGGTTGTCGGCCGACAGAAACCAAAGACACGCAGCATATTGGTGACAAGGTATTTGCAGCCCGAGTGTTTTGTTATTATTCATCCCACCTAGCCGTTGCGAATCTAATCCCAACGGGCGACTTTTATATATTTATGCCCTCAAACAAGATAGACGATCGCTACACGACATCCAGACCGTCTGGTTGAACATCAGTGTCCGCCAAATAATTCTACCACACCGGCACACAAAGGAGAACAGCATTTACAGTAGTCTTACATGAGACACGTGGTTATTGCTTCTGAATATAGCTCTGGCAGATATTTGTCTTCCCCCCTCATTTGCTAGCAAACACAGCACCTACAGGTATAGTAGCTATACCTTACTAATTCGGGTGAAAATCTATGCTAATTCGCAGGAAATTCACACTACAACACCTTGCGGTATCTGGTCAAGCACTTGAATACCGGGATGTGCTGCTGATGGTCACCACTCCGCATGCAGTAACCAGGACACTGCCAGGTACAGCTCACCATAATTATTAGTTGTTTACACAATACCCTGACATGTGCCAGGCTAGGAGGGTATCCCTACAAAATATCCCCACCAAACATATCGCCGTACATTTGGCCATTTGTCTCAATATTTTTTGGGGGATATTTTGGAGGGCGCAGGGGTTGCGGGGTGTCCCCCGCAGGGTCCATGGGTCAATATTGCAGCATAAATATGGCGCTATTTTTGTATCGTGATATTTTTGCGGGGATATTAACACATGGAACCGCTAGGAACCAGTTGCATCACATACCGGAGCATTTAACTCCTGCATATCAAATGTATTTGATGGGCACCCCAATAATATGTGCATTGCTTTAAACCCCCAGTTGCCACTAACTGGGAGCCGAGATGGACTCTGAGGGAAGGGCCCTTCACCATACGCTGTGAGGAACCCACAATTGTGACCATACCCTGTACTTCATACAGGTGTGTGAAGGGGTGACATTAGGGGGTCTTGATTAATTATGGGGCAGTGAAGCCATTATTGCAGAGCATCTCAATACCCAGTGTTTTTAGCCAAACACCATTTTTAGCTAAAGCCCCTGTTTTTCTGCCCCCCAAACCCTTTGGGTCTCTTTCCAGCCCTCGGGAAGGCGTTTAAGGATGCCGCCACTAATGGCATGCCGAAATGTGTTAATGCCCACAAGCCACAAGATGAGAAGGGGCACTGTTAAACACTTGATTGGAAACATTCACGTAGTCAGTTTTTCAGACATGATTGAGTGCGTCTCAACATTCAGGGTAATGGCAAATATACCCTGGATGCCGTTTTCAGGCGTGAATATTGATGAATCGCGTTCAAAACTCTTGGGTAATGGCAAGTATACCCTGGAGTAAGATTGTATGTATATTTCTTCAGAACTTTGTCTTTGGTTAAACCTTGTTCTTCACTTTTTTTTTTTCGTCATTTGCGTCATACTATATTATGGTTTATAATATTACTGTTTTGATTTAATATTTGTCTCACAATTTATATTAGGTGATGTGTGTTTTTAGTTGGATATGTAGGCCATCATAATAAAAAGCTATAATTGAGAAGTATTTGAGATACTCTGACTTCTCGAGCACGTTATTAAATTCATCAAATGATTAGAATGTATATAACACTGAGTTGTTTGCAGCGTGGTCATATTTGTTGTTAATGTATTTTGACCCAAACCATGCCTGCCCACAAAGGGTCTCCCCTATTTGTTGTAATGCATTCTTTGCAGTCTCAACCGATAACGAAATGTGGATAATATTTAATGTCACTTTGTCCCTTCTCGATTTAAATAATTTAATGAGGCGTAATTATACCATGATGCAGTCCATGATGATCTTGCTATGTCAATATATGCAAAAACCACATCTAGCACTTTAAAAGTGAAGTCAATATGCCGTTTGCACGAGTCATGGAAGTACATTTAGACACTTACTTTGGAACACACAAAATCAACTAGTGTAGCTTCCTCTTCACCAATATATTCTATAATCTTTTTATTAATCCACGGTCTGATCCGCCGTTCCATTAAAGTCTGCAAGAAAATAAAAGAGCTTAAGAACCCTCACAAAATTCCTCACAAACAGTACACCAACATGATTTCTAGCAGTATACAGAACACTGTACGCTTTACAAATTAGACGATTAACAAACTTTGAGAAAAAAAAGTATAAAGGTGCATTAAAGAATGTAAAGCCAATTGGGTCATTTAATGGACAATGTTAGAATGCCCTGTGGCAATATGGGTACCAGTCTTCCTTTGCATTTGCAAGATTCTATATTTCTGCAAACTGGGTAATGCCTTCTATCCAAAGGGGACTTCTCGCCACCTCCTTTATTCTATTTTCGATCCCTGTAACATGGTGCCTAGTCATTCTCTGTTAGGAAGGATTTTCAGAGACAACCCTGTGAGAGGGTTAAGAGTGACCAACCTAGTAACAGAGTTCAACACAGGATTCTAAGAAATATAGATCATTTGTTATACAACGCATGCAGGTAAAACTTACAACTGTACACGACAAAAGACATGCATTGCAGACATTACTTACAGACTAAATGTCTATGGCTTGTATTGGTTGATAATCACACGCGCTTTGCATGGGCAACCATGTAATGGCTGGTGCGGAGAATTACAAGATGTTTACTTCTAAAGTAGAAAGGCGTAGACATTGGTAGGTGCAGCGACACTATCCCTACCCTACATGTGAACCCAGGATGCTCCACATGTCTATCCTCACATTGTTTTTCGAATAGGACACCCATGTGTTTTAGCAATAGGAAGACATTGGTGAGGATGGATGGGCACATTGTACTCACTAGATTGTTTTAGTCCTATCAGCTTACTGATGCTTGCGAATTTGTTTAGAGCCACATGATTTGCATAGAATAACAAGCAGCAACTGATTGAGGATGAACAGTGGTAAATGCATGTTTTAGAATAGTTTGCCCACATAAAAATATACTCCAGGTTATGCCGCCACACTTGTGTGCTTCATAAATGTTGGTATGTATTGAACTCCATGTTACAGCACTACATATGGAGTTGAGGCACCTTTGAAATAGTTAATGTTGCATCTGTACCTCCATTGGAATGTGCTTTCGGAGGGATCAGTAAAGGTCGGTGGACTGTTAGGGAGATATGTATGCTTCATCCCTCGCCTAGTGACAACCTCTAGCACTTTTTGATGGACTTCTGGAACTTTTTCCTTATATCCTGTATGGTTGGAGCCTTTTTTCCACTCATTCATTCTTATGGGCTCTGTCTTTTTGAACTCTGTTCTGTGTTTTACCTGTCCTTTGGAGTCTACTTTTCTCCATAACTTAGTATTTAACTCTTGCAGTACACAGCTCCTTATGGGCAGTGTTGCTGGGAACCCTTTGGGTTTTCCTTTGAGTTTCTTTATATATCAGTACTTTCTACTGTTCTTAAGGATGGGGAGCAACCTGCTATCTTTACTAAAACTTTATATTCTGAGCGATTGGCACACACCACCTTAAGTGGCATGCAAAGTGGATACTTATTATTTCCCCCCCCCCTTTCCCTGCTCATGTGACTTAAGTCACAGACCATCTTTTAGTTACAGCTGGTGGAAGTGGACGCGTTCTGTTCTAACAACTACTGTGTTATTTGTTAATGCAGACTGTTCACAGCCTTGGTTGTGCACAATAGGGCTACTTAAGTTCTAACTGGGTGGCTCCTTTCTTTTTTCACCATTTCTAGCATAGTTCTTTGTTCGCCCTGGTTAGGTAAGATTTTCACAGAACTGGTAAATCCTCCTGACCTGGGTCAACCCCAGAACATTTTGCTTTATCAGTGGGATATTTTTCCTTAATACCTCAGTGAGTGGGAACCTTTTTCCACACTCACAATCTTTAACTCTTTATGGGTGTCATTTTTAAGACCCTCCATAGTGCATTTTTAAAGTTATCCTCTTTAACAACTTATTGGCAATAAGTGCCTGTTGCTGGGTTGCCCTAGGGGCTCCCTTTTCACTTTCTTTTGGTAACCTTGGGTGAAATACAGTTCCCATGGGTAGAAAGGATCTTTGGATCCTTTTAAAATTTTATTCTGTGAAACCAGCACACCCCACATTATGAGGAGTGCTGGGGAGATGCAATGCATCCCCTTTCACACTAAAACTAACAATTCTGTTACAGGGACAAGCTTACCTTCAATGACTGGTGGCAGTGATACCTTGTGTTAATTTGGTGCACCTTTACCGCAGACTGTTCCCAGCTGCAATAAAAGGCACCCAAGGGAGCCCATTTTACCCAAATGGCTGTGTCTTTTTTTTGCCATTTTAAAGTTTGTCGTTCCTTCCCCTGACATCCAGGGTGGGAAATTCCTTTGTGTGATTCTTATCTTCAGCGGGAGTCCCCTTGACTCCCCGCCCAGGCTCCAGTCTGTGAGAGCAGTGAGGGAGGAGTCCAAATTTCCCCAGCCCTTTGTCTTATGCCTTTCTTGAATGGGGACAAATCCCAGGGGGTTGCTGGCTGTCCTGATTGGACAATCAGGCCGCCCCTGCTTGTAATATGCAGGGAGAGAATGCAGAGGTTGTGTTGTAATTCCTGATAAATACTGCAAACCTGGAAGCTGAAGAAAAGTCGACCACTGGAACTGAAACCGAAGAGCAAGCTGAATGAAGCGGCTAAATATTTAAAGCGACCGGAGAACCTGCTGTGTAACCAAAGCGGCTGCAGTCCTTCCTTCCAATCGACCTGGGGACTCTGAAAACAACGACCCAGAGACTGGTGGGACCGACTGGACTCAAGAAGACCTGCATTTTGAGCCATCCCAAGTGTTGCTGCGACCTTGCGTTGTTGCAATACCCCAATTCCCTGGGACCTCGAGCCATCATGCGGTGCACGGTGTTCCGAATCTCGCTGAAACTTTGTGGGCATCCTGGTGGATCTCCAGAGACACAAATCAAATCCAAAAAGTGCCAACAGAGTGCTGGACCTTTGTAACGAGAATTCAACCGCGATTTTCTGTTTTCTTCTATGCTCCTTGAAAAGGCGCCAAATGCACAGAACCGCATTCAGCCAAGAGGGAAACCTTGCCTAGAACCTTCATCGATTCCTGCTGCAAAGTCCCTTCTGAGGTCTTGTTTTCAGTCTCCATGACAAGGAATCCACTGACCGGGTATTTGGCTGCAGGCCCCGAAGTTCTCCTGCTGCAAAATCATCTTCAATGCTGAGGTACTGGGTTGTCTTGGGTATGTACTTACCTTAAGCCTGTTAGGATTTCTGTGTAGCCGTGGGTTATTTTCTGTGATGGGGAGGCCTCCCATCCAGTGCACCCAGTCCCACTGCTAGAATCCTGCTACGGTGTCTTCTGCGAAGCCCCTGGACCCTTTTCTAACTCTAAAGTGAAGTACTCACCTGTTTGCCCAGTTTTCCTAAGGAACTTTGACTTTTGCTACTAAAGGAACCTATCCTTACACTGCCTGTTGGTCACAAGTCCTAGTGACCCCCGTTCTGCCACCGAGAACACTCATGCTCCAAGAATAAAGGAAAGACTTTTAAAGGATTGGGAATATGGCCTAGAAAAGAAGTGTTTAAAAGTTACTTGCTTGTAAAGAGTTGGTTGGCAACTGTAATTCTAAGAGTGAAAACAAAAGTTCTTACTTACCTTAGATGTGTATAATAATCAAAAATAATCAGGATGTGAGATCCTACAAAAAGCAAGCTGCGGTTCAGAACAAATGAGTTTATTTAAAAAACCACAAGTGTTATTGTTCAATTAGTTTACATACCTTTCTATAAGCACAAAAGGCTCAAAGGAATGGACAGGAGTAATTAAATTTGGTGGAAATACAGTATGAGTATCAACCTCTTTTGTATTGAGGTACAGAGTTCCACCTAAGGGCACAGTGGTATACAACAGTTTGAAGAACATATTTAAACAATAGTGCACCCGGGACATAGGGTGGTCCAGGGCATGGTTAACATGGGGTGTACACAACAATCTACAAGACATACACGAAAAAGGGTTTTTGCAGTTGTGTCACTGGTAATCGACAGAGGTGTGTTTCGGCCATGAAGGCAGAATTGTCGCCTGGATAGTGTTGGCCTTCTTCAGGAGGCGCACCAAATGTGGTGTAGTCCGTATTGTCTGCGAACAGAGAAGGATTTGTAAGGATCTCGGGGTCTAATTGTGTTATTTATTGTTTCATAATTGAGGCCTAGTGTTGCCATGTCAAAGGACATCTTACCTGCTGCTGTGGTAGCAATAGTGATGCTGTACAAAACCATCCAAGGATTAGTGCTGGATGGTTGGTGCGGGACTGCACTTGGGGGAGCCGTGGGTTCCTGAGGTATCAATTTCGGTCAGGATCCTATTGGCTAGAGGAGGGCCTAAAAAGGTCCCTCGTCTGTAAAAAAAACAATGATGAATGATGGAAGCGACTTTGAGGCGTCGGCTCAAATGTCTAGAACTAGGGTGAAGGTGTCGGTGACCCTGGTCTAGTTACCACTGTTGGACGGTGGTGCAGTGGTGGGTATCTGGAGCGGACCATAGTGCCTCAGCTTATGCCTAGGGAATAGATCCAGTATAAGGCTCGTAGTGTGATAACAGGAGTTTATGTAATGGCGAATACCATACGTGCATAAACGCTCCATGGCGTGTGGACATGGTATAAACTGCTGCCCGATGTGATCTAGGGCGTGAAGGGTATTAGTGCATAAAAGCCCCATGGCGTGTGGACAAGTTGGTACAAACTAGCAAAAGAATTGAAATTCACCGCTGGCCAATGTACAGTGCCTATGTTGGAAAAACCATGACGCAAAATGCCGAAGTGCGTCTGGACTGGTAGTGCGTCTGTGTTCCTCTGATGAATGGCAGTGCGCTGGATGGTGTGATGCACCATTCCTAAAAGTATGGTTAACATCTTTTCTTCCTTAGCAACTGTTTGCCAGTCTAATAGAAAGTAGATGTGAAGATAGTTTACTGTAATGTGATTAGGTTGTGCCTCTTCCCAAAAGTAAAGTGTTGGTTTCAGTATTATTCCTGCAGGGTAATTGTAGGAGTGTCCTCAAACTGTGGATATCACCAGATTAGTCCTGTTAGGATAATTGTATGAGTGTCCCACAACTGGGTCTTGATCCCCCTGACTTGCTGCTAGCCTGTCCAGAATAAGTCTGCATTAGGTTGTTGCCTACTTAGAATAACTGAGTCACTCGGTAAAGTGTGACATTGGGTTTTACTTTCCCCTTCATTGTGAGGTTAAAAAAGTATGTAGGATTTACTTGCATTGTGTTAGCTGTGTGCGGTCCAAAAATAAGTTACAAGAGTTACTGCTTATCTCCATCTGTGATTCCCGATTTCAAAAGCACCTGTATTTGGATATTACATAGTTAGGTTTTACTCACCTAGTATAACTGTCATCACAAAAGTAGTTATAGATTTTACTGCACCTAGAATAAGTGTTTCACTATTCACCAAAAGTATATTGTCCAGTTGACCAAGTGATTTGTACTGAGAATCATACATCTGGAAGGGTCTACTGCCCTTGCATTACTGAATGTAATCTGAAAGTAACCATTGGTTTTTGCTCCCCAAGAATAGGTGCGACCAATACTGAATGTGTATGAAAAGGTTTTGACTTTCCTAGAACTACTGTTAAGTATTTCAAATAAGATCTATACTTGGGTCTGTGTACCTGCAAGTATAGTGTTACATTGTGATTTCATTTAATGAATTAGTACTTACCCCCTAGATTTATCTGGGCCTACCTGTATTTAAATAAATCGTTTATTTTTACATACATATTGTCTCAGTGGTTCTTTGGACCATTTGCATTACAATTTCATGTGAACCAATTCTACAGCTCTCTCCCTCCTAAAATAAGCTTGGCTGCCCTGTCTACACTACCAGGAACTGGTTTTACTAAGCCCTTAGTTGGACAGAAAAACTGTCCCAACAGCCCTTCTACCATTCTGGAAGGGAAGGTCTGTGCGAGTGTTGCCTTTGGCGGGAGACCTTGGCTGTCCCTGTCTTGGCTCTAGTGTGTCTGGGCAGGCAGGAAGTTGGGGAGGAGATATTCACTCCCTGCCCGAGTGCCTGAACGGAACCAGCTCCCAATGGGGGCCTGGCTGTTCTGATAGGACAGCTACCTGCCCCTTTCTTTAAACTGCTGTGAGAGAATGTAAAGAAGTGTGCTGAAACTGTATAAAAAGGTGAGGTTCCTGAGGTGAAAGTCAAGTCGACCACTGGAAACTGAAGTAACCAGAGATGTATGCAGACTCTTTGCAACAACATGAAGCTACCACTGCTGTCCTGACCACGTTTTCTGCGCAACAGGGGAACTCTGAAGAGGACAAGGCCTTCCCTTTCACTGCTGGGAACAACCAGTCCCTAGACTAACTCTGTAATCGCCGAGTATTGCATCTTGTCTTTCAGGGAACAAAAGGGGACGGCGGCATAGGCTGGTCTGTAACACTATCCCTATCGTGACGTGTAGTGTACCCAAAATCCCTCTCACGTCGAGGTACCTCCGATTGTATTTTTCAGCCATGAAGGAGCCCAAGGCTATTGTGAGTGAGTACAGAAAAGAGAAAGTAATAAGACGTCTATGTTCCTTCCATCCGAGCGGTGAGGAAGGGTGGGCACATGTGAATCTAAGCAGATACAATCATCAGAAATGCTATTACGATGAGTAATGCACGTCTTCTGATGTTTGTTAATCTGCTTAGAATCACATGCTCTCCCTCCTGAGAATCAGATCTAGAATGTGTCTAGGCAATAGTGTTTTGCAAAGGTGTGTACAGAACTCCAGGTTGTCGCTGTGCAAATGACTCAAGGGGAACATTTGCAATTAATGCTCTGGCAGTCCCAGTGCCCAGAATAGTGTGTGCTCTAGGCTTGAAGAGCTGTTCTCTCTTAGCAAGAGTGTACCAGAGTGATGCACTGGACAATCCATCTAGAGATAGTGGATTTGGAAACTGCATCTCCTCTTCCTGCCGCCACTGAGACAAAGCACTGATTTCTCAGTGGACTAGTTCTTTCCATATAAAACATGACCACCCTGCGTACGTCAAGTGTGTGCAGGCTCTTCTCCCCCCAAGTTTGAGGGGGTTTGAAAGAACGTTGGTATTTCTATAGATTGGTTGACATGAAACTTTGAACTGAATTTCGGTGCAAACCTCGGGTGTGTGCGTAGAACCACCTTATCTTTGTGAACTGTTACAAAGGGATCAAAGATAGAAAGCACTTGCAGTTCACTCACTCACTCTCCTGATGGAGGTGATGGCTATTAAGAAAGCAGTCTTAAGAGTGAGATCTTTAAGGCTTGCTCTATGCATGGGCTCGAAGGGGGGATGGGTGGGGGGGACATTAGCCTGGTTAACAACGCTCAGGTCCCATCTGGGAGCTGGGTTAGATATGGGAGTGTGCATTATTTTCACTCTGTCCATAAAAGCTTTAATAACTGGAACTTTCCACCATGACACCTTATGTTGTGACGTAGCGTAGGCGGAGAGTGCGGCTAGGTGAACTTTAATGGCATTAAAGACTAGACCTGAGTTCAGTAGGTGAGTCAGGTATGGGTTGATGCTCTTTGAATTACACCAGATGACAAACCATTTCCACTTACTGCTACTCCAGTAACGAGTGTTCGGTTTCCGTAACTCCCTGAGAATGTCCATGCATCTCTGAGGGAGTTGTAAATGTCCAAATTCTATGACCTCAGGAGCCAGGCTGGCAAATTCGGGGTCTGCAGGCATGGGTGCAGCGTCAGGCCCTTGTCCTGTGACAACATGTTGTATGGGCATGGTAGTTTCACAGGAGGAGATGGTGATATCTCCATCAGATGAGCGAACCAGAGTGGGCGGGCCCACATGGGTGCCACCAGTATCATTGTAAGTGGTTCTTGGTGCATCATGTGCACTATTTCCGTCAGAAGGGGAGTTTGCGGGGGGGGGGGGGGTGATTGGTCGTAGACAAATCTCCCTGACCATGTTATCCAGAGACTGTTTCCCTTGGAGTGGTTCTGGGGGCGTAATCTTGGCATTGGGCGTTCTGCACAGTTGCAAACAAGTTGATCTCTGGAAAACCCCATTCTGCGAAAACGGAGCCGATGTCTCAGTGTAAGCGCCATTCGTACTCTGCGGGTAGAGGCAAGTCTCTGCTCAGTCCGTCTACCAGAAGATGGAGTTCCCCTGATACATGTTGTGCTAACAAACGTGTTTGAGAGCCCACTTCCAGATATTCTGGGACAGCTTGGACAGTCCTGGAGAATGAGTGCCCCCCCTGCTTGTTCAGGAAGTACATGGCTGTGGTGCTGTCTGTGAGGATCAGCACCGTCTTTACTTGCAGATGCATCTGGAAGGCCTTCAGTGCTGTGAAGACCACCAACAATTCCAGTAGATTGATCTGGTTGACGCCACACTTGATGACCAAACTGTGCAGTCTCATGGGACAGGTGAGCCCTCCATCCTGTGAGGGATGAGTCTGTGGTTAGAGTGGCTTCCACTGCGGGGGTGGTGAAGGACGACAGCGAGACAACCAGGGCTTGCGAGACAACTACTAGATCGTCCCTTTGTACGCTGGCCTGATACCACTGGCTGTTGAGCCACTCTTGCATTGGGCGCAGGCGCGCGTGAGGAACAAAGTAAATACATGACGCCATCATTCCTAGCAACCGCATGGCTTTGCGTACCATCACCTCTCGACCGGCTACATATTGAGGGATCGGAAACAGCATGTTTTGGACCCTCTCGCTGGAGGGGAAGACGAGGCTGTCCCTTGTTCGAATTAGCGCCCCTAGGAATTGTTTGATTCGGGCGGGGTCTAGACTGGACTTCTTTTCATTGATGGAGAAGCCCAGGTGGAACAGGTGGTCCATAGTCCTTGGGTATTTGAGAGGCAGGTTTTGTAAGAATCCCGTTATGAGCCAGTCGTCGAGGCAAGGATAAACCGGAATGGACAACCTGTGCAGATGTGCCACTGCCACTGCCTTTGTGAATACCCTTGGCGCTGAGGCTATGCCGAAGGGTAGCACTTTGAACTCAGTGTTTGCCCATCATGAACCAGAGGTATTTCCTGTGCACTGGCAACATTGAAATATGAAAGTATGTAACTTTCATATCAGTGTTGCCATGTAATCCTCCTGTGTGAGCAGGGGGATTACCTCCTGCAAAGTCACCATATACGAAATTTGAGTTTTACAAATTTGTTCGCTGGGCACAGATCTAATACAGGGCACATGGTTAGATCCTTTTTAGGTACAAGGATGTACACTGAATAAATACCTCCTTTACCTGTGATAGAGGAACAACCTCTATGGCTCCATTTTGCAGCAGCGATTCCACTTCCTGAAGGACGAGAAGAGGTTCTGATGTGAGACGTCTTCTCTTTGGAGGTCTGAATGTCGGGGACTGGCTGAATTCTATACAATACCCGTGGGCTATAGTTGACAATACTCAACGATCTGTGGTAATACCCTCCCATGCCTGCAGAAAAGAGGTTAACCGGCCCGACCGGGGATGCATGGGAGGGGACCCATATTTTCCAGTCATTTAGTGACGGTGGCAGGGGAACCTCTGGGAGTAGGACCCCAACCCCTTCCTTTGCCACGACATTGGCCTCCGAGCATACGGTGTGTTGTAACCACTGGTTCCTTGAGAGGAGGACCGGTTGCTGGATGAGGTATACTGTTGCTGAGGTCGTCAGCCACAAAAAAAAAACCTATTGCCATATCCGCGCTTATTGGGGGGGGGGGGTCTTGTGATCTGGTCGAGGATTTCTAAGGTTTCATGCTCCTTCGCTGTCTCCAGTGCGTCATCAACCACCTTTCCAAACAAGCTGGAGTCCTCCAGGGGTTTGTTAATGAGGGACGCCTGTGTTTCTGGCTTGAACCCCAAGTTCCCAAGCCATGCATGCCTTTAAGGAGTACGCCCTGGACTAAAAAACGGCCAGCCGTTTCCGCAGCATCTAAAGTGTTTTTAATGCTCTGGTTCACTGGAGTACCTTCTGTAAGAGTGGCCAAGAGGCGGGTGCGAAATGGTTCAGGGACTTCCTGTAGGCCTTCGCATAAGAAGACCCATTGGGCATCAGTGCAACTAGCCAACAGGTATTGTTGGCAATATGGTGTTTTTCCGAGAGGATACAGCTTTTTCCCCTCTTTATCAGGGGGTGCTTCACTAGTGGACCGAGGAACCCCCGCCCTTTTCCTCGTGGTGGTCACCACCAGAGAATCTGGTATGTAATGACCCCTAATCTATAAGGGATCTGAGGGTGAGGGGCTAAAAAGCTTCTCGATCCATGGGTTAACACCCGTGAATAAGGCTGCTGTAGATAAAGAGGGAATGAGGCGCCACTTGATGGAGGCAAGGAGAGGTAAGGCCTGGCTAGCAGGTGGCTTTTCTTTGATGATTCTTTCAACAAAATCGACCTCTGGGGTAGTCTCCCCCATATTGATTTGAAAATGTGCAGCCGCCTGGCGTAGCATGGCATTAAACGCGGTTTGATCGTCCACAGGCGAAGGATGTATGACAGGCGCAGTCTGTGGAGAGGTCAGTTCACGCTCCCGGGGACTGCCATGGCTGTGGCTCACACATGTCGGGTCTTCTACAAAGTCCCCTACAGGATCTTGTAAATCCTCAGTATCAATTAATTCATCCTCTTCCTGAGCGTGAGAGTTCTCTTCAGTGAGGTCATATGTGTATAGTTCTTCCTCCTGGGGGTCAAAAAGTCTTGGTACTTTGGCTATAGGGTCATTAGGGAATACCTCACTTGGCCTTTTTGGTGTGGTGTGCTCAGAAGTGGACACAAACCTATCCAGCCTGTTCATACAGGTTTCAAATCTCTCCCTAGTCCAGTGGGAAGGCCCAGAACGGTCTAGTGGCAGAAAGGTCTGCTCTTCCGCCTCTAGGCATCGAGATCTCTCCCACAAAGTGGAGGAAATCCCCCCCCTGAGAAGCCTTCCCTTGGGCTTGACGGTGGAGAAGTACCTTTGGGTCTCTCCTTCAACCTAGGGGAGGGTTCTGGCGTTCCCGTTGCACCTTTGCTGGGTCTCCGCGTCTCCTTGACCTGAGCGGGCTTCTGTGACTCCTTCACCAGCCGTTTGAGTCTCTTCGGAGACGATCCTCGCTATGCTTTCAACGACCATCCTCTCATCGAGGGGCTGGTCTTGAGTAGTTTGGCAGAGCCGGAACCTTGCCGTCGACAGACGCCTTCTTGCGATGCGTCTCGACTGATGTTTTAGGGGTAGCGCCCTTTGTACTCGAAAGCCCAGTCGCTAGGCGTGCATGCGGAAGTGGGAAGGGCTGCCGATCCCTACGGTCGGCGGAGACGGCCTGATGTGTCGGCGTCCCTGTTGGCGCAGAGCTCTTCGACTTACTCGAAGAATGGCCATGGGTTTGTGTGTTTAGTGGCTTTTTTTGTCTGTCAGCGTCGCCGGGGTGTACATCCCCAAAAGCAGGTACAGAGCCGTTCCTATCGGGGCTGGTGGACAGGTGCCACGGAGACGACCGGGACCGGTTTAACAAAGGTGGCTTAGGCGCCATCTTGATGAACATAGCTCCCGCGATTTAACATTACCGAAGCTACAAATAGTTTGTTGTCGGGAAAAATCATGGAAATTCGTTGTAACACCACTGCCACCAGCCATTCTAAGAGGAAAGGGTAACATTTAACTGTCACAAGCGTATATAGACACAGGGGATACCAAGTAACCCCTCCAGCACTTTATTGTAAGATGGGGTGCGCTGGGTCTAGGAATTTAAAAAGACTAGTAAAGTCAATTTCACTTTACTTACTCTGGGCAACTGTAGTTTATCCCAGAGAAGGTATTTAAACCTTCGGACAGCCCAAAAGGCATCCCTCTGTCAATGCACTGAGGGTGCTGTGTGACAATTGTAAAAGATGATGCCTATGGAGTTGGTTAGACTCCATAACCAAAACGAAACGGGTAAAACGCAGATCAAAATACGAGAGTGGGAAAAAGGGTCACACTCTCCAGGTAAAAGAATCACATCCTCAAAATCCAGCAAAGTTGCTGGGGGTCTCTAAGGTGAAGGGAATTAGCACATTTATGAAAAGTCTCCCCAACACTCGTCTCCCCCCAGACTAAGGGACAGGCAGATTTAATCCACCACTGGATGAATCTCCTTACTCCAGTCAGTCAAGCATTCTGGAGAGACCATCAGCATTTTGGCGATTACGCCCTGACCTGTGTTCAATGGTAAAATCAAACCCCTCTAGGCTGATTGACCATCTTAACAATTTAGGATTTCCCCCCCTTCATCTGCATTAACCATCTCAAGGGTAGGTGGTCTGTCTGAATCATAAAAGTAGATCCATACAAGTATGGTCTAAACTTCTTCAGAGACCACACAATGGCAAAACACTCACGTTCTATGGTTGCCCACCTTGTCTCTGGTTCCTTCAGTTTCCTGCTGATGAAGCAGATGGGGTGTTCCCTGCGTTTCTCATCCAGCTGTCTCAGAACTGCACCGATATCTGTATTGGAAGCAACTGTCTGCACAATGAAGGTTTAGCTGTAATCAGGCGCTCTTGAGACTGGAGCATGACAAAGGGCTTCCTTAAGTGTTTGCACTTATTCCACCTGACCTTTTTGGGGGATTTGGGTGAGACCACCACATTCAAGGGAGAAGCTATGGTACCATAGTTCTCTATAAAGTTCCCTATAGTAGCCAGTGAGACCTAAAAAGACTCACTTGGTTTTGAGTAGTAGGGGTGGCCCATTCTTGTACTTTGCTAGGCAATGGCCTTATTTCACCTCCTCCTACCTCATGTCCAAGGTAGACCCACTTTGCTCTGACCAATTTGACATTTACTTGCTTTTATGGCCAGATGGGCCTGCTTAAGAGGCTTCGAAACGTATCCTAAGTGGTCAACATGTTCTTTCCAAGAAGGGATGAACACTGCAATGTCATCCAAGTATGCCATGCAGAAGTCCTCCATCCCATTCAGAACTTGATTCACTATCCTTTGGAACGTAGCAGGTGCATTTTTTAATCCAAAAGGCATTACCTTAAACTGGTCGAGGCCTCCAGCGGTCAAAAATGCAGTTTTCTCCTTGGCATGGGTCTGTCAAGGCTATTTGCCAATAGCCTGATGTTAGGGCAAATATACTGAGGTACTTGGCTGAACCAAGTCTGTCCTCATCTGTCCTAGGTAAAGGATGGGCATCATTCATGGTGACTGCATTTAGGGTTCTATAGTCCATGCAGAATTGTAACTCCTTGGATCCTGCCTTTGGTACTAGCACAACTGGACTAGACCAAGGACTTGTAGATGGCTCTATGACCCCGAGATCAAGCATCTTGACAACCTCTTCCTTTATGTGGGTTCTTACATGATCTGACATTCTGTTACCTCTGCTTTTAACAGGTAAACAGTCACCAGTGAGAAGATCATGCTGGGGTCAAGCCTGGTGATATTGAAACCAGAGAGGCAAACTGATTCAACAGAATTGCACTACTCCCGTTGTTCCAGTGTTAGATTAGAAGAGAGATTAACTCCCATCTTCCCATCTAAAGGTTGTCCCCTGAGGAGGTCAGGCGAGGTTCACCCTCCTCCTGAGCAGAGGCTAGAAGCAAAGCTCCCAGTTCAGGTCTAGAGACGTAGGTCTTTAGAAGGTTGGTGTGAAAGACCCTGGGGGCCTCCTTAGGATCGCGTAAATCCACCAAATAATTGACCTCAAAGTTTTTCCACAACCTTGAAGGGTCCAATCCATTTGTCATGTAAGGCCCTCTGCCTTGTAGGTACCATAACTAGAACTAGCTGGTCTTGAGTAAACTCAACCATGCTGGCCTTCTGGTCATGCCAATGCTTCACCAGAGCCTGACCAGCTTTCAAATTATCAGAAGCTTCCGTCATGTGTGTCATTCTCCTATGGAGATCTAACACATAGTCAGTGACCCTTACTGGCGTGGGGGAAGGAGCACTCTCCAACTTCATTAATTAGGGTCAATGGACCTCTAACTGGATGACCATAGAGGAGCTCAAAGTGACTAAATCCAACTCCCTCCTGAGGGACTTCTCTATAAGCAAAGAAAACACATGGCAGTAGAAGGTCCCACTTTCTTTGAAGGGGTTCTTCTAGAGCACCTATCATGAGCTTCTTAGTTCAGTTAAACCTCTCTACCAACCCAATCGTCTGGGGATGGTAGGCAGTTGAGAACTTGTAAGTCACTCCAGTTTTTCCATATGGCCTGCAGGTAGTAGGACATAGACTTTGATCCCTTGTCAGAGATGACTTCCTTAGAAAAACTTACCCTGGTAAAAATATCAAGTAAGGTCCTAGAAACTGCCTGAGCAGTAACAGTCATAGGTATAGCTTCAGGATACCTGGTAGCATGGTCTACCACAACCAATATAAATCGGTTGCCTGAAGATGTTGGAGAGTCTAAGGGACCAACAATGTCGATTCCTACCCTGAAAAGGGACTCAGACCACTGGGAGAGGCACCAAAGGTGCCACATTCTTTGCTCCACTCTTGCCAGATGTCTGACAAGTGTGACCACTCCTACAGAATTTATCTACATCAGACCCCAACTTGGGCTAGTAGAAATACAGACATCCTTTCCTTGGTCTTCTTAAAACTTAAGTGACCAGCCAAAGGAATCTCATGGGCTAACTGTAGAAACTGAGGTCTCACCACCTGGGGCTCTACAATTATTCTGTAGTCTGCTGGGGTAGACTCAATAGCTTCACTGTAGAGGAGGCCATCCTCCCAGTACAACCTGTACTTCCCTGGCTCTTTCCCTTCCAGCAAGGAAGCTGCCTGTTGGCGATGTCCCTCAAGAGTAGGACACTCTTTGACCTCTGCTGAAGTCTGCCCTACAGGGGACACCTTCCACCAGTAAAGACTGCAGCTCAGGATGGTCTTTAGGTTCTAAATCCCCAACAGGAGGAGGGTCTTCCTCCAGCTCTGAATCTGCTTCAACCTCTCCTGGTTGTTTCTCAGACTCAGCTGGTGGAGTAGTCACATGTGTGACTTTGGACTGTCCTCTCGGGGATGTCCTGCTTTGATGCACAGGAGCACTATCTTTGTTGTTTCCTGAGACCTTGTGTTCCCCCCCCCCCCTGTCTCCTTTTTCCTGGCAATAGAAGTGGGCATTTCCTGTGGACTGGGTGTTATAGGTTCGCCTGTAACAACCACGAGTGTCATCTACGGTGAGCTCCCTGGCCTTCCTGCTCTGGTTTCCTTTCACTGGGAGGCCTGGGGGTGATTGATACAACTCCAAGAGTTTTTAAGTCATTCCCCAGCAGGACTCTCCCAGGCACCTCACTTTGTACACTGACCGGTATTCTTACAGTCATTTTGTTGCACTGGATGAGAGATGGTAGTCTTGAAAGCATTTGGACAGGGCCTCCACCAAGTTTAGTGAGGCCTTTGGTTGCCTTGGCAACATCCTCAGGTTTGAAAAAGGTTTCATACATCACTGTGATGCTGGCCCCAGTGTCTCTAATGGCAGGGGTCTCCTGACCAATTACAAGTACACTGTCCTTGTAGCATTTTGCATTATCTGGTATAGAATTATATACATCTAGATTCTGCTGTTCCCACAAACCCAGAGACACTAAAGAAACACTGGCAGAGACTCCAATGGGGTCTTCAGCCAATAGTTGAAAGTTTCCACTTGCCATATGTACTTCTCCCTCAGGGATGAAGGCTAAGGAGGCAGTGTGGACCCCTGAAGGTTTAACCTTGCATCTAGGTGCCCCTTTCACATGGTCAGTTGACCCACAAGCATAACGTTTTCCAAATGTTTTGACAAATGGGGGCTTCTGCTGGCCTCCATCTGGTTTGGCACCAGAGGTATCACTAGACGGTCCTGGTTTCCCATGTGGCTTACCCTTTTTCTGTTTTTGGCCCCCTTTTGGATTGGAGGTTTTATAATTCTGTCATCTTTCTTTTGCAGCATCCCTTCATCCTTTTTATGAGTGGCCCCACAATCCTTGTGAGTAGCCCTATTGGCAGCTTTTGCTAGCTTCTTGGGATCAATCTCTTTAGAGTCAGCCAAGTGCTGTCTCAGCTCAGGAGAGCAGGCATCAAAAATAGATTCCAACAAAAATAAATTTCTCATTCCTTCAAAAGAATTCACTCTAACCCTTAACCCAACCATCTAAGTTCTTCAAACATTCACACATCCAGGTAGCCCAAGGGGTACCATCAGTCATTTTGAGGGTCCTAAACCTCTTAAGGTACTGGGAAGGAGTTTTACCAAATCTAGCTATCAAAGCTAGCTTCACATTTTCTTACTCCAATCTTTCAAGTTCCCACAACCTCCATTACAGCATCAGTTGCAACCTGGGGAAACCTAGGCAAAAGCCAAGCAATCAACTAATTCCCTGTAAAACCCTGAATCCCATAGTTATACTCAAAAGCACCCAACCAATCCAAAATATCAGGTTTCACCTCATACATACTCACAGCCTCCTTAGGCAAGCAAGGTCTCTTAGGACTGGAAGACCTAGAAGACTGTGGGAAAGAAACATTTTCAAGAGACAATTTCTTCATTTCAAGGGCATGTTGCATTTCCATTTCCCTTAGTTTGATTTCTTGATGCTTGCTTTCAATTTGCATTTGGAGCCTTTTGAACTCTAACTCAAGTCTCATTTTTTCAAGAGACAAATTCTGGACTCAGTACTGGACCTGGTAGGGTCCCTGTGGCTAAAGATTGAGGCCTAAGAGCTTGTTAAGGTAAAGAGGGGCTCGCATCCTGAGAGTCCTCTAACTTTTCTGACCCTTCAATAACATTAGTGTTAGACTCTGAATAATTATCCTCATAGAATTTGTGCAGAGACCTTTCCGTTTACTTACCAGAACAGCTTTCTCCTATCCAAGACTTTAGCCCATTGACTTTGGCCTAGCCTATTGAATTGACTCTTCTGGTGAACTCAAAGTATGTGCACTGTAAGAATAATTTTAGTCTTTCGTGTTCTAATAATCTTTGAGTGTACAGTATTGAAGTGTATTTGTGTATGATTATATAATTGCCTACTTCAAATGAATGTTTTATAATTGACTGATAAATTAATAAGTGTTTATCCAAGAAACCTTGGGTGTAAGTTTATTTGAACACCTGTGATTGTAGACCTCTGTAATAATGCTCACATTGCCCCTCATGAAATAAGCCTGGCTGCTCAACACTACCAAAACTGTGTAGTACAGATGTATACCAAAGATTTGTTTGCTTACACCTGTAGTCACAGTTGTGTGTAGTGTTCCCAGAGGGTACTGCATACAAACTTTGCCTAACAGCCAGCAGCCATTAAAAGTAGTGAGGGTAATGTAAAATATGTTGCATGAGTAAATAGGAAAAGGGGCTACCAAGTAACCCCCAGGACTTCTGTTAGGCAAAGTTGGCATGCAGTACCCTCTGGGACCATTACACTCAACTAGGACTACAGGTGTAAGCAAAACCAACCTTTGGTACAAGTATGTACCACATAGCTTTTGGTAGCGATCTGAGCAGCCAGGCTTCTCTCAAGAGAGAATGTGAGCTGGTAATGAGGTTACACAGAGGTCTACAATTACAAGTATTCAAATAGACTCTTACACTCAAGGTTTCTTGGTAAAACACTTATTGATTTATTACACAGTCAGTTAGAAAACATTCACTATAAGGAGGCAATCAATATCACAAAAATATACTACAATATTTCAAACCAACCAGTTCTGAGTCATTTAAACTACTTTGAAGTAGGAGCAAAAAGGCATAAGTTAATAAAACGAATAGGAGTTACTTTCGAACAGTGCAAAAAGTTTGAGTTCACCAGAGGAGTTGGTCCAATGCAATAGGTAGGCCAAAGTCAATGGGCTAGAGTCTTTCATAGGTTAAAACGGTTCTGGTAGTTAAACGGAAGTCTTTGCCACGGTTCTTAGAAGTAGTTCATAGAAGTAAGACTCATATGTCTGGTCATAAACTGACTAGGCTGCAAGTTGCCAATGTATCACGCACTTTCGCAGTGAGAGGCAAGTTCTCTTGGTCAGGTTTTCATAGTACCTTAGATTGAAGAAAAAGATCCAGCTGAAGACTTCTGTTCCTGGCAGTTCCTACAGATCTCGCTGTTCCTGAGCCTCAGTCATGGGGACAAGAGGGAGGACGCTGGGGAACTCCTGCACTGCACGGGGTCTGGTCACAAAGCTGACAAACTGGATATTCTTCGATTCTGATGCCTGTTTTCAAGTACACAAACTGTTTTCCTTCTCCTTGATTATTCGGTTTCCTGCAGCACTCGGAGGAAAATACAACCAGCTCTGAGAATGGTGTGCTGGTTGCTTAAGAGTTGATTGGTCCCACCAACTCAAAAGGGAGAAGTCGTCCTTGACTGGCTTCTCAGTCGAGATGAACTTGGCGATTCGGACCTGCAGCAGGGCTTCACCGGCCAACCCAACGGTCCAGTAGTTGCAGCAGCCGTCCTCTTCCAGCTTGTCTTCGGTTCTTTCATTCCAGTGGTCGACTGCCTTCCAAGCCAAGAGACTCTCCAGTTAATCAGTTTTCTCCCATTAATTCCAGCCTAGCTGCCACTCCACCAGCAGGGTGGCTGTCTTTGCCGGACAGTCAGCCAATCAATCAAGCCAGAGTGCATTTGGGTCTCCTAGGAGACTAGGCACAGGGAGTTTCGGGCACCTCCCTTACTTCCTGCCCACCCACTCGGGCGCCAGTGGCAGTCTTCAGTCCTGAAGCCCGCCAAAGGCGTAGGAACAAAGGGACCAAACCTTGTTTGGCGCGCATAGAAACTCTAGAAGGACGTTTCCAAAGATAAACAAAAAAAGACCAGGCCCTGTTTTTAAAGAGGGGGCTCAGACACCATCTTGAAAAACATGGCTTCCGCGATTTAACGCTTCCGTTCGCGGTAGGGAAAAATCATGGCAGTTTGTTGTAAAACCACTGCCACCAGCCATTTCGATAGGAAAGGGTAGCATTTGACTGCTACATGAGTTTCTAGACACAGGGGATACTAGGTAACCCCTCCAGCACTCTAATGTAAATTAGTGTGTGCTGGGTATAGGCATTAAAAAGACTAATAAAGTAGTTACTACAGTAGTTTATCCCAGAGAAGGTATTTAAACCTTGGGACAGCCTAAAATGATTTCCTGTGCCAATGCACTGATGGTGCTGTGTGACACAAATAAAATGATAACTATAGAGTTAACTAAAATCCCATAATCAAAGAAATAACCACAGAAAACAAACAGAATTAAAAAGTTCAAAGTCCCGAAGGTCAGCAAAAGAGCCTGGGGTCTCTAAGGAAGAGAGGAATTAGCACATTAATGAGATTTCTTCCTAACAACTTCCACATAGGATGGGGTGTACTGGACCTACATAGGAAAAAGAGGTAAGCTAAGTCAATTTCACTTTACTACTCTTCGGAACAGTAGTTCACCCAAGAGAAGCAATTTAAACCTTATGAGAAATCGAAAGGACTTCTCTCTGACACTGCACTGAAGGTGCAGTTTGTCACAATACAAAAAAGTAGATGCCTATGGATGTCAGACACCCAAACCAAAGAAACCGTCCAAACCAGATCCAAAATACGAGAGTCAGAAAAAAGGTATCACTCACTCCAGGATAAAAATGAAAAGTCCTAAAGTCCAGCAAAAGTGCTGTGGGTGTCTAAGGTTGAAGGGAATTAGCACAGAAATTAGACTTTTCCCCAAGAGTGTGTACATTCAAGCATTGTGGTGTGTTTTAATGAATGTGTTTAAGACTGACCAGTACTTCCACCAAGACTTAACTTGGCCTACTTGTATTTATAATAAACCTTTAGTTTTATAATACTTCTGGTTGTAAGTGTTTCTATTGAATCCTTGGCGTACTACAGGTTCAATGTACTTTCCTACAGCCCTCTCTCCCTCCTGAGCTAAGCCTGGCTGTGCTGTCTACGCTACCATATACTCAGGTGGTACAGCTTTACACTAAAGAGTCTTGTACAGTCTCAGTTGAATGGTTTTATTAAGCCCTTAGTTGGACTTCAGAAAAACTGGCCGAGTCCAAACCAAGCAAAAAGAAAGGGCGTAATGTAGGAAAGCAGCAAAAAGAAAATCAACAGTTCACACCATTTGGGAAATCTACTGGGAATGCAGAGATCCGATACCCAGAGTTCATTTTACTCTACAAAAACAAATGCTACGGAGGAGCCAAGAATTGTGTTGTGCCCCAAGGTCGCCTAGACCCCACCTGCATTGTATTGTGCCCTATGGTCGCCCAGACCCCACTTGCACTGTGTTGTGCCCTAAGGTCGCCTAGACCCCACCTGCATTGTGTTGTGCCCTATGGTCGCCTAGACCCCACTTGCATTGTGTTGTGCCTTATGATCGCCTAGACCCCACTTGCATTGTGTTGTGCCCTATAGTCGCCTAGACCCCACTTGCATTATGTTGTGCCCTATGGTCGCCCAGACCCCACTTGCACTGTGCTGTGCCCTATGATCGCCCAGACCCCACTTGCACTGTGCTGTGCCCCCAAGGTCGCCCAGACCCCACTTGCACTGTGTTGTGCCCCAAGGTCGCCTAGACCTCATTCGCATTGTGCTGCGCCCCACCTATAACGCCAATGCCCCCTACACGCCACCCCTCTGTACATCACCTCAGCCCCAGCATGCTATTCTGCCTGACTGCAATCATGTTCCCTTTCTGTGTCATGCAAAGTAACATACCCTGCACTGGCAACAGTTACCTAGCCCATAATAATGGTTTAGTCAGACCCGCCTGCCCAAGACACCACCCGATCACCTGCCCTACACCATTCCTGCCCACTACACCAGCCTTCCCCCCGGATACCAAGTCCGCCCATCCCACCCATAGACATGCACACGCTCCGCATGTCGCAGCTAATACTCACCCAGCTGACCACAAGCAGAACCCCATCAACACGAGAGCATCATGCCATACCATCGACTACAACACCTCTACATTAGCTAACCCAACTAACTCCCGTAACACTACCCTCATCCCCTCCGATCGGAACTCTAGACTTGGCGCCAGAACCCACCACAAACCCAGCAAAGGCCCAGCCAAATCACTCAATAAGACCAACCCTCACACTATAACTCCCATCAACACCATCCATCCCAGTCTTAAAGGAGCTCTCCTAAATGTCAGATCATTAGTCGCCCATGCCACAGAAGTTGCAGACATTATTCTAACAAACAACCTGGACTTCCTTGCGGTAACCGAAACATGGCTGCACGATGCTGCAGGTCCATCTCTTACCCTAGCCATACCTGATAACTACACCATCCTTAGAGCAGATAGACCGAACGCTCGAGGAGGCGGCGTAGCTATTATCTTTAAGTCCACGCTTGACATCAGACTATCCTCTGCTCCCCCACTCAAATCCTGTGAACATATTACAGTCAAAGTTCAAACCTCCCCTAAAAGTACTATTACACTGCACTTAATTTACCGACCCCCGGGCCCTCCTGCCTCATTTGAGGAAGACATCACCTCACTAGTTGCTGAAAGCTCCAAACCTTCAGCACAACTGATTATACTCGGAGACTTTAATCTCGGGTTTAACGACCCCCTAGACACCCCAGCCACTGCCCTGGCCATGGCATTAGAGGAGCATGGCCTCCAACAACTCTGTTCCAAACCCACCCACTCGAAAGGTAGAATCCTCGACTGGATAACTACCCTTAATTGCAACATTACTACGGAAGATCCCACACAACTTATCTGGACTGACCACCACCTCCTCCCGTTTGACATTCTTACCAGCAATTCAGCACATAAAAGGCCTATTATTGCACCTGCCTGCCCTACTAGGAAAAAGAGCAATATCACAGCGGAAGCCCTAATACCTCTGGTGATCCCTACTTTAAACGCACTACCCGTTACAACGGACTTGAACCAACTGGTCAATGCCTACAATGAGTCCATGGCCAAAGCCATTGACATCATTGCCCCACTGAAACTGCGCAAAGGAATACCCAAAGCGCACCTGAACACATGGTTCACCCCGGAGCTCAAAACCCTTCGTCAACAAAAAAACAAACTTGAAGCACTCTGGAAATCAGTGCCTTCCATAAATAACAGAACTAATCTCACCAACATCTCCACCCTCTACAAAAATGAGATTATACGTGCCAAGAAAGATTCTCTCAATACTAGGATCTCCCAGGCAAGCTCCAGTACTAAAGAGCTCTTTAACATACTAAAGGAATTAGAAAACCCCATTACCCCCACTGACTCTTGCACTAAGGACAAACCTTGGTGCACAGGGATCCAGAATGCCCTAGCCAACAAGATCTCAGGGCTCCAAACCAAAATCAACAACAAACGACAACAACTTACTCTCGATCCCACCTCCATCCCCACACCCCTTCCACCTACTGCCACTAGTTCAGGCTTCACCTTCAAAAAGGTATCTATATTGGAGGTTCAGAAAATTATAGCATCCCTTAAACCATCGAATTGCAAGGGGGACAGCTGCCCCGCACAAATCATAAAAGATGCAGCTAGGGATCTCTCCCCATTTATCACTAAATTAATAAACCTGTCCTTCGCCAACAACATGGTCCCCAGCAATCTGAAACAGTCCTGGGTCCTACCTCTACTAAAAAAAACTACTCTCAACCCTGACATCCCTACGAATTACAGACCTATTACCACCGTCCCATTCCTACTAAAAATCTTGGATAGAGTGGCTTATTTACAAATTCAGGACTACCTCGAGGCCAATCACCTACTAGGAACTCGCCAATCTGGCTTTCGACCACAACACGGGACAGAAACGGCCCTTGTTGATCTCAAATGCCAGATAGACGAACTCAAAGACAAAAATAAGGCTGCCATCCTTCTTCTCCTTGACCTCTCCGCTGCCTTTGACCTGGTCGACCATAAAATCTTGTGCAACCATTTGTCTCTGGCAGCACACTTCTCCCACTCTGCAGTCACATGGATCCAATCTTTCCTGGACAACAGAACCATGCGGGTCTTCTCCCCCCTAGCAGCGGCTGACCCCATCCCCATCACCTGCGGTGTCCCACAAGGATCCTGTGTCTCACCCACCCTTTACAATATTTTCACCAAGCCTTTATTCGACAAGCTGGACAATCTGGGTGTCACCTACACTAACTATGCAGATGACACCCAGATACTCCTCACCCTATCAGGCAACTACAACAAGGACGCCAAATGGATCAATGAAGTCTTTTCCATCATCCAGGCATGGATGGCCACACATGGCCTATGCCTGAATGATGACAAGACTGAATTGCTTCTTGTCGGCTCACCTAACACTATCAGTAAACTCTGTCCCGGCTACACCAGCTTCACTATTGACGGTAACACCATACCCATCGCCAAGAGTGTAAAAACCCTTGGTTTCTACCTAGACACGAACATTAACCTAATTAAACAAATCAATATGACCGCCTCAGCCACGGCCTACACTGGTAAACTAATCAGGGCCTGCAGACCACTGATCTCCCCTAGCAACTGTCTCATCCTAGCCAGAGCACTCATCCAATCTAAACTGGATTACTGTAATAGCCTCTATGTAGGTGCCAACAAAACAGTAATCAATAAATTGCAAGTTCTACAAAACAACGCACTACGTGCCGCCCTCAATATTCCTAGAAGGGAACACATCTCCGCCACCAGAACTGCCTGCAAATGGTTGTCCATCCAACAGAAAATAGACTTGAAAACCATATGCCTTACTTACAAAGCCCTTAATCATCTTGCCCCACCCTACCTCTCGAACAAATTTACACTAAGACAGAACACTAGAACCACCAGATCGTCCAACTCATTACAACTAACAGTTCCCAAATTCTCCCTTAAAAGAGCCGGAGGATCCAGCTTCCCAACTTTGGCATCACAACTCTGGAACTCCATCCCACTGGATATTAAATCTACACCTACTTTCCAACCCTTCAGAACTAAGGTCATCTCCTGGTTAACCAACAAATAACCGTCCTACTACATATGTATGCACCCTGAATGTCCAATTGTATGTATATTGTTTGTATACTATTATCTATGCCCTATTAATACTGTACTATTGTCTTTTACCTGTAACCTGATGCTCAAAGCGCATATATACCCCCGGGTCAAGAGCGCTATATAAATAAATAAACAAACAAACAAACAAATACAGATAAAATTGTGGTTAGGGAAATGGATCACTGAGGTCATTGATAATAGATGCTCTTAAAAAAATTAGACTGCACTTATTTGTGGTACTCACCGAATCAACAATGGACCAGTCAAGAGGATAAGCAAAGAGCTCCGGTTTGGCAGTGGGAATCTTTTCAATAAGACTCTTAATATGTTTTCGTTTCTCTTCTGTGTTTACATTTCCTTTGGCAACTGCTCCCTTTTCATCCTCCCCATAATCCAACGGTACCAGTTTTCTTTTTCGGGGAGCTTCATCATTGTCTTCATCTTCAAATTTGTTAAAAACGCTATCAACAGGAAGCTTCTTTCTCTTGACAGCATTCGTCTGGCTCGGACTATTGGATGCACCTATAGAAGACAAGCTGGACAGTAAGTACTTCTAGGTAGGAGTTTACAAAAACATTTTGTACAAAGAAATACCAATTAAAACTTGTACAGAAAGTCTCAGCGAGAGTATAAGAATAAGGAAAGTTGATTTTTCTGCAAATTATTTTCAATATCAAAACAGAACGAGCAAGAACTCTATAGGCTTCCAATGGAAGCCATATAAAATTGAGTAAAATTTTACCCAGGAGCCTTCAGTGATTTGAAATAGGAGGATATATGGTACAAGGGATATAGAGATTAGTATTATGATGGCAGGTCACACTAGATGAAAGCTTTGTGGACTTGAGGAGAGGCCATGAATTTAAAGTTGCTCGTCACTGGCAGCCAGTGGAGCAGTTTCAAAATCGGGAAAGTGTGCGCGCTGGTCTGGGAAACCTGGCTAGTATCACTGCCAAGTGTTGGGGAGATTTTCCTTAAGCACTGCGGTCAGGGTCTTTAGATAAGTCTTCCTTCATTACATGCCATCAATTCCCTTAAGTTTCACCAGGCAAACAGCTGGCGGAGTAGCAGGTCAGCCAAGCCTCAATTCTCAGGTATGAGGGGTGGTCAACACGCACAGTACAAATGTTCTGAAATACCTAATGTTAGGAAAGATTTTCTTTTTAGACCTTTCTCTACATAGATTCCTATGGGATAAGCAGTCTTTTTTGCAATTATTATTATTTTTTTTAACCCTATCCTGACTGAGGTCAGTAGAGCCTTCTGCTTTACTGCCCTTGCCTGTTTTGCAATGCCTATGGTTAGGAAAGATCGGTTTTGACTGAGGTGAAACAACGTCACAATGCACTCGCTTTGCTCTCGTCCCCACCACTTGGGGGAATGATTTGGGAACGTTTTCATATTGGACTTAACTTCTGACCTCTTCAACACAGTACTGATTTGGGAGCTCAAAAGCCATATTTTCCATTTCACTTCAGGATCCATTTTGGTTTTTGGTAGCCAGTATGCTTTAGTCAAAAGATTACACTTCCCAGTATTCCCTGCTCACTGCTTCATCTCCACCCTTACAGGCCAAGATTGGTGTTAGGGAGAATTTTCATTCCGGTGCCACTTCACTTCAACCTTAAGGACCCCCAGCTCTTTTGCTGGACTTGGGGCTTTTTAACATGAACTCCCGAGTGAGTGGGACATTTTTCTCACTCGCATGTGTTTTTCCCAGATTAGGATTTCATGTTTTCACTGTTTTTGCAGTTTGACAAACTCCATAGGCATCTGCTTTTTGTATAGTGAGACAAAGCACCATCAGTGCAGTGTCACTCAGAAGTTCTTTGGAGTTTAAGGTTTAAATACCTTTTCTTGTGTTAACTACTGTTCCTAAGAATATTAAGGTGAAATTGATCTTACTTTTTTTTACTTTGTAGGTCCATCACCCACCATATTGTGTTGAGTGCTGGGGGGGTTACGTAGTGGCCCCTTATCCTACTGTCTCATAACATTTTTAGTTACCCTCACTACTTTAAATGACTGGTGGCAGTGGATTAATTTTTACTACCAGGGTACTTTTTTACCATCACAGGCTGAACTCTCAGTTGCAATAGAGCACTCATGGGTGTCCATTTGGTCAAAATGGCCTCAGTCATTTTTTCACCATTTTCTGTTCGTGAGGTCTTTCTTGGCTTTTACTCTGTGCGTTGACAGATTTGAGCCCTTTGTGTGTTTAGCCTTTGGCGGGCTAACTTAGAAATTGTGAATGCTAGCTTGCTTTGCATCTAAACAGGAATAAGGTGGGCCAGCGCCACATTTGGCTAGAATTGTGAATGTTGGCGTGCATCAGATGTAGACGGGACTGTGAAAGTTAGCCAGTGCCGGATCTAGATAGAAATACAGGGATATTCATGCACCACATCTAGACTGAACATGGACATTTTGCACATATCACTTCTAGATAGCGAGGCCAATAACCAAACCACTAACAATTTCACCCCTATGCACACACCTCTCAAACTCTAACCAAACACAAACACAACCCTAAAGCAAAAAGAACTGCACAAACTTCACTACAACAACAAAACAAACCAACACATAGCTTTGCACAACAGCATACGACAGTTACCGATCAGAAAGCACCCCCAAGCTCAGCTATCAGCTAACTGTTTACCAAACTGAAGCTGCCAACAGCACATCACTGCTCTCTTGCACTTATCCCGCTCGTTCCCACTAACCCACCCACCCACTTTCCTTTTAAGATCTGCCAGAGCGCCAGGGGACCATTCCGGTGGCGATAGTGCGCGGAACAAATCCTTTAACCTTAACATTTTTTGATTTTTAAAGGGGCTACCTTATCAATGGCTGCAAGCAGAAATGATAAGTTACTCACCGTAGTGACTAACATACTCTTAGTCCATAGTCCCCTTTCCTCCATACTGCATGGGCATCCTTCGTGAGGGACAGGAGACAGAACCTTTTCCACCAGAAAAATCTTCTCCCCCCCCCCCCTCTAAATTTAGAGGTGCGGCCCTGGCTCCGCCGCCACACCACAGTACCCAAAGAAGCGTCGACAATAGATTTACCATTGCCTAATGACACCAGATTATTAGGGGGGAGGATGGTGGGAGGTAAGGGGACTATGGACCAAGTACATTAGTCACTACGGTGAGTAACTTATAATTTCCCTTACGTCCGTCCCCCTTTCCTCCATACTGTATGGGCGATTACAACTGAATGTAGCCCCAGGGTGGAGAGGAGATCCTCCTTAAGCAAATAGGTTCCGGAGAACCGCCTGTCCGAAAGCCGCATCTGACCTGGAGCTGGCATCCAAACAGGAATGCTTGCAGAAAGCCAATGGAGTGGCCCACGTGGCCACCCTGCTTATGACCTGCCAGGGGACATGGCCCTGAAAGGTGATGGCCATTGCCTTGACCCCGACTGCGTGGGCATGCATGTTCGCCAGAAAGGGTTTATTCTGGCCCTCGTACGCTTCCTTGATGGCGGAGACCATCCAGCTGGAAATTGAGGCTTTGGAGGCTTGATAGCCTGGCCTGGCGCCTCCATAAGTGATGAACAGGGCATCAGACTTGCGGAAGCCCTTCGTCCTGTTCAGTTAGAATTACAGGGCACGCCCGACATCTAGGCAGTGCAGAACTCCGAGGCCTCGTCCTTCGGGTCAGCAAAGAAAGTAGGAAGTACAATCTTGTTTAAGTGAAAGGCTGATGGCACCTTAGGTAGAAATGCCGGATGGGTCTGCAGGACCATCTTGTCCTTGTGGAAGGTAGTGTACGGCTCTGAGGCGACTAGGGCCTGGATCTCGCTGAACCTGCGTGCCGATGTGAGGCCGACTAGCAGGGCCGTCTTGATGGTGACCAGCATGATGTCCACAGACGCCATAGGCTCAAACAGCTTGTGCACGAAGGCACCCAAAACTAGGTTCAAATACCACACAGGGTGTGGCTTCCTGATGGGCGGGTAGAGTCTAGCGAGTCCCACCATATGACTCCTGACGATCGGGGAGGAGAAGACCCCTTCCTCCGAATTCCTGTAGGCCTCAATGGCTGAGGTTTATTTGTGGCAGGTGTCCACCTGCACGCCAGAGTTGGCGAAGTGCGCAGAGAATGACAGCACGTCGTCCAATGAACAAGCCAGTGGGTCGATATCCTTGGAGTGAGCCCAGTGGCAGAACCTTGTCCATTTACTTTTATACTGGGCTCTGGTAGCCTTGCTCCTAGCCCCATGTATGATTTCCAGATTGGCTTGGGATAGGTTGAGGTGGCTGAGCGTCACCTGCCCAGGAACCACGCTGTGAGGGCCAGCTTCTGAGGGGCGGGTGGACGACCTTGCCCCCCTGCTGAATCAGATGATGTGCTGGGCCCGTCGGGAGGTGGATTGGAGGGACCTCCGAGAGGCTGAGCAGCTCCTAGAACCATGGCCTGGCTGGCCACCACAGAGCCATCAGAATGATGTTGAGCTGGTGCGACTCCTTGAACTTGCAAAGCCCTCTGAATGAGGAGTGGGCGGGAAGGTGTATGCTGACATGCCGTTCCACTGGATCCATAAGGCGTTGCCCAGAGAGTGTAGGCCCTGACCTTGCCAGGAGGCGAACTGGGGGCATTTCTTGTTGTGCCTGGTGGCAAAGAGATCCACCTGGGGAGGCCTCATCTGTGGAAGATCTCTGTGCAACAAGGTCGTTATTCTGCCACTCGTAGTTGTCTGCTCCCAACCTGCCGAGCCTGTCCGCTTCCAGGTTCGATTCCCCCAGAAGGTGGACTGCCGTGAGGAAGATCGGGGAATTGGTCCCACCTTGCTTGTTGATTTAATACATACTGGTCGATTTGTCTGTCTGTACGGGGACAATCCTTCCCTTGAGACGTGGGAGGAAGGCTGAGCGCTAACCAGATGGCGTTCAGCTCCAGCCAATTGATGTGGTAATCTTGTTCGACGGGTCCATGTGCCGTGGACCGAGAGATCCTCCAGGGTGGCTCCCCAGCCCTGGTGGGAGAAGTCTGTTGTAATCGTCACCTGTGGGACAGGGGGGCCTGGAGGGCTTGCCCGTCCGCAGGTTGCAGTCTCTGGACCACCATGTGAGGTCCGGGTGGAGAGAAATGGGGATCTTGATAATTTCGGCCTGGTTCCATGACGCTGAGAAGTGGAGCTGAATCCTCTTCATCCAGAGCCTTGTGTGGGGGACGGCCAACAGTACCGCTGTAAAAAGACCTAGGAGATGCTGGTACCACCAAGCCAAAGTAGCACCTCGGCTGTGAAAGTGGGACGTTGCCCTCCTGATGGCCGAAATCTTGTCGTCCGAGGGGAATATCCTCTCGGAGCGAGTGTCCAGATGAGGCCCAGGAGGAGTGGTGAACTGCTTCTTGAGATGTAGCCCCGACGAGCCAGTCGTCTAGGTAGGGGTATAAATGGAGGCCCTGCGCCCAGAGGAGGGCCGGCACAGCATTCATGAGTCTGGTAAAGACCCTGGGGGATAAGTTGAGGCCAAAAGGGAGGACCTTGTACTGAAAATGACAGCCCATGATCCTGAACCGGAGGAAACAACGATAGGGTTGCCAGATCGGGACGTGTAGATGAGCGTCTTTCAGATCCAGGGAGCACAGAGTCTCCCCTGCACAATGTTTCTGCACTAAAGGCTGGGGTAACCATCTTGAATCTCTGAAGTGATAAGGAGAGGTTGAGGGTGGAGAGGTCCAGTACAACTCTCAGGCCAGCCTGGTTCTTTTGCTGAATAGCGAAGATCCTGGAGTAAAAGCCCGAGCCTCGCTGGGAGGCTGGGACTCCCTCCACGACCTGGCTCAGGACGAGCGACAGAATATCAGCCAAAAGATTTGCTATGAAAGACAGATCAGAAACAAAACCGATACTGATTTTTCTTTACCGAGGATTCCCAGCCTGACGACGGGGAATATTCATGAGCATGTGAATCCATGCCAGACCCCATGCTGGAGAACCAAAGTTATCAATGTGTGCCAGCGTGGACTCCATTATATCCTGAGCCACGAGCTTGGGCTCGGCTAGCCCCTCCTTGAAACATGATTGGCTGTGGGTGGGGAGTTCTGGGAGGAAGTCAGCAATTTCCCACCATAATATCTGGTTAGCGGCTACCAGCATACAGTCTGCTTTGGCCTGTTGCAGGTGCAAGGAAGCATTGGAATACAGCTACTTACCGTATGCCTCCAAGGCTTTCTCCTCCTTGCCTAACAGCGCCGTCGATGACGAGGACGACTGGGGCTTGGATACAGTAATGCCGCAGCGATCACCGAGGAGTGTGGCTGAGGATGGGAGGAGAGCAAGAGTGTATCCCCCCTCCATCTGCCTGTACTTAGCATCCAGGCGGCGGTTGACTGGTCAGAGTGGGGTTTGAGCCAGCCCTTCTTGGCGATGGACTACATCGGTTTGCAGTGGAATTTCCTTTCTGGCAGAAGGGCGCCTCGTGAGGACTTCAGCGAGGATGCCCTCTGCCGGCTGTTCTACCTGGGGCTGGGGAGGCCCAGGTATTCCTCCAGGCACGAGATAGGTTTGTGGATGGCCCTGGCGGATGATGGCATGTCAGTATCCTCCTCCTCCTCATCAGTATCCTGAGGATCAGGGGGATCCTGTGGAGGAGGTGTATCCGGAGCAAGAGGCTGGGGCACAGGGACTACTGACAGAGGCTGAGGAAGAGGAGGCGGCTTGTATGGAACCACCTGCGGATTAGGCTGAGGAGCCGAAGGGGGCGGATGCGACAGGGCCAAAGGCTTCGGCAGAGGCGCCTGTGGTGCCGTTACCATAGCGGGATGGACTTCCCTGACCTTGTCCTCGATATCCCCCATATCTGGAGACGTCATGAGGCTGAGGAACCTCTCAAAGATCTGCTCCTCGCTAGCCGAAGAGGAGGAGGAGGAAGAGGGGATTGACAGGTTAGCTAGAGGCAGCTGGGGCCGCTGCCGACACTGTACATATGGCCGCAAGGGAAAACAACCTAGCGCATAAGGGTAGGCCATAGGCCACGTACCTGGTTCATGCTAGTCCCACCTCGATACTCGTTCTTCGCCTAAGTCTTGCAGAGGCGGCGAACGGGTGTCCTTTCCTGGCACATCGGCCATCTTGTTGAGCTGCCTACCGCGTGGCTGCGACGTGTTGCTTGGCTCGTTAGTGCAAGCCTCTGTCAAGTCTCTTATGTGAGTGACGTGCGACTTGCTCCGCTCCTCGGGGCCCGTGCCTGGTAGGTGTATCCACCTGGACCCGGGGGTCATTAAAGCTGCTTTCAGGAGCTCCCTCGGATGTGTTGCCAGTAACAGGGCGTAGACCCTCAGCCATGAGACCAGTACAAGGGCGGAGCCCTCGGGCGCAAGCCTGGTAATAGAGCCTAGTGGCCCCTCAACCTTGCCACCGGGAGGATCCGAGGACCCCTCAGCCCGATAGCTGTAGCAGCCTCGGTGCGTGTGTTGGTATAAGGACCAGACTGGTCCCTCCCGGGCAGGAGAGTCCCTGGGAAGGAGTCTCCCTTGCGTGGTGCGGATGAAAACATAAGCCATACCTCTGCCTGGTTCGATGTTTCACAAAACTCTCGAGATCCTCCGAAGGCGACTGTTGGAAGAGCTCCCTCCACCTGGCTGGTCTGTTCTTCAGCGCTTTCGAGGACAGAGAGCCCCACGCTGAACAGGCTTGCCACCCGTGGTCTGGGCCAAGGCAAAGTAGGCAGAGGGCGTGGAGGTCTGAAGTTGGGAAGGGCCCGTTGAAGAATGGACACCTGCTGAACCCTGTCGAAGTCGACATGAGCCAGGGAGGAGCTGTGGCGTCTGAGGGCCGAGTACCTATTGAAAAAAGACAAAAAGGAAACGGAGGAAGAATCAGCGCGAGGAATTACATGGCCGAAGCCAAACCTAGGAGCGCTGGTGAATTCGGCCCATTCCAGTCGATGCAGAAAAGGGGACTGAGGTGTGGCGCCGGAGGGCAGAGTCAGGGTAGCGCATGCTCCCAGGGCTGCGCCTCCGCAAGCCTCTAAATTTAGAGGGGAAGAAGATTCTTCTTATGAAAAAAGGTTCCCTCGCGAGGGACGCCCATGCAGTATGGAGGAAAGGGGACGGGACGTAAGAGTACTTTGTAATATCGACGGATTGTTATCTGAGTAAGTCTGGTCTAAGAGGTGTTAAAAGTGGTAGCATGGTGTCACAGTTAGTATTCGTCATGCTTCTGGATGGTATCGTAGGTACAACTGGGGGAGTTTTCAGTTTTCTTAATGAGAGTAGCAGAGAAGGTTATAGTATTGTGATCTGACCAGGATGTCAGTGACAAAATGATTGTCAGCTAACCAATCTAAGGTATGCCCTTTTTCATCGGTAGGGGTGCAGATTGTGAGTGAACCCTTGGGCTTTCATGGAGTTGGCCAGGAGGCCTGTGTGCAAATCCAGCGGGTCATTCAGACCTACATTGAAATTACCCATGATGGCTTAGAGTGAGGTTTCATACTGTGGGCTAGGAGCGAGATAATGTCATCTTCGAATGTGGAAGTCGGGCCTGGGGTCTGTAAACAATGTGTAATGCAAGGGTACAATTGTGTGCGAGGGACATTTTTAGTGTGATGAGATCCCCCGAGATGAAAGTGGGTTCTGTGTAGATTCTAATGTTCAAGGTTTCCTTGGCTATTAAGTCTGCTGCTCTTCCTTTTGTTGATGTTCTGTCCTTCCTATAGATTGAGTAACCCCCTGGGATGGCTAGGAATAGGAGGGGGTCGGAGGTTGTGTGGAGCCACGTTTGTGACAGCTATGAGGTCTCGATCATTAGATTTAATGACTTCTGCGATATCCAAGGCGTGGGCAGTGATAAATCTGACATTGATTAGCGCAATTTTAGATGTAGTGTTTCAGTAGAGTTGGCTCTGATCTTCGTATGTGCAATTGTATTGGAGAGGCAGTTGGTTCTGTCTGGCATGTGCGACTCTGGTTGAGTAGGGATGGGATGCGGAGGGGTGGGTCCCTTCCTCTGAGAACTGTTGGTGGGGTCAGGTGCTAGTTCAGCAGCTGGGTTATTGAGTTTTTATTTTTATTTTATTTTTTTAGGTAATGCTTGTGTCTTTTTCTGCCATTAGGTGTGGCGTTGGTAGGAACAAGAAGATGGTCTAAGTCTTCTGGCAAGACCAATGATAGGGCGTTAGCGTAGAAATGGTGGTAGAGTATGCAAGAGATGTGGCAAGGGTTTCTGTGAGGGGTGGGCTAGTGGCCAGGGGGCTATGATGGTGTGGGTGTGTATCTGGCTAGTCCATGCGGATGGTCGAGATGTTCTTGTGAGACTGTCCGGCAGGAGTGAAACTGGTGAGTGGGCATTAAAGGTCAGGTCCAGACTCCACTTGTCATGGGAGGGTGGTCAGTAATTAGGCAGGGGGTGGAAGCAGGTAATGGCGCAATTTTGTTGAGAGATGGGGTGGACATGGGATAGGGTGGTGGCGGGCAAGGCCCTTCCCTAGCTGGATATATGAACCTACAATGCAGGGCAAACCCTTTGAGGTAGTTTCCATAGTGGTTGAAGTGTGTGGGAGTTTCTTCAAACAGCATTCAGAAAGTATTAGCAATTGCAATATAGGAACGATCAACATAGGTAAGGGACCCGACGTAGCAGTATAAGTTGCAATGGTGAGAATGTGGCTGAGGTAATGGGGTGATATCGAGCTGTGTGCGCTAGTGACAGGCTGGGAGCGGATATTCAACTAGCATACAGTATACATTCATGCTAAATGCATTGGAAACAAAGGCGTAATGCTACTATTCATCCAACATGCAGTGTGCAATTACTCTAGCTGCCATAGTTTATTGTCTGTTTAGTTGGCAATTCCAGGCAGAGCATGCAGATTTTAGGTCAGCTGTGCGGAAGTGCAGTGAACAAGCCGGTTTAAAGCGGTAGGTTAGTGTTCCGACCTCGGTCCCTCGGTCCTCCTGGCTCCGACAGGCTCAGGGCAGGAGCCTTTGTTGACAGCCTTCGGTGGGGGCCGGCTACGCCAGCCAGTGACCCTCCGATTGGTAAAAGAACTGTAGGGCAGCCAATCGACTGAGAAAGTTGCATGCTCTGTGGGTGCGAAATTGAAAATGCAGCCATTTTGCAGTTGATCTTCTGCGACCGGCACCACATAGCGAAACGATTCCACTCGTGCTCGTAGCACTTTATGGTCTATGACGCTCTGGCCAGAACTTCCCTGCAGTCCGCCGGCAACTCGTACCCTCCGAACTCTAAGGCTGCAGGAGCCAAACCTTCAGGTTCAGCGATATTGGGTCATGATGCAGGATTGCGCTGCCTCCTCTGGTGAGCAGATCCGCGACCATTGGCAGCTTGACCAGAGGTGAGGTTGACAGGCTGAGAAGGTACCAAATCTGCCTTGGCCACACCAGGGTGATGAGGATAATCATGGATCGGCACCATTTGAGTCGATTGATGACTAGCAGCAGGAGGGGCAACGGAGGGGGATGCGTACAGGAAGAGGCTTTCCCACGGGGGCAAGGAAAACACGCCCCCCATGCTCCTCTGCTAGTGGATCCTGCTGGCGAATTTGACATTTGGAATTGTCAAAGTCGCAAACAGATCGATCTGGGGTCTGCCCAATCTGCGGAAGAGGCTGTCCACTTGATCCTGTCGAAGACCCCCCCTCATGACAAGAACGCATCTCCCTGGTAAGGGAGTCGACGATGGTGTTAGACTCCCGCTAGGTGGAAAGGAATGAGGAACATCTCCTGGGCCACAGCCCATTGCCATAAATCCTGCACCCCTCTGGAGAGCGCTGGCCATCTGGTTCCCCCTTGCTTCCTGATGTAGAACATAGTGAGGGTATGTAATCAAATAGGTACACAGGATCCTATTTATATGTACCACATCTTACTCCACCAATAGGAACATAGATTATATTATAAAAGAAGGATAAGATGGTAAACTTTCTCTACTTCCACCCCTCCTTCTCCCCCAACGATTAGACACCTCTTGACTGAGTCAACTCCACTTTTACATTTGGTAATACCCCCTCCCCTGGGGATCTGATTAGTTTCCTCTGTTTCTCTTCTTTGCAGGCTGGTTGCCTGAAACTACCCATTCAACACAGTGTTGAGAAGAATAGTGGATGTTTTAAAGGTTCCCCTGAAGAATGTTCGCCCGAAAGGGGCTTTAAAGAACAGAAACATGTTGGGATTATATGTTGTTTTAGTGACACATTTAGGTTTTTTCTATGTACTGTGATATGTGATTTCGTCTGTGTCCATTTGTAAAGTGGTTTATTTGAAATTTAGCTTTTTAGATTTTGTAGGTTTTAGTGGTAGTTTTGTACACTGTGTTAGGTTTGGGTAGTATCTTATGTTTCAATTTAAATATTCTGTATTAAACAAAAATGTTTTTTGAAATTTGGAATGTTGCACGCAGTCCATGTTGTCAAGACCTGTAGTGCCAGAGAATCTGTCAGAGGTGTCTAATCGTTGGGGGAGAAGGAGGGGTGGAAGTAGAGAAAGTTTACCATCTTATCCTTCTTTTATAATATAGAACATAGTGAGGGTACTGCCCGTGAAGACCCTCATCACCTTGCCCTTGAGGGACGGAAGGAATGACTACAAGGCCCAGACCACTGGCAGCAGCCACATGACATTGATGTGGCGATCCCTCGCCTCTGGCAGCCACAGGCCTCTGGCGTGGAGACCTCCAGTGTGGGCTCTTCAGCCCTCCAGGGAAACGTCTGTGGTGACTGTCTCCCAGTACAGGGGGGGGGGGGGGATCTGGAAATCCATGCCCCCGGAGATGTTGGAGCGCATGCGCCACCACCTTATCGCTTGAAAGAAATCCATGTCTAGCGCAATCTTGTCTGCGAAACATCCAGACACCTAGATACACCGAGTCTCCAAGAACTCCTGAAGGGGTGGCATACGCAACCTGCAAAGTCAGATCAGCTAAATGCATGACATCATGCGTGGCGATCTTCAGTGCCAACAGCCATTGCACTTCGCTCAGCAGGGCAGATATCCTCAGGAACAGCACATTCTACAATGGTACCAAGCAGGCCTTTCGATAGTTGACAGAGAACCCCAGATCCGTCAGTAGCCGGATGGTCTTCTCCGTTTGTTTGACGGCAACTACCCGTGACTCTGCCCGGATGAGCCAGTCGTAGAGGTACGGGTACACATGAATCCCTTATAGACGCAAATGGGCCGCCACTGGTGCGAGGCACTTCATAAACACCATGGACGCCGACTTCAACCCAAAATGGAAGGCCTTGAATTTATAGTGCTTTCCCTGCACTAAGAAGCACAGGAATTTCCGATGGTGAACGGGAACGTGGAAGGGAGTAGTTTCTTACCTTTAACTCCATTTCTCCAGCGTTGGTATCTATCATGGATTCACATACTGTGAATATTTACCGTCAGGCTGGGAAGCCTCAGTAACTTTAACTTAGCGTTTTCCTATGGAAACCTACAACACTTCTGTGTCTTATCAGCATTCTTTTTGGGTGCCGTAGGCTACACGAATGGTATGTCTGATATGAATAGCCCCGCCTCGCGGCTAACCTTCAGATTTTAACCTCCAACCAGAGTAAAACCCCAGCAAAGGTTTGCCTGGAGGGGCAGCCGGCGGGCGCATGTGAATCCGTGAAAGATACTAACGCTGGAGAAGAACAAGGTACTCTTATACCTGGTAACGTTCTTTCGATGGGATGGTCCGACGACGTATTCCATATCAATGATATGTAATCACCACAGCAGTGCTGCTTCGAAAAATTGGCATCTGCGTCGATACGACGCCCTCGAAGACCTCCTCTGACAGCTGACGTCACTGGATGTTATAAGAGGACGCACAACGCCCGTAGCCTCAGTTGTAGTTTTTTCCCAGAACGTGTGGCACCAGTCTTCTGCCAGTCTGAGACACAAAGCGTTGCGGAAACGTAAGCTGCAATCGCATTAGAAATTCTGTGGCAGGGAAGGTAGGGAGGGAGCGATATGGAATAAGTCGTCGGACCATCCCATCGAAAGAACGTTACCAGGTAAAAGAGTAACTTGTTCTTCGAGGGGATTTGGTCCTCCAACGTATTCCATATCAATGACAGACTCCCAAAGCAGTACCAATGCAAGGAGGTGGGAAAAGAATTTAGAAAACAGAATATTAGAATGCCCAATCAAATTGCGGAGTAAAGGACCGCCTTGCCAAAGGCCAGATCCTGCCCACGGACGGAATCAAGGGAGTAGAGACGTACAAAAGTATGTACCGAAGCCCAGGTGGCTGCATCACAGATGTTACGAATAGGAACACCCCTCTGAAGGGCAGTAGAGGCAGCCATACCCCTGGTAGAATGGGCCCACAAGCCGACCGGTGGGTCCTTACCCGCCAAGCGGTAACACTCAGAGATAGCCAGAATAATCCAGCGAGAAAAAGACTTTCGTCACAGCTTGTCCCAAACGCTTTCCAGCATAACCAATGAAGAGTTGATCGTCCACTCTGACCCGGGACATGCGTGAAATATAAAAGCTCAACGCTCTCCTAGGATCAAGCCTATGGAGCCTCTCCTCTTCCTTACCAGGATGTGGAGGAGGATAAAACGCCGGAAGAACAACCTTCTGGCCTAAATGAAATTCCGACACCACCTTCGGAAGAAAGGAAGGACAAACTAAGGACAACCCTGTCCTTATGAAACACAGTGAAGGGTGGCTTAACTGAAAGTGCCTGTAACTCACTCTGCGAGCGGAAGTGACCGCAACCAAAAATACAGTTTTAAGAGTTAACAGTCTCAAAGGGCATGAATGCAAAGGCTCAAACGGAGCACCCATCAGAAACTTGAGAACAAGGTTCAAATCCCAACCGGGCACCTGGAAATGTGACGGAAGGAACACATTAGTGAGCCTTTCAGAAACTGAGAAATTAAAGGAATTTAAAAATAGGAACACACTTCAGACGAGCGCTTAAATATGGACAGCGCCCCCAGGTAACCTTTAATGGTACCCACTTGAAGGCCCCATTGGGCCAAAGAAAGCAAAAAAGACAGAACCATGGGAATGTCATATGCAAAAGGATCCACATTCTTTACCATGCACCAGTCGCAGAATTTACGCCAACGGTACAGGGACTTTGTTGCGGGCCGTCTGGCCGAGAACAGCACCTCCATCACGTCTTCAGGGAGGTCCCAATCCTTATACCTCAACCTTTCAGAAACCAAGCGTGAAGGTTGAGGGATCTGACCTCTGGATGGAGAACCGGACCCCCCTCCCGTGAGAGCAGATCGTCTCAGTAGGGCAGACGACGTGGAGGACAGATGGACAAGTCGAGAAGGTCCGGGTACTATGTCCTCCGGGCCCACGCCAGAGCAATGAGGATCATCCAGGAACCGAACCTCCGTAACCTCTGCAGTACTTGCGGGATGACGGGGACTGGAGGAAATGCGTACAGCAGTGGGAATGACTTCTCCACCACAAACGCGTCTCCGAAGGCTCCTTTTGGAGGAAATTCCCGCGAGCAGAACCTCTCGCACTTCCGGTTGACACTGGAGGCGAAGAGATCCACTTGTGGGGTCCCCCAAAGGGCGAAGATCTCCAGGAGAATCTCCTGAGCCAACTCCCACTCGTGAGAGATCGCGCTCTGCCTGCTCAGAGCATCCGCAGTCTCGTTTTCGGCCAGATGAACTGCTGAGATGGAAACTTCCTGCTGGATTGCCCAGAACCAGAGCTGCATCACCTCCCTGCACAGAGGAAGTGACCCCGCCCCCCTTTTTGTTGAGGTAGTGCATGGCCTCCGTGTTGTCTGTCAGGATCAGGACATTCTTCCCTCGCATAGTCGGCAGAAAAGCCTTCAGGGCTAGCCTGACGGCCCTCAGCTCCAACAGATTGATATGGAGTCTGGACTCTGACGGAGACCAACGACCGCTGACTGTCAACTCGTTGGCATGAGCTCCCCATCCCGTGAGGGATGCGTCCGTCACGATCGTCACCTCTGGCCAGGGTAGCCAAAACGGAGCCCCCTTCATCAGATTGTCTTCGATGGCCCACCACAGAAGGTCCTGGGTGACCGAGGGCGGCACCTGAACAGGGTCCGACATCCTGCCGGAGGACTGAGACCACTGGAGCTTGAGTGCCCATTGCAAAGATCATATCCACAACCTGGCCTATTGGACCAGAAGAATGCAGGATGCCATGAGGCGGCGCAATCTCAATAACTCAAACGCTGGGAGACTCTGGGCAAGCTGAAACTTGTGCACCATCTGCTGAATGTGATGAGCCCTCACCTGGGTAGGAAAACACTGCCCCAGGGACGTGTCGAGCACTGCTCCGATGTGCTGGAGCCTCTGAGTTGGTGTCAAATGGGACTTCAAGTTGAGGGAGAAGCCCAGCTTGTGGAGGGAGTGGCGGGTGACTGACAGATGATCCAGGACTTACTCGGGAGAGCGCGCCCTGATCAACCAAGCGTCCAGGTAGGGGTAGTCGTGAATCCGCCCCTTTCCTGAGGTGCGCTGCCACCACTACCATGAGCTTGGTGAAGACCCTCGGGCGGAGGTCAATCCGAACGGCAGGACCCGAAACTGAAAGTGCGAGTCGCCAATTGCGAACCTCAGCTACGTGCTTTGGATGTATCGGCACATGAAAATAAGCATCCTTGAAGTCGAGAGACACCAACCAGTCCTGAAGTTGAAGGGCCTGGAGGACTTGAGAGTAACCATCTTGAACTTGTCCTTCCGGAGGAGTTTGTTCAAACCGCGCAAGTCCAATATGGGTCTCAATCCCCAGTCTTTCTTGGAAATCAAAAAATAAGGGGAATACCATCCCTTGTTCCTCTCCGCTACAGGCACCAGTTCTATGGCGCCTTTCTCCAGCAGGGATTGAATTTCCTGCGCGAGGAGCGGATCCGGACTCTTCAAAGAGAGGTTCCCTGGTGGATTGTCTTGAGGCCTCTGCCGGAAAGGAAGACAGCAGCCGTGGGTTATGATCTCCAGAACCCACACATCTGAAGTAATGGTGCGCCACTCTGCAAGATGCTGCGCCAGCCTTCCCACAACCAGCGAACCATGGGACATGGCCTCATGACTGAGCTGAAGCGGCTGCTGTGTTGCCTGAGGGCAAAGAGGCAACAGCCCGAGCGGCCTTGGCACCTCTAGTACCTTGCTTTCCACCTCTGGCACTCCTACGGTGGCCCCTTTGACTGGCAGCTCCTCTCGCTTTACCAAAGGATGAGTAATAACGAAAGGAACCTCCCCTCCATTGCTGTCCCCTAGGACGAAAAGGCGGAGGTTGGTGAACTGCAGCGCCCAACGACTTTGCTGCAGCTTTGGAGGTCTGCAACCTCTCAAGGCTCTCGTCAGCCTTGTTGCCAAAAAGATGTTCCCCGTCAAAGGGCATGTTGAGGAGCCTGCACATCAGGAGCAAACCCCGACTTCCGCAACCACGCAAACCTGTGTATCACGGTGCTCGCCGCCATGGACCGGCTAACGCAATCTGCCATGTCCAAACCCGACTGAACGGCCTCACACATGGCGTCCTTACCATCCTGAACCATGGCAAGGAAACCATCCCTTTCATACCCTTCGGGATGATGTTCGGCCGCTAAGGAGAAACAGTTCCACAGAGTGTGCGTGAAACGTGGCACGGCACATGCGGAGTTGGCCGCCTGAAGCGCCATACCCCCTGAAGAAAACACTTTCTTCGTCCAGCCGTCAAAACGCTTGTCTTCCCTATCAGGAGGGATGGTAGGATATGACACCTGCTTTGCCTGGGCCGTAGCTGCCTGCACCACCAAACTCTCCGGAGTGGGGTGCTTGGTCAAGTAGCAGGGGTCGCTACTGGCTGGGCGGTATTTCCGTGGCAAAGACTTGCCCACTGCCGGGAGACTCTCCGGAGCAGTCCAAGCCGCCGCCACCCTCCTCAAGTAGAGCCATATGGAACGGCAGTACTGGGTCAGTTGGTGGACCTTGGTCGAGGATATCCGTAAGGTCATCCTGAAGAAAATCCCCGGGGGGAGCAGACCAACCCAAGTACTCGGTGACCTGGACATAAGGCGCCGATACGAGGAGTCGGCATAAGTGCCAGGCTCAGGCTTACAAAACCACCTCTGGAGAGGTGTCCAGCCCACTAGCATCGTGCAGGGATTGCCGCAAGTCTTCAATCTGGCTATGGCCTGAGAAAATCTCGTCTGGTACCGTATCCGGAACCATGCCATCATCAGAGCCCTCATCCACCTCCGAAATAAACTCAAGCTGGCGTAAAGAAGGCATAGAAAGCGGAACAAAGCCATGCTTGGCCTTTGCCAGAGCCTTTCTAGGCGGTTCCACCGAGCCCCGGGGAACCCCCGTCGAAACAGCCTCGAAAGGTGTCGAGGGAATCGGCGTCGACGCCGAACGCGGCGCCGACAGCATCAATGGCGCCGACAGTCCTCGAGGCCGGGACCCCGAGCGTGTCCCTTGACAGCCTGGGCGCCGACGACTTCTTCCAAGGCGGGGCCTATAAAGAGTCCGTCGACGACCTCTGCGCCACCGGCGTCGACGTCTTCCTTGAAGACACCACAGGTTCACACGGTCTCGAGCGCATCGAGGACCTGGACCGGGCATGCCAAGAACGATTCCCCTTGTCCGAGCGGGACCTTTCCCGCGAATCGTGACGACCACCCGAGCCCGAAGGCCTACGAGTGGCGTCTCGCGACCGATCATGACCAACCGCACTAGGAGGCGCGGACGGACCAGTGCCCTGCGATGCGAGAATCGCCAACATTTTCTTCCCGAAGGAAGCCCATTCCTCTGGCGTCGCGTGCTTGGTGGGGTAAGCGACCCGCTGACGGGCGGAGTCCTCGGAAGAGGACAGGGAAGGCGATCGATGACGCCGCTTCCGGGAGTGCCTCAAAGAGGCAGAGGAGTGGCGGGACTGAGACCCCACTGGACTTCAGACGACGATGCAGAGAGTCGCCTCTCGAATCGTCTGTTGAAAGCCCCGCAGACCTCGACTTCCGTGGCTTAGACACCTTACCTACCGATAACTTCTTGCGCTCCCGCCAAGGCTTTGGACGTGAGCGACTGGCAGTCGACAGTCATCCGTGTCATGGGCCTCCCCGAGGCACCAGAGGCAGGCGCTGTGCAAGTCCGTAACCAACATCTTGGACCCACAGTCCCCACACTTCTTAAAGCCCGGACGCGGTGTGGAAGACGAGATAGACATCTTCACGAAGAAAGACTTCACAATACGAAACAGGTTCGAAGAACCGAGAAAGAACAAGAACTCCAAAGAGTCGAGGCGTGCCGAGATCTCCGAAGCGAACACGTTCGCAGAAAAAACGGAACTGAGGCTACGGGCGTTGTGTGTCCTATTTATAACATCCAGTGACGTTGGCGGAGGTCCTCGAGGGTGGCATATCAACGTCATCGACAAAGGACGCAGAAGATTTTCCGAAGCAGCACAGCTGTGGTGATTACATGTCATTGATATGGAATACGTCGGAGGACCCAATCCCCTCGAAATTGAGTTACAGGTAAGAAACTACTCCCTTCTGCAGCATCGGTTCTTTCATGGATTCACATACTGTGAATAGAATATATAGCAGTATGACAACTTGGTATTGACATGTGGTTGGCAGGACAGGCAAACCACACCCCATGCCTAAAGACATGACAAACCCCACAAATGACATGTAACCACAGGCATGACAAAACAAAAAATTAGGCCAAATACAACTTAACATCCCCTGAAGCTGTGGGGCCTACCTTACTGAAACAGGCGATGGAGGACTGCTCGTCCCACCTTCACATCTTCCACATGTTGCCCCATGCAGTAGTGCCTGGTGAAGGTATGCAGCACCACCCAGGAAGTCGCCAGGCAAATGTCCACAAGTGGTATACCAGACTATAGCACCACAGACGCTGTGCACCGTGTAGAATAGCCTTAGGAGTGCCCCTCAAAGGCTTGCAAGCTTTCACGTGACAAAATGAAATTGTAGAGGAGACCCCCAACAGGACAGTTCCTGCTTGGAGATGGATACCCCCTTGTTGGAGGAACCAAATGCCACAAACAGCTGCTTTGACCTCCAGAAACCACCCCCCAACCCCCGAGTACGGTTCAAATAAAACTTCAATGCCCTCTTAACGTCCAGAGAATGCTGGTCGCATAAGCAAACAATGCGTGTAAAGCAATGAAGCAAGTTTGTGAAAAGCCTACGGCACTTTAGGGATAAAGTGCGGATTACTAGCTAGGAGAATTTTGTCCCTCAAACCTCAGATACGGCTGCTCAACGACCAGTGCCTGCAATTCTGACACCCTTCTGGCCGATGTGATCGCAACCAGAAATGCGACTTTCCATGAGAGAAATTTCAAGGAAGCCGTTGACATGGGCTCAAATGGCGTCTTCATCAGCAGAGAACCACATTGAGGCTCCACACCAGTGCAAACCTCTTCGCTGGGGGAAATGTCCGAAACGGTCCTTTCAAAAAGTGTTTAACCAACCGATCAATAAAGAGAGTAGCAGCATGTCGCCATCTTGTGAACCTAGAAATCGCCGCAAAATGCATATTGATCTATGACAACACCAGATTCCCTTGCACATGCTGTAACAAGTACAGGAGAATCTGGGCCGGAGACACGTCCAATGGCTGCACTTCTGGATGCCCCTCACACCAGGCACAGAACCTTGTCCATTTACAACCATACGATACATTGGTAGAAGGGGCCCTTGCTGCCTCCAGGATCGCCAATGATGACCTAACTCGGCATGGTCAGGAGCCACGCAGCCAGGCTGAGATGCCGGATCGTGATACCACACTCTGCCTTAGTCCTGCGACAGGAGATGCTAGTATGCTCCCAGACGAAACAGCTCTTCCACAGTCAGATGGAGATCCGAGAACCCCGTCTGCCTGGGCCAGAACGGGGCTACCAATATCGCTGTGCACTGATACTTGCGCACCCACTGGATCATTCTCCGAATCAGTGGAAACTCGTATGCGAAGATGCCCATCCACAGGAACGAGAACGCTTCCCCCATCGACTCTGGATGAGCCACTCTGCTGGCAAACCCCGGCAACTTTTTTTTCCTGCGTGGCGAACAAGTCCAGCGGGGAAAACCCCATTTTCAGAAGGTTTTTACAAACTGCTCCTCCTTCAGCCTCCACTCATGCAGCTGACTGGTGTCTCTGCTGAGCATATCAGCCTGATCATTCTGAACGCCCGGCAGATTGAAAGCTACAATATGGATCCCCTGAGCCAGGGGCCAATGCCAGACCTCCTGGGCCTCCTTTGACAGGATACGGGAATGCGTGCCACCCTGCTTCCTCAAATAGAACCTTGTGGTGTTATTGTCTGTCAACAGCCGTGTTAAGGGAGAATTATAAATTTGCCAATTCCCTTCACCTTAGAGACCCCAAGCAACTTTGCTGGATTTTCAGGACTTGCTTTCTTTACCTGGAAAGAATGAGCCTTTCCCACCCACCGCCCACTCATGTATTTTGATGTGTGTTTTACTCTCGTGTTCTTTGATTATAGAGTTTTAGATAACTCCATAGGCATCATCTTTTCAAGTGTGTTACAGCACCCTCAGTGCAGTGACACAGGGATGTCTTTTTAGAAAGACAAAAGGTTTAAATACCTTCTCTGGGATTTCCTACTGTTTCCCAGAGAATGCAAGGTTAAATTGACTTTACTAATCTTTAAAAATTCCTAGACCTAGCACACACCATTATCCTATAAAGTGCTGGAGGAGTTACCTAGTATCCTGTGTTTGGAAACCCATGTAGCAGTCAAATGCTACCCTTTCCTATCGAAATGGCTGGTGGCAGTGGTTTTAAAGCGAACATGATTTTTCCCGACCGCGAACAACGGTAGCTAAACATCGCGGTAGCCATGTTTTTCAAGATGGCGCCTTAAGCCCCTTTGTTTAAACGGGTCCCGGTCTTTTTTCTCAGTTTCTTTTTGGAAAGGTCCTCCTTGAGTTTTTTGTCTCTGCACGCCAAACCAGGTTTGATCCCTTTGTTCATACACCTTTGGCGGGCCTCAGGAATGAAGACCACCTCTGGCACCTGAGTGTCTGGGGTGGGCAAGAAGTGAGGGAGGTGCCGAAACACCCTGTGCTTAGTCTCCTCGGAGACCCAAAAGCACTTTGGCGCGATTGGCTGGCTGACTGTCCGGCAAGGACAGCCAGGCTGGAATGAAAGGGAGAAAACTTTTTAAAAGGCGAGTCTCTTGGCTTGGAAGGCCGAGTCGACCACTGGAACGAAAGAACCGAAGACGAGCGGGAAGAAGACAACTGCTTCAACTCCTAGACCACTGGTTTGCCCGGTGAAGCCCTGCTGCAGGTCTGAATTGCCAAGTTCATCTCGACAGAGAAGCCCCTTCAAGGACTTCTTCCTTTGAGTTGGTGGGACAAATCAACTTGTAAGCCACCTGGATACCATTCTCAGAGCTGGTTAGGTTTAACCAGGGAGAGGGATACCAGCTTGTGTGCTTGACTACAGCTACTCGAACCAAAGATCTTCCATTTGCCAGCTTTTTGACCAGTCCACGTGCAGTGCAGGAGTCCTCCGACGTCCTCCCTCTTGTCCCCACGACAGAGGAACAGTGAGATCTGCAGGAACTGCCAGGAACCATCTTCAGCTGCATCTTTTCATCATATTAAGGTATTTCATCATATTAAGGTACTGTGCCAACCCGATTGAGAGAACTTGCCTCTCGTGGTGAAAGTTCGTGGAACGTTCCCAACTTGCAGGCCTAATCAGCTTGTGAGCCAACATATGATTCTTTTTCATCAAACTACTTCTGAGAACTTTGGCAAAGACTTTACCGTTTACTACAAGAATTGTTCTTTCGTTTCCAAGACACTAGCCCATTGACTTTGGCCTAGGCCTATTGAACTGAATCGAGTCCTCTAGTGAACTAAAACTATTTGCACTGCCTAAGAAAGTATGTGTGATCTATTTTATTAACTTGTGCCTTTGTACTCCTTTTTAAAGTGACTACAATGCCATTTTGCTCCCATTTCAGGGGACCTAATTTACTCAAACTTATTGGTTTTGTACTGAAGTGTATTTGTGTATATTAAGTTGCCTCCTTCTAGTGAAGGTTTTCTAAATTGTGTAATAAATATTTTAGCAAGAAACTGAGTGTCTACTTGAACCACTGTGATTGTAAGACCTCTGTGTAACATCTTTTACTGCTCACATTCCCTCTTGAGATGAGCCTGGCTGCTCAGCTCGATACCCACAACTGTGGGATACAGACTTATACCAAAGAATGGTTTGGCTTACACCTGTAGTCCTAATTGTATGTCGTGGTCCCAGAGGATACTGCTTGCAATTCTGTCTAACAGCCCGCACCACAGTTCCTTCAATGCGAGGTAGAAGCGACTTCAGAGCCCAGTGCACCGCTCTCAACTCTAGCACGTTGATATGCAACCCTGTCTCCTCCAGAGACCATAGACCATAGACCCCGTACCTGTGCTTGTCGAGGTGTGCTCCCCACCTGGGAAAAGTCTTCCTCGATCGTGAACAAAAACACTGGTTCCAGCAGGGGCATGCCCTGTACGAGATTGTCTGTGCAAGTCCACCACCGAAGGGCTTCCAAAAGTCCCCGGGCAACAACCACTGTCTGACCACAACCCTCGACTCTACGACACCCGTCTGAGGAATTCCTGCACTGGTCTCATGAACAGGTAGCAATTTGGAACAAGCCGAATGCATGACGTCATGGCTTCCAACAACTATATGTAACTTCGGACTGAGACCACCGTACCATGGCCCCTCTAGCCCGCCTTGGACTGAAACTTCACCACTCTTTCGCTGGAAGGTTTCACCAGATTATCCTGGGTAAGAAACTGAGCCCCCAGAAACACCAACTCCCTGGACGGCATCAGATAGGAATTTTCGAAGTTGACGGCAAATCCCAGCCATTGCAAAAGGTCCATGGTCTCCATGAGAGACTAAAATGTCTGTTCCGGTGACAGCCCTCTTACCAACCAATCATCCAGGTAGGGGTACACATGATGGCCTTCCCTGCGGAGGAAAAGGCAGCCACCAGAGCCAGGCACTTTGTGAAAATCCTGGGAGACTACTTCAGGCCAAAACCTGAGGACACTGAACTGGTAAGGATCTTCCCCGACCACAAAACACAGGAACTTGCAATGTTTTTGCCTCATCGGGATGTGAAAGTAGGCGTCTTGTAGATCTAACGATGCCAGGAACTCTCCCGGTTGCACAGAGCGGATGACATCCTGAAGTGGGAGCATCTTGAACTTCGGCAGCTAAACAAGAATCTGCAACGCCTGAAGATCTAGCATATGCCTCAACTTGCCATTGGGCTTTTTTACAACAACGTACAAGGAATACACCCAATGGCCCCATTCCGCATCCGGAACTGGTTCTATTGCTCCTTTCGCTAGCATGACAACCACCTCCTGCCACAAGACAGGAAGATGCGGTTGCTCCACATACACAGGCGGAATGGGGACTGGGGGATGCCGAAACTCCAATGAGTGGCCGAGACGTACTGTATCCAGCACCCAACGGTCAGACATGATAAGTTGCCACTTGTCGATGTGGTTCGCCCCCACCCAACCGATTGCCCATATGACAGTAATTGTTGAGATTTCGACTGCCTGTCTTTAGCAGCCAGGGTGTGTTCACCCTTCTTACGCTGTGCTTGAAAGTCTCTGCTCTTATGAGCAAACTGGAAGTAGCGCCTGTAGCCTTGAGAGGAATAGCCAGAGCGTCCATAACCGCCATCTCGGGAGGAGGCAAACAGGGCATTACCAGAGGCTCCACAAAAGGCCTGAAACGAAAAAAAAAGGACAGCCACTCCACAGTGAATTTCAAGATTTTGCCGTCTGGGTCCTCTTTCATGCCATTCAGGGCCTCTGCAATCTTATTCCCCGAACAAGTGTTCACCCTCACATGGCATACCCCAGACTATGTTGGACTTCCGGTTGAAAATCTGTGCATTTCAGCCAAGCCTGCCACCGGAGCACAACCCCATTACGGATTTCCTTAAAACCCGGCTCCGCCAGGTCCACTGCAATGTTGATGCTGTGGTTGGAGGCCTCCCCCCACCCCCAAACCAGCAGCATTGCCTCCTTGCAGTGATGCTCCGGGAGATGATCAAATATCAGGGCCAGCCTGCGCCACATCTCCCTGTCATACCTGGCCATAATAGCCAAAGAAGTTGCAGCTTTTACCGTGGTAGCCCCCACAGTCAGGACCTTCTTCCCAAACGCATCCTGCTTCCTGGCTTCATTGTCCGCGGCCTAACGCATTTTTGTTGTCTTCTGGCCTTACGACTAGCTGCCACCGGTGCCACAGACTCGGGTGTGGGCTGCGACACAAGCCATTTGGGGGTCGATTCAGGAGCCCTGAACTTCTTTTCTAGACGCCCCTTCACCGCTGGTTCAGAAAACAAGTGGTGCATAGTGCACAGACCCTCCTGCCACACGTGGTCCAGAATCGGAACTGAGAAGACCGCCCTCTGTCGCTTTCCCATATGGTCAAAGAGAAATTCTTTTCGTTCTTCTCAGGAGCCAGGCAAACTCCTGACACACCTTCGCCATCATGACGTGGAAAGCCCCCACATCATCCAGCGGAGACGGTTGAGCCGGGCTACTAGGCAGTTCCACCTCAGGATACGTATCCCATGCATTGTCCGTCGTGGGTGACTAAGACACCGTCAACAGGGTATCACGCTGAGCACTCTCCTGACCCGAATCTGAAAGGCAATGTCAACCACACCAGAGGCAACCCCCAGGGGCCTCACCAGGCACACACTCAATCACCGGAGCCACTGGGCTTGGTGGAGGAGGGAGTCTTGCATCGAGTTGCCCCAACGACGACTGGAGCGTATTCAACACCTGCAAGGATAGCAGGGACTGTTGATTCACCAATGGGTAAAGGGGAGGCACAGCCCGACCCGACTCAACATAGACGGGCATGCATTCTGCAGACCCAGAGCCGACGGATCGAAAGTCAACTCCTGTTCCTCCTCCAATTCCGAGGAAACAGTACGCAGCCCGTTCCTGTTGCAGTATGTCCACTGGAAGCATGGGCCCAAAGCCGGCAGATTGCCACAGTCCACCGTCGGCTACAAGCCCTCCAAATCCATCTGTGCAGACAGCTGGCCACTGTCAGTAACAGCCATGGACGCAGCAGCAGACACCACCTTCGACAAAAGAGCCGATTGTACCGCCATCGTCAATGAGGGAACATCCGAGGACGAGCGTGTCGACGGAACTGGGGCCTCCACGGGCCTAGACTTCTCTGGTGAAGCAGACATCTTTGACGAAGAGCTGAAATGGTGCTTCGACGAGGCCTGGCTGGACAAATATCTATGATGGTCTTTGGATGATGATTGCTTTGAGGAGTAACACCCCATCGGCTTCACTTGTCCTCTGTCCGACGCCTTCGACTTATCGGTCTACCACCAGGCACCTTCGACTTGTCCGGCTGCTACGACTTGGGCAGCAAAGAGCCACTCGCCCCTTTCGAGTGATGTGAACTGGATGTAGAGGACTTGCTACCTCTCCCCACCTCCAACAATGGCAACTCTGTACGCTGCTTCTTAGCAGGGGGTTCCACCAATACCACTTGCTGGTGCGCAGGGGCCTCCTCCGCCGTCACCGATTACTAGCTCCCCGGGTCGAACCAGCCTCAGAAGCCAGGTACGTGCCCTTGTTCAGCCAACAGATGAGCCGGCGGTTGCGGTCCTTCAAATTCTTCTGTGTAAACCCTTGACATTTCTCGCAGCCATCAGCCGAATGATGAGGTATAGACAGAATCTGTATGACCATCCCCTTCGAACACCTTTAGGCCACAGGTAGACGGTTGAAATCTGAAGGGAAGGCGCAGGTGCGGGGCTATTTATATCAGACATCCTATTGGTGTAGCCTACAGCACCCAAAAAGAATGCTGATAGGATACTGAAGTGTTGTAGAAAACGCTAAGTTAAAGTTACTGAGGTTTCCCAGCCTGACTGGAAATATTCACAGCATGTGAATCCATGAAAGATCCAATGCTCGAGAACTATGCAAACTCCATATCCAGCGACGTTAAGACTACTCCTTCCTCCAGTTGGCCGAGCACATGCTGCAACGTGACCATCCTGAATTTTTGGGAATTGGGGTAATTGAGACGCCGCAGGTCTAGAATGTGCCACCAGCCCCCAGACGTCTTTACCACGAAGTATCTGCAGTAGACAGAGCTATGGAGCTGCTTTGGAACCAGCTCTTATCGCCCCTTTTCTCATCATGGCCAGTACTTTCTGCAGGAGCCAGGGGATGTGCTGCTCCTGCATGGCCACCGCGGCATCAGCGGACACTTTTGTTGGGACCCGACATCCTGACTGGTTCAACCTTGCTTTGCGGCCTGCGTGCCGCCTTGGCAGCGATTACCAGCGGTATGAATTGGATCCCCCCACCGAAACCCTTCAACGACTTGCCAGATTTCCCCCCTAAGGCACCAAAGGAAAAACCATGTTGCTGAAGCGTGCCCAGGGCACGGGCCGTCTGTGTCAGTCTTAATGGCCTGCAAAGTTTTGTTGACAGCCTTTCCGAAGGGCATGTCCAGCACCCTCATCTGGACTTCCTGCCGAAAGTTGGTGGCTTTCAACCAGCCATGACGACACCGTTCCCCATCTGTCAGAACCCTGGTTCTGCGAAGTCCAAGGCAACAAAGATGGCATGGTCTGATGCCAGCACGCCCTCCTGGAAAATCTCCAACACCTTGACCCGCTTGTCAGACAAACTCCAGCAGTGCGGCCATTTTATACCACAGCTCCATTTCTTTTCTGGCCAGGATTGCAAGCGTGTTACCCGACCTGACCGTCGCCGCAGACTAGATCACTTTCCTACCCGCTGTCCAGAGGGAAGGAGGCTGAAGACTAGGGGTCGGACCATTTCTTTCTTGCTGCAGCCGAAACCAGAGTCTAGAGCAGACTGAAAACAGAGGCACTGGGGTGTGGACTCGACAACCGATACTTTGTCTCCAGTCTTATCCCTCTTCACCGGGGCCAAGGCCGGGTTTCTCATCAATGCCAGACCCTCGTCCCCAAACGTCCAGGAGAGGCACTGCCAAAATCTTTATGCAGTTGGAAAATGAAACCTTCATTCTTGGTCTCTTTTGGCATCAGCTCGAAGAGCTTACTCTGGCAACCATGGCATTGAACGACCCCACTTCATCCGGGGGAGAAGCCCTCGGCGGCAGAGTAATGCAGCCGCCATCGTCCGTGTCCGTCCCAATATCTCCAGGGGCAGGAGGGCATATGCAGAGGTTGAGTTAGCTGTGTAGGGTATGGTTTCCTTTTCTTTGCCGGTGGCTGGCCTGGTGTCGGCGGAGTCGTCGTTGGCAGCCTCGTCTGGATTTCCAACACCAGGGTGTGGAGGGTCGAGAGGATGTCCAGTGATGCATCCTTTGGTGTGGGGGGAGCAGGATTGCTGGGCCCAGTGCCGTCTGTGCCATTTCCGGCATCACTGGCCCCCCTCAGCGTTTCCGCCGCTGTCGTTCCCCACGTCCTCCGGGACCATGCGAACGGACTCCAGGTCCTCCTCATCCAAGAGAAGAAATATCTGTGCCCTGGAGCATGGTTGGGGCCTCCTCACGCCCTTTTTGCATCCTGAGGGGTCGGCCTCAGACTTGGGGATGGCATCCTCTTCTCCGGTGTCTCCTCCACCGGCTTGGCCGAGGCTGCCCGCCTCGGGGCAAAGCGACATTCTGGACACCACTGGGGTAACCTGGACCGGGTCAACCCCCATTTACCTTTGGGAGGGCAGCCACCACCAGATCGATCGTAGAGGATGACTGTCTGGGCCACCGGGGCCTTCAGGGGTAGTTTGGACACCTTTTCCTGAGCCTTGGTATTCTCGGGCTTCTCCCACAGCTTCCCTGGGTTAGCCGACTTCCTCTTTGAGGAGGAGCTGCAGAGATGACTGGAGCTGGATGCAGATGGTGAAGATATTTCGCCCTGCCCGTCGCAGGACACGCTTGCGGAGACCCTGACGGAAACTGACTTGTGGTGCTTGGCCTTTTCTTGGGCCCCCACGGATGGAGCGCCCTCAAAGGACTTCGAAGCCCGCCCCTCGGACTGGGCGGTCCTGTGTGAGGCATGCCCCTGCTTGACGCACAGGGTAGAGGCCTTGGCGTCGAGCAACGACGCCAACCTACTGTGACAATCCTTGACGGTCTGCTTGGAAAAACCAAGGCAGATTTCACAATCTGCATCCCTGTGGTCCAGGCGAAGACAGAGGCACTGGAGTGTTTGTCATCCACAAATACGTTTCTCAATCTGCAGCTGGAGCAGAGCTTGAAGAAGCCTCCCTCCTACTCCAACAAGGTCCAGAGTGCGGTGTAGGCCCAAAGGCCTTCTGGAATCTTCTATGAACTTGTAAGATTTTTGCCCCTGAGGGGCGATAAGCACAACGGATCCCTGCTTGCCAGAAAAAGGATTGAAAGAGCACACAGGCTCAATAGACCATATATACAACCTTGTTATTGAAGAAAAGCAATGCAAAAATGTAGAAAAGCTTATGGAGCAAAACCCGACGACTCCCACCACTTGAACGTGCTGTAAAAATGTGAAGATGGCCGCCAGAGGAGGGGCTTAGGTAGAGGCCAGTATCACCCAAAGCTCAGTGATTGGTTTAAAGGAGAAATACAGTTTGTAAATGAAATTGAAACCATTTTCTTTTACCGAGGATTCCCGGTCTGACTCCATACTGTAGAACTATTGTTATACATACTGTCAGTGTAATTTGTGATTCCCATTATGTGTACTCATTGTGGATCCTTTACAAGCTCACCACCTCTTGAGCTTATCCTAGACCCTCGTTACAATTTCAAGTTTACATGAATGGCTGGTGGCAGTGGTTTTGCCTTCATGCATTCTAGTCATTTTTACATGCAGGGTGTTACTTCAGCCTTGGTAACGCACAGACGGGGCACCATTCACAACACCATTCAAAGTTAACTTGCATACTTTTACATGTGGCTACTTGAATAGTATTGGCTCTGGCCCACAATTGTTACAGGAATATGATAGTAATGACAGTTCCAATGTTTAACTAGTAATGGCTTACACTAGCAATTGTTACAGTTACAAACGTGAGTATTTTTATACTAGTTTCAATTTCCAGACAGAAACCTTATCAAATTCCTTCCCTAGTCTATAGCATGAGCTTTCTCAGAGGCAAATTAGGGACCCTAGTGGTCTAGGTGCCAGCTGTTGGCAAGTTAGGCTAGGGTTCAGTTGCAGAAAAGTCAGAGGAGATCTTAACAAAAGTATTAGCTTCAGAAATAGTTAAGTGTTCAGGGACTTCAGAGAAGGCTCCCTCTATGTGTTCAAGCATTATGCCAGGCCAAGTGGTATGATCAAACTCCCAACCACACAAACCACTCCCTCAGCATCACATGATTCACACAAGAATTAAGGCAAGTATTGCCCAAGCCATCACAGTACCTGAGGAGAGAAGAGCTTCAGAGTGGATGCCTTCAGGATGCAGTAGCACGATACCTGGATTCTATGTCTGGAGACAAAAGAACTGGACACTGGGTGGTCAATTGCAGCAGCAGTTGGCAGAGGAGGCTTCCAGCAATGGATAGACAGATTCTTGCGACTTTTTACAGCAGCCACATGAAGAACAAATTTCGCTGTTCAGATTCTCTTCACTCTTGGTCCTACACTATTGTGTCTCTGGAGCTCCAATAGGAGTCCAATGTTTTGGACGGATTCAGACTTCGGAAGACCATGCACTGCAGTCAGGCTTGAGATCAGAGGGTATTGCCGGTTTGCAGCCCTGCACGGTCGCAGCACGTCATGGGATGGCTCAAAATGCAGGTCTTCTTGAGACTAGTGGATCTCGCCAGCCTCTGGGTAGGAGGAGTCCCATTCGGGACCCCCACGTCGATTGGAAGTATGTGTTGCATCAGGATCCAGTTACACAGCAGGCTGTACGGTTCCTGGAAATCACTACAGACTGCTTTTTCTTAATCTTCCTCTTGAGGGTCAACTCCAGTGATCGACTTGTCAGCAGCTTCCAGGTTCTGAGTATTTATCAGGAACCTCTGCCTACTCACCCTGCAGTTTACAGAAAGGGGTGGTCTGGCTGTCCATTCAGGACAGACATCCATCGGGACTTGAATCCTTTTGGGCAAGGTGAAAGACAAAGGGCTGCAGAGTTCGACTCCTTCCTCGCTTCGTGCCTTGCCAGACACTCTGGAGGTCTTGGCAGGGAAAACAAACGATTCCCACCAAAGACAAACCTTCAACCGAGGAGGGAAGGATTTCAGTCCAGGTTTTGTCATGATAGCCAAGGACTTAAATGGAGGTTTGTCAATTTGCGATCGATTGACGAATGAAACAGGTCCACGCCCTCGAAGGGCAGATCCAGGATCCGCTCCTGCAAGTCAGATGAAAACTTAGTGGCTTGCATCCACAACATCCACATCTAGACCCCAAAGCACATCCCTCTGCTGGCTGTTTCGATGTGGGAGACCGAAAACTTGATGAGGTCCCGCGCAAAGGCCCGGGCCTCTGCCAGATAGGCCTTGAAGGAGTCTTGCTCATCTGAAGGGTGGTCAGGGAGAAATTACCTGCTCAAGATGTTTAACAGAAGCAGTTTTTAAGCTCTTACAACCAAAAGGTTCTGAATAACGGCATGCCATTAGTGTCTCTGGAATCAGGGGGTCCTCTTCACAGAAAATCGGGGGTCAGGGGGCACTGCTTCCCTCCTGTCAGAGGTATCACCTCCCCCTTCACAGCCATCTACCCCATGTGATCCACCATCAGAATAGCACCCCCAAGGTAAGAATCAGGTAGCAGCTGCCTTCTCCTGGCCACATGGCAGGGGACTTTAGACTGGGAATTAGGGATGACTCTGCAGGATTCATCACAGTAGGTAGAGCTGTAAGGCTTGGTCGCTGGGTGTGTGTGAGCATGGTATAGGGCTACGAGTCCATCCAGAGCAATACCAATAATTTCAGTTGGACAGGTAAGTATAAACACATAATGGTTTACTAGGCCCTTAAAAAACACAATTTTAGAACAGCTCCCATAGCGCTAGCAAAGTCCATCCTCAAGATGATTTGGGGTCTTGGCCCTAAAGACATCAGTTCCAAAGTTAGAGTTTGTTAGGTTCAAGAAACATGGATGATGCTAGTGGTTAGGATTCAAAGATCAAAATTGAGGTAAAGTTCAGGTAAGTAAAATCACGCAATCACGGGCCTTAAGATTCTCCTAGGAAGGAATCTTTGACCAGGCCTCCACCTACCAAAGTCTGGGAAAGTGCGATTTAGGGACAGGACTTTAAACCCATGTACATGCATGGCAGTCGGTGGGATTGGGGGGGGGGGGGGTAATCGGTTTTTTAACTTACCCCCTCCGACTTCTCCAGAGACCACGGATGGTGTTCCAGAATCCATAGGGGACACAATAGTCTGCTTTGACCCATTGAGGAAGGCCCAGTGTTTGAGGGTGCAGGGGTCACTTTTGGATGCAGGATGTAGTTTCGGTTGGTGGCAGTGCTTAAGGATCTGTTGCAGACAGATTCCAGTAGAACAGTCAAACAAAGAAACATGAAGACATCTGCAGAGCAGACCACTTCAGGACACCTCCAGGGAAGGGGTGTTGCAATGGGAATCACCATGGTCTGGTACAACAGGAAATCTTCAATGGACAACAAAAGAGTAAGCCCAGCACAGCTTCCTTTCATGCAGGAAGGCTGAAAATGCAGGAGCAGGCATCTTGTTCATTGAAGATCCTCAAAGTGTCAAGGATGAACTCAGAATGGAAACTACTGCAGCGTGGTAGCTGGCTAATCCACCAGTTGGTCCAGGGAGACATATCCTCAAGCAGAGGTAGAGACTGGTTGTTCCAACCGGTGCACATGGTAGAAGGACCTACTAGGGTGGTCTTCAGATCAGGCAGAGGAGCAGGGCTTCACCTAGACAGCACCAAAGTCGACAATGGTCACCTGCAATTGACATCCTCTGGTCAATGGACTGCACTCATTTGTAGAGGTCTTGGCTCAAACAATGTGTCAAATGAATGCAGGAGCCCTCCTATTATTCAAGATTAGGTCTAGAGTACATACCTGCCCAAAAATGATACATTGGCCTAGCAACAGACTGGTACCAGGGATGGGGATTAGACCGTACAGTCCCATTTGGCCACACACAGGCCGCCACCTCCCCCCCCCATAACATGCGAAAGTCACAGCTTTCCCCAGGAAAGGGCATTCCTTACAACAATATGGCTAAAAAACAAGAGAAACATTTTGTGGCACAGCTCCCTTCGGGTGCTAGGTGCCTTTAGTAGCCATTCTCAGAAAATACGAAAGTGCACAAGTAAAACGTTCCAAAAACAATAAGAATATCACTGCTGCCACAGGCTTGTCTAAGACATTGTAACAGTACAGAAAAAAAGTGATTATAGGAAAAGATACAAGGATACAAAGAATCTTAACTGCACTTCAATGTACGGTAATGTGTGCAATTGCAACAAATTCACAAAATGACAGTCTTGGGGGCTAATCAGTCTACCCATAGGAAAACAGGCAAGGGAGGTAAAGCAGAAGGCTTTACCTGCCTCCAAAATAGCTAAATTTGGTCCCATAGAAGTCTATGGGAGTTAAGCAGCAAACATAACATCTTTCCCCAACAACTGGATGCCAGTCTATGCATAGCATTTGAATGCAGGCAGATTCATAAGCTCCAGAAATATATATCGCTTAGCAAAATAGTATTTTTGCATCCATGTTGCTTAAGTTATTGGAGTGCTCCATTTGTGGTTCGTTGTACTTTTACATCACCACATATCTACTGAAGTCTGTCTTACTGATCTATTACGTGAATAGAAATTTGCAAAACCCAACTGTCAATCACCATCCATGGGGTGGCCTCCCGGACCCCTCCAACAGGGCTGGTTCAAAAAATCCATCATAACAGGGGTTTGGGGAGTTTTCATAAAGTCCACTAGGAGGTAAAACTATCCCTTGGTATACAGGTCCCCAACACACAACTCTGCACGACCCAAAGGAAATGGTAGAATGGCAGAGCAGCCAGGCTCCTATTATGAGAAGGAAGTGAGCTTATAGGTAAGAACACTGAACCCAGCCAATACACTAGTCCAAAGAAACTTACACTGAAAGTTATAATAAAATATACATTTATTTTATATACACAAGGCAGGTAAGTAAATACTCAGACCAACCAATATACAGGGGAAATAATATAAAGGTGACTGTTAGGTAAGATTTGCACAGAATTTAAATCTTCCTGTCCTGGTTCAACTTTGCTAGTGGGATATTAATAATATTAATACCTCCGAGTGGGAACCTTTTTCCACACTCACAATCTTTAACTGTTTTTATGGGTGTCATTTTTAAGACTCTCCATAGTGTCTTTTTAAAGTTGTCTTCACATTCATCTTGGTGTACAGACCTGGGACATAAGATGCAGCCTTCGTCGACAACTTCATAGAAGCCATCACCAACATAGCCATTAACCACGAACACCTAATCATCCTGGGGGACTTCAACATCTGGTTCGAAGACAGTCATGCCAACTCCCAAAACTCACTTATTGAACAATACCATGAAACTACGATAACTAGTAAAAGGGGTAACACTCGGCAGGACACACTCTGGATGCAATTTTCGCCAAGAAAAAAACTCATCACCACAGCACCGCCAATACAAATACTGTGGAGCAACCATCTTTTCCCATTCGTGATCACTCTGCCTACTCAAATCTGCATCCAACCTCCCAAACTCACAACCACTACAAAAAGAAACAAGCACGTCAGAGAAAGCAACCTATTTGAACAACTGGAGCTAACCAAACCCTCAACTAAAGAACTAGAGACAACTGACATAGAAGGGAAAGCGGAGCTATTACACAAATGGATTGCAGATACAATTGACAAGATCGCCCCAGAAAAACCATTCACCCCATCAAAAAAAAAAAACGCAACGGCGAAATGGTTCACCCCACTATTAAGCACCTTGAAAAAGGACAACAAAAAGGATGGAACTGGAATGGAGGAAAGAATACAACCCAGACAAAAAAAACACTGTTCCAGATAAAAAGCCACGCATACAAGAAGGAAATTCAAAAGGCGAAGAGAAGGCATTATGATAATCATCAATGCCACCAACACAAAAAGAAATGTTTAACCTCATTAAAGAAATGAAATACCCATCAGGCTGCGATAACGCACCAACCCCCTCAGAGAAAATATGCAACGATCTGGCAGACCACAAATATTTTCTTTTTAAAACAATGACATCCGACAAACCATTCAACAGAGACCAACCACAACATACAACCAAACAAACCTAACTCAGAACCACAGCACAAACTCAAAAACTTGCTGATATTTCAGGAAGAGGTATTTGCAATGCTGGTAAAACCCAGCTTTCTGGCTGTTTCACCCTTGGATCCCCGTTCCACGGACATATACAAATCAATCCTCGCACAAGGTACGTCAGAAGAATATTACAGAAACCTTCTAAATCTATCACTAGATAACTGTACTGAGGACCTTCAAATCAGCATATATCAAACCACTTCTAAAAACACAAGAGTGGCAACATAGAAGACCTCTCCAACTACAGACCAATCTCAAACATCCCCTACCCGGCAAAAGTACTGGAAACCTACGTATACAAACTAGCCAAAGAACACGTAGCAAAACACCACCTGTTAGACCAAGCACAAGTCAGTTTCAGACCCGCAAGAGGAAACAGCACTACTATCCATCTGGGACGACCTAAAAACGAACGCAGACTCAAACACTACCTCAGCCCTTATTCTGCTCGACCTCTCCGCAGCCTTCGACACAATTAGCCATGACACCCTAACCAAAAGACTAGAAGACATAGGCATAACAGACAGCACTACGCTGGACTAAATCATTCCTAGCAGACCAAACAGAAACCGTATGGATTAAACCCTTCAAATCCACCCCACGAGTTAACGACTGGAGTGCCACAAGGATCCTCACTATCACCACTTTGCTTCAACATCTACCAGACCCCAGTTATCAGAATCTTCAAAAAATACACTACATGCTACAACTACGCAGATATACTCAAATCTACAAAATCAAAGACACCAAACCCGATCATTCAACCCTAATCGACTGCCTAAAATAAATCTTCAACTGGATGAATGTCAACAACCTGAAAATCAACCCAGGAAAAACAGAAATAATCATATCCAATGACCAACAGAACGAAACCGGGGTGATTCTCAGTCGGCTCTGGGTGTTGTCAGTGTCCTCTTAAGGTTAGACATCCTTTTTCCTTTGTTTCGATTTACAGTTCGAGTCTGTGGTGTTGAAGAGCCAGGTTTTTAGCAATTTTCTGAATTGTAGGTGATCTTTGGTATTTCTTTTGGGATGTTCCAGTTTTTTGCAGGTAAGCGGGAGAAGGAGGCGCTTCCAAGTTTTTTCTTAAGGTATGGTTTTTGTTCCAGGCAGATTTATTTGCTTGGCCTGAGGAGTCTTGTTGGCTTGTATATTATTTTTTTTTGTAGGAATTCTGATCCTTGTCCACTGATTGTCCTGTGTGTTATGCACATTGTTTTGAAGGTGATGCAATGTTTCACTGGGAGCCAGTGTAGTGTTTTTAGGGCAGGAGTGATGTGGTCTCTTCTGGATAGCTTGAAGAGTAGTCTGGCTGCTGTATTTTGGATCAGTTGTAGTTTCTTCAGGAGCTATTCTGGTACTGCCAGGTAGAGGATGTTTGCATAGTCCATTCTTAACATGATGAGGGTGACGACTGAGTGTTTTGTGGGTGAAGGAGAGGAAAGATAGGATTCTTCTTGCCGTGTGGAGGAGGAAAAAGCATTTCAATCAATTCAATAGGCTACACCAAAGTCAATGGGCTAAAGCCTTGGATAGGTAAAAAAGGTTCTGGTAAATAAACAGTAAAGTCTCTGTAGAAGTTCTCAGAAGTAGTCTATAAGAAGAATTATAGGTTGGGTCACAAGCTGTATTAGGCCTGCAAGTTGCGTAAGTTTCAAGCACTTTCACCACGAGAGGTAAGTACTCCAAGTCTTGTTTCACAGTACTTTTACAATGCCTCAGTCTTGGGGACAAGAGGGAGGACATCGGGGGCTCGTTCACTGCACTGGGACTGGTCAAAAAGCTGGCACTGGAAAATCTTCAATTCCAGTAGCTGTAGTAGAGCACACAAACTGGTGTCCATCTCGCTGGTTATTTGGTTTCCTGCAGCACTCTGAGGAAAATACAACCAGCTCTGAGAATGGTATCCAGGTGGCTTAGTGTCAAGTTGATTGGTCCCACCAACTCAAAAGGGATAAGTCCTTGCAGGGCTGCTCGGTCAAGATGAATTTAGCGATTCAGACCTGGAGCAGGCATCACCGGGCAAACCAACGGTCCAGGAGTTACAGCAGCCATCCTCTTCAAGCTCATCTTCGGTCCTTTTGTTCCAGTGGTCAACTCTGCCTTCCAAGCCAAGAGACTTGCCTTATATCCAGTTTCCTCTCATTCATTCCAGCCTAGCTACCACTCGCCGAGCAGGGTGGCTCTCCTTGCCAGACATTCAGCCAGCCAAACAAGCCAGAGTGCATTTAGGTCTCCTAGGAGACTAAGCACCCCCGTCCCTTCCTGCCCACCGCAGACACTCGCGCACCAGAGGCGGTCTTCAGTCCTGAAGCCCGCCAAAGGCGATGGAAAAAGGACCAAACTTGGTTTGGCGCAGAGAGAAACTCTAGAAGGACCTTTCCAAAAAGAAATGGTGAAAAAAAGACGGGACCGGTTTAAACAAAAGCGACTCAGACGCCATCTTGAAAAACATGTCTCCCGCGATTTAACGCTACAGTGTACACTGTTGGGAAAAATCATGGTAGTTTGTTGTAAAACCACTGCCACCAGCCATTTCGAGAGGACAGGGTAGCATTTGACTGCTACATGCATATCTAGACACAGGGGATACTAAGCGACCCCTCCAGCACTCCACTGTAAGATAGGGTGTGCTGGGTCTAGGAATTTAAAAAGACTAGTAAGGGAATAGTTTCTTACCTGTAACTCCATTTCTCCAGCATTGTTATCTTTCATGTATTCACATGCTTAGAATATTCCCCGTCAGGCTGGGAATCCTCGGTAAATTATATAGACCTTTTCCATAGGAAAAATTGACACTTGTGTCCTATCTACGTCGTTTTGGGCCGCGTACGTCTGCGCCACTAGGACTTAAGAGTTATAAGTAGCCCCGCCCCCGCGGCTCCCTCAGATTTCGACCCCCAAAGTAGTATGGGGGAACATCTGGTTTGCATGCCAGGGGAGGCCGGTGGGCGCATGAGAATCCATGAAAGATACCAATGCTGGAGAACTGGAGTTACAGGTAAGAAACTATTCCCTTCTCCAGCATTGCATCTTTCATGGATTCACATGCTTAGAATAGATTGTACAGCAGTATCCCCCATAGATGGACGTGTGCATGCAAAACAATAACATTAAAACCATGAATGCATATTTGCCCTGGCTAGACTTCAAATCATAGTACATGAACAGCTAACAAACAACACTTTAAAGTACATTAGCCGAAGGATATACCCACTTTACTGGGGCCTACCTTATTGAAACAGGTGCCGTAGGACTGCACGACCCATCTATGTATCCTCAGCATGTTGTTCGAGGCAATAATGCTGGGTAAACGTATGTGGTACCGACCAGGAAGCCGCCTGACATATCTCCCAGCGGAATCCCGGACCACAATGCCGCCGCTGCCGCCGACGAAGCAGATCTCGTCGAATGGGCTTGTGGACGTCTTTCCAGCGGTTTCCCAGCCTTTGAGTGGCAAAAAGAAATGGTAGATGGCACCCAGCGGGACATTCCTTGTTTTGAGATTGCTTTACCTTTAGCCGAAGGGCCATAGGCCACAAATAGCTGTCGTGTCCCTGAGATTTTGAGTGCGATGGAGGTAAAATTTCAGAGCCCTTCTCACGTCCAACGTATGAAGAGTCCTCTCCGCAGCAGACAAAGGTGTATGAAAAAACGTCGGTAGCACCACAGAAGAGTGCTTATGGAACATGGTAGGGACTTTAGGAATGAAATGAGGATTAGTAGCCAACACGACTTTATTCTTGAAAAACCTCAAATATGGGGGATCGACCACTAACGCTTGTATTTCTGACAGACGTCTAGCCGAAGTAATAGCCACCAGAAAAGCCAGTTTCCATGATAGGAATTTCAATGACGACCATATCGGCTCAAAAGGAGCCCTCATTAGTGCTGCTACAACCAGGTTAAGACTCCAGATCGGAGGAAACTTCATTGGAGGAAAAGTTAGGAACAATCCTTTCATGAAATGTTTAATCAACCGGTCACTAAATAATGTTGAATGTCTCTTCCGAGGAAATCTCGAAATGGCCGCCAGATGCACTTTTATCGATGAAAAAGAAACCTTTTTGAGCCAGGAGTAGTAAGTATTGTAGAAGCTGCTCCGATGTGATGCGGACGTAAACCTGGCTGATCCCCGCACCAAATACAGAATCTCTTCCATTTGTACATATACGAAGCTTTCGTGGACGGCGCCCTTGCAGCCTGCAAAATGTGACAGTCCGGTGGAATTGCTAACGTACCAAATTCGGAGAAAACAGAAGCCAGGCTGTCAGACTGAGGCTGTCCGGGTCGTGGTGCCGGACCGCCCCTTTGTCCTGAGACAGAAGGTTCAGGATCCTCTGGAACCTCATGGGCTCTGCTGCTGAAAGATGGAGTAGATCGGAGAACCACACTTGTCTCTCCCAGTACGGGGCCACCAGGATCACCCGACATGGATATCTGTGAACCCATTGCAGCATCCGACGTATGAGTGGAAACCGGGGCGGGGGGAACGCATACAAAAACTTGTCCGTCCACGGGAAGGAGAGCGCTTCCCCCAGTGAGTCTTGTGGCCACCTGCTCGCGTATTGTGAGCACTTTGTTATCTCTCGTCGCGAAGAGATCTAGAGCTGGACGACCCCACTTTTCGAAGACACGATGTAGAAGTTGGTCGTTCAATTCCCATTCGTGTAGTCGATTCATCTCTCTGCTGAGAGAGTCTGCTTGCACGTTTGACTCCTGGTAAGTGGAACGCCAATAGATATATCCTGTGGCCGAGGGCCCAATGCCAGATCTCCTGGGCCACGGTCGACAGAGTCCTGGAGCGAGTACCCCCCTGTTTTCTCAGGTAAAACATTGTTGTCGTGTTGTATGTCATTATCCATACAACAGATCCTTTTATGCGTGGCAGAAAGGACTTCAGGGCCCAACACACTGCCCTTAACTCCAGCACATTGATGTGAAGGCTGGACTCCTCGGATGACCACCGACCTTGAACCTGAAGGCAATCCAGATGAGCTCCGCATCCAGTCAGAGAAGCATCTGTCACCACCGTCATCTGGAACCCAGGTTCCAGTAAGGGCACCCCTCTTGTTAGATTTTTGGAGACTCTCCACCACTGTGCCTGCACGAGCCTGCACAAGCCTGCTGTTGGTCAATTTGTCCGACCAACGACCTTGACTCTGTGCCCATCGATCCGTCAAGAATTCCTGAATGGGCCTCATGAAGAGACATTTGTTGATCAAGGGTATACAGGACGCCATGGTCCCCAGCAGGGACATGTACCTTCTCACCGACACTCTGGTGTTGACTTTCCATTTCGATGCCTTGTGTCGTAGTTTCAGAACTCTTTCGACGGATGGTTTTACCAATCCTGACTGCGTCTGGAACTCCGCCCCCAGAAAGACCAAGGTCCTTGATGGCGATAAGGAGGACTCTTCGAAGATTATTGCGAAGACCAAGCGCTGTAGGAGAGACATGGTGGCATTCAGACTTTCCCGTGCCCTTTCCGGAGATAAGCCCCTCACTAACCAATCGTCCAGATACGGGTACACATGATGACCTTCCTTCCGTAACCAGGCTGCCACTGGTGCCAAACATTTTGTGAAAGTCCTGGGAGACGATTTTAGTCCGAATGGGAGGACCTTGAACTGATAGTGGGTTCGCCCGATGACGAACCGCAGAAATCTTTTGAGTCGTCGACGCATCGGGATATGAAAGTACGCGTCTTGAAGGTCTAGCGACGACAAAAAAACTCCTGGTTGTATCGATCGGATAACCTCTTGCAGAGTAAGCATTTTGAATTTTAGATTCTTCAGCAGCTTGTTGAGAGCCCGTAGATCTAGATTGGGATGCCATTTTCCATTGGGTTTCTGGACCACGAAGTAACTGGAGTAAACTCCCTTTCCTCGTTCGGCCACCGGGACCAGTTCTACAGCCCCTTTCTGCAGCATAAGCATCACTTCCTGCACCAGTATTTGAAGATGGGATTGTGGCGAGAACAGCGGCGGAATGTGTGGTGGCTTGTCCTTGAACTGTAGGGTGTGACCCAGACGTATCGTGTCCAAAACCCATTGTTTCGTTGTTATGCGTTCCCACTCGTCGACGCGACAAGACACTGTCCCCCAGGACGTCTCGAAACATGTAATTGCTGGGTCTTTGCCTGTTGATCCTTCACCGACGATGAGTAGGAGCCTCTCCTTCTTGAGGAATGGTAATCTCTGCCTCTATGAGTAGCTTGGGCTGCTCGTCTGTAGCCTTGGGAAGAGTAGGAGGGTCAACTGAAACCTCGGTCTCTAGGTGATCCAAACTGGGAGTTTCCGGAAGCACCTCTGAAAGGACGAAAGGAACGAATATTTCTGCCACTTTGGAGGGCTCCGAGTGACCGAGCAGTGTCAGAGTCTTCTTTCATGCCCTTCAAGGCTTCATCAACTTTCTCGCAAAACAGCTGTTCCCCTTCGCACGGCGGGTCCAGTACCTTGTATTGCACCTCTGGTCTAAAAGTCGTGCACTTAAGCCAGGCTTGCCTCCTTAACACTACGCCGTTATTAATTTGTTTAAAACCGGCCTCCGCCAAGTCGACAGCGATATTTATGGAGTGATTGGCAGCCTCTTCCCCTTCACGTACTAGTAGCATAGCGGACTTCCTGTGTTCCTCTGGCAGATGGTCTAAGATAGGAGCCAAAGGATGCCGCATCCCTCTATAATACCGTGCCATAATGGCCAGGGAGTTGACTGCTTTCACTGTAGTCGCACCGACTGACAATACCTTCTTTCCAAACGCATCTTGTCTCCTGGCGTCGTCGTCCGGCGGGGTCGTGCATTTATGTTGCAACCTCGCTTTTCTGGCCGCAGCAGCGGACACCACCGAATCCGGTGAAGGTTGAGATGTCAAGCATTTGGGGGTTGACTCCGGAGCCTTGAATTTCTTTTCTAACCGTCCTTTTATCGCCGGTTGTGAGAAAGGATGACTCATCGTCCTCAACCCCTCTTGCCAGACGGTCCAAAATTGGGATGGCAAACATTGACTTTCTTCTCTTGCCCATATGATCGAAGAGAAAGCAATCTTTCTTTACTTCTTCCGGAGCCAGGCCAAATTCCGCACATGCTTTTCCCATCATTGCATGGAAGGCCCCGATGTCATCCAGCGGAGATGGTTGCGCCGGGCTTTTTCGAGTTTCCATCTCTGCATCCGACTCCCATGTGGGGTCCCTTGAGGGGGATAATGAGACGTCTGAAAGGGACCCTTCACTCTCCGACTCCGGCAGTTCTCCCTCCTCCGAGTGTGGGCAAGAACAATCCTCCTGCACCGGGCCAGTTGTAGGTATTCTGGTCGTCGAGTGCGGGGCCGGTACCGCCGGAACATCAGTGTGCGGCAACTGCGTGTCCAGACGCTGTAACAGCTTCTGTAACATGTTCAACACCTCCAGGGACAATAGAGACTGGGGATTCACCAAGGAAGAGGCGGTTGGGATGGCACTCCCACTCGGGAGTTCCCCCAAACTGAGTGCACGCAACCCTAGATCAGCCGACTGTACAATCGGACCACGGTTATCCTCCGCCGACGAGATGGAAAGGGCCGCTTCTGGCTGCAACAAGGCCTCAGGCAAGATCGGGTCAAAAACTTCCGGCAGCCAACCCACCGAAGGTGCCACCGTCAACGACATCTTCTCAATAACCGCTGTTTGACCCATCGAAGTTATCGCGGGAAGAGCAGGCACAGATGGCAAAGACGACAACGGAGTTTTAGGCGCAGAGCCTTGTGGCGCACTCGCCAGTTTTGAACTCGGCTTGTGGGTCGACGACACTCGACTCTAGGTAGAGCCATGGCGGTCTCCCGAGGAGGATTTCAATTTCTTCTTTTTCGATGCGGAGGAAGAAGGACGTTTTCTTAGACGAAGAGTTCATCAGAGGGGTGTTTTTCCGATGAACGTGGTTTCTTCGTCGGAGGCTCTGGCGACGCAGAGCGACGAGGGGTTACCGGAGATTTAAATCTCGAGGCAGTAGAGCCTACCTCTGATGCAGGGTAAGCACCCGCCCAGTCATTGAGCCAAGTCACCAGGCGTCTGTTTCGGTCCTTCAGGGTCTTCTGGGAGAAGCCTTGACAGATCTCACGTGTCGGCTGAATGATGAGGGTGAAGACAGTAAATACAGTCCATATGCCCATCACCTTCATACACTTTAAGACCGCAGGTAGCACACGGATGAAACAACGCCTTTCCAGACATTTTCGAAGGAAGTGAAGAAAAAGAACGCACAACCTAGCAAAAAGAGCAGATACTCGAGGTAATCCCACTACTTTGGAAGACGGTTGAAATCTGAGGGAGCCGCGGGGGCAGGGCTACTTATACCTCTACGTCGTAGTGGCGCAGGCGTACGCGGCCCAAAACGACGTAGATAGGACACAAAAGTGTCGAAATTTTTCCTATGGAAAAGGTCTATATAATTTACAGAGGATTCCCAGCCTGACGGGGAATATTCTAAGCATGTGAATCCATGAAAGATCCAATGCTGGAGAAAGTCAATTTCACTTTACATTCTCTGGGAAACAGTACATTATCCCAGAGAAGGTATTTAAACCTGGGGAAAGCCTGAAAGGTGCTGTGTGACACAAATGAAAAGATGATGCCTATGGAGTTGTCTAAAACTCCATAACCAAAGAAAACACAAGAGTAAAAACACATTTCAAAACAAGAGTGGGAAAAAGGGTCACACTCTCTCCAGGTAAAAAAATCAAGTCCTCAAAATCCAGTAAATTTGCTGGGGGTCTCTAAGGTGAAGGGAATTAGCACATTTTTGAGAATTCTTCCAAACAACCTTACGGCCACCAGAAAAACCACCACGTATGTTAGGTAGAAAGTCCACTTTTTATCTAAATGGGTAGTCCCTATACAGTTGGCTGGATTTATAGGTATTGGACTACCTTTCTACCAGACAGGCATAATCCAAAGCCTGACAGTCGGGCTCCTTTTCTATGTGCTCTACCATAAATTTCCTTACGACTCCTAATGCACGTTTAACCAAAAAGAATACTGCCTCCTCCACCTTTGCCAACAATAGTGTCACAGAGAAGGCAGAGAAGGTACCCTTTTCTCTGTTGCTCATATGGCAGCATTTTAACACGTCGTTCCACATGGGTAAATACACTTTACCTGGCTTTGTCCTTTGTGAAAGCCCTCCATTTCACAAAATGATGGCCGTCTTGTGTGCCTGGCTGCTCTCCGTGTCATTCTGTGCTTCTGGAGTAACAGTTGAAACACCTGCCCAAGTCTACATTTTATTTTTTTCTAACCCCTCTCCCACTGGACACTTAAATCTCTCCAACGTACATGAGGAACAATGTTTACGCATTACAGTGTTAATTGCAAATACATCGTTCATGGGCTCTCAAAAGTGGGAAAAAAGGGGCCCACAACCAAACTAAACTTTATACTAGCAAGTTATGATTGAACATATGGATTTTCCTGGTACAGTTTCATGGAAGCAAGCGTTTTTACTTAAATATTCCCCACTCCGTCATGAGAAACTCACAAAGTGGGGCTCTAACTGAAGGTGAAAGCAAAATTTAAAAAAATAAACTTTGCGACCAGGCAGGTGGAAAACACCAACTGAAGGAAATATGTTTTACCCAATTTGAGGCTCAATCCTATTTTTGGTCTGTGCTCCTCCGGCTGCTGTTGGTCAGGCGAGTTTTCATGAGGTATGATGATGCCACAGGGAGATTCATCCCCAGGGGTGTTGGGTGTGGCATTTCCACTGGCAGAGGAAACAGATGGGGCAGAGCTGATAGGCCGTAAAGTAGGTTTGAGGCAGGGTCTCTGCTCTGGCTCTTCCTCCTCTTGAATTAGTTCTTCTCTTCTTTCCTCCATTTCAGACTTTATTTCCTCCTCCTCCTCCTCTTCAGACTCTGGAGGTGGTGGAAGCAATAGTTGCTGCTGTTGCGGTGGAGGCTGCTGCTTTACTGGTGGTTGTCTACGCCTTTCAGCCTCCTCTTCCATCTATAGGAGAAAAACAAATTGGTTAAGTTATGAAAAATTTAGGATTTAGATATCTTTATTAAGATAAAAGGTGCAGGAACAATGTTTGATCAAGCAATTCTAAAGATCAGAATGCCAAGCTATCGCTTCAAGTGACCCTTTGGGGATAATGTGGATAACTGAAGACTACCATACAAAGAACGTCCCCTACAAATATATTAAACATTAATTTTGTGATCTGCATTTGAGTTTAGGGATTTTTTCTATTTTAACAACCATCTGGTGTAGCATGTGCAAACATTTAATGGAAAGGCTAAACAAATCCAACTAAAAAGGGTAGCCAATCTTCTCTAAAGGTAGTAGCAATGGAAGAAGGGTCAGGCATAACTAGGAAGAAGTGCTTGTAAGTAGGCTGGTCTGGTAAGTAGGCTCAGACCACACTTAACAAAAGACACCACCCAAAGAACAAGTTACTTACCAACTGGTAATGTTCTTGCGATTGGATGTTCCTCCAACTTATTCCTCATCTTAGATATTTTCCATCCAGCTTTAGATGGTTCAGAAAAAATTTTGGCAGAGGGCGCCGTGTGTTGATGTCGCCGAGTGTCCCTTGAAGGCCCCTGTCGAGGGCAACATCATCGGGTGTTATGAGTAGCACGCGCGGCGCCCGTTGGTCTCAGTTCTGTTTTTCCCCTTTTACTATTGCTTTTGCACTGTATAGATTGTGGTCTTCGCCTTGCGAGAGTTGAAGTGGCAATAACCAGGAAAAATCTACAGGGGGGTAGGTTGGGAGAGCGATGAGGAATACGTTGGAGGAACATCCAATCGAAACAACGTTACCAATTGGTAAGTAACTTGTTCTTAGAGTCCATTGTGTCCTCCAATGTATTCCTCATCTTAGATAGACTCCCAAAGCAGTATGGACAATTTCTCTGGAGGAGGGGTTAGATTTTTCGATACCCTTAGATGGCTGAATATAGTACTGCTTTACCAAAATTCTGTTCCTTAGACTGGGAAGCATCCAGACTAGAGAATATTGAAAAAGTATGCAGCGAAGACCAAGTTGCTGCTTCACAAATGAACCTTATAGGAACACCTCTTTGTAGGGCTGTCGAAGAGGCAATGCCTCTGGTGGAATGAGCCTTTAGACCTTCTGGTGGGTCTTTTTGTGCTAATCTGTAGCATTCTGAAATGCAAAGCAGAATCCAGCGTGATATTGTTTGCTTTGTCACCAATTGACCCCAATTTCCTTCCTGGGTAGCCAATAAACAGTTGATTGTCCACTCTAAGCTTGGAAAGCCTAGAGATGTAAAAGCTTGGAGCTCTTTTTGGATCCAACCTGTGTGATCGTTCCTCCTCCTTACTAGGATGAGGTGGCAGATAGAATGTGGGTAAAAAAATTCCTGACAAATGAAAATCAGACACCACTTTTGGTAAAATTGAGGGTTTAACCCCCAACACAACTCTGTCCTTATGGAACACAGTATAGGGTGGCCCAGAAGACCGTGCCTGCAATTCGCTCACTCTTCTTGCAGATGTTAAAGCAACTAGGAAAGCAGTTTTCCATGTCATTAATGTTAATGGACAAGTGTGCAAAAGCTGAAAAGGAGCACACATTAAGAATTTTAGGACCAGATTGAGATCCCAAATTGGCACTCGAAATGGGTAAGGAGGAAACACATTAGTGAATCCTTTTAAGAATTGCACTACCAAAGGAATTTTGAAATAGGAGCATTCTTCCAACAAGCGCTTGAAGATGGAAAGCAGCGCAAGATAACCTTTAATGGCTCCAACATTTAGACCTCTATGTGCTAGGGACAGGAGGAAGGACAGTACTTCCGTTACAGAACATAGAAAAGGATTGACATTCTTTTCTCTGGACCAGTTGCAAAACACTTTCCAACGGCAACGGTACAGAGACTTTGTTGCTGGCCTTCTTGCCGAAAGAAACACCTCCATGACGGGACCTTCCAGATGACAATCCTTGTATCTCAGCCTTTCCGATACCAAGCATGAAGGTTGAGTGTTTTAACCTCTGGATGGAGAACCTGACCCTCCATTTGTGAGAGAAGGTTCTCTCTGAGGAAGACATACTGGGGGTCAGGTGGACATGTCTAGAAGGTCCGAGTACCAGGTTCTCCTGGCCCAATCCTGGGCAATTAGGATCATGCGGCTCCCGAAGCGCCTGTCTCTTGATGACCTGAGGAATGACGGGAATCTGAGGGAACGCGTACACTAGTGGGAATTTCCACTCCACCACGAACGCGTCCCCCAGGGTTCCTCTCGGGGGAAATTCCCTTGAGCAATACCTTTCGCACTTCCGGTTTATTCCGGTCGCAAATAGGTCCACTTGAGGGGTTCCCCAAAGGGCAAAGATCTCTTGAATGACTTCCTGAGCCAGTTCCCATTCGTGGGACACGGTGCTCTGCCTGCCAAGAGCATCTGCCGTCATATTCTCCTCCCCGGCTAGATGAACTGCCTTAAAGAGATTCCTTCCTGAATTGCCCAATACCAGAGCTGCATTGCCTCTCTGCACAGAGGTAGTGGCCCCTACACCACCTCTTGTTTAGATAATGCATGGCCACTGTGTTGTCTCATTATCAGGACATTTTTTTTTCCCTGACAGATGGCAGGAAAGCTTTCAGCGCTAGTCTGGTTGCTCTCAGGTCTAAAAGGTTGATGTGTAGTTTGGACTCTGATGGAGACCAACGACCGCTGATTGTCAGATCGTTGGCATGAGCTCCCCACCCCACGAATGAGGAGTCCGTCACTACTGTGATCTCCGGCCATGGTTGCCAAAAAATTCTCCTTTTAGGATATTCGCTGAACAAGTCCACCATAGAAGATCTTGTCGAACCTTGTTCAGAATCTGGAGAAGATCCGTCATTGAGTCTTTAGAGCCCATTGAAGGATCTCATCCTCGGATGTGCCTCCGGCACCAGGAAGACGCAGGAGGCCATGAGGCCGAGTAACCTTAAGAAGTCGTAGGCCTGAAGATTTTGGGCATTTTGGAATTTGGAAACCATCTGAAGAATGTCTTGAGCCCTCGACTTGGGAGGCGAGCTCTTTCCCAGGGATGTGTTTAATACAGCTCCTACATACTGGAGCCGTTGAGGTGGTGTCATTTGTGACTTCTTGAAATTGAGGGAGAAGCCCAGTCTGTGGAGGAAGTGGCAGGTGACTTTCAGGTGATCCAGTGCCTGTTCGGCAGAACGGCCTCTTATCAACCAATCGTCTAGGTAGGGGTGGACATGAATCCCCCCCCCTCCTGAGGTGTGCTGCCACTACCACCATCAGTTTGGTGAAGACCCTTGGGGCGGAGGTCAATCCGAATGGCAGGACTCGAAACCGATAGTGTGAGTGGCCAACTACGAACCTCAGGTATTTTCTGTGCTTGAGATGAATCGGCACATGAAAATAAGCATCCCGGACATCCAATGACACCAACCAATCCTGACGTTGAAGGGCCTGAAGGATCTGAGAAAGGGTAACCATCTTGAACTTGTCCTTCCTGAGGAACTTGTTCAAGTTTCTTAAGTCCAAGGTGGGTCTCAGTCCTCCGTTCTTTTTGGAGATAAAAAAATATGTGGAGTACCATCCCTTGTTCCTCTCCACTGCAGGTACTGATTCCTGCTATAGGAGCGGGTCTGAAAACTTCAAAGGTGTCTCCTTGGTGGATTGCTTTGAGATTGCGTTAGAAAAGGAAGGCAGTAACCTTGGGATATTATTTCTAAAGCCCAAACATCTGAAGTAATGGCTCGCCATTCTTGCAGATGCTGCGACAGCCTGCCTCCTACAGGTGTCTTGTGATGCAAGTCCTCAAAGTGATTTTGTGGCGGTTGCAGCAGCCGCTGATGGCAAACCGGCTGTAGATGGAGCTGGTTTTGCACGTTTTGCTCGTCCACCGTGAGTGGTCTTTCTCTGGCCCCTTTGACTGGCCATTACTCTCGCCTTTCCATATGAGGAGTAGTAACGATAGGATCGTCCCCTCCAAGATTGACCTGGCGCACGAAAAGGCTGAGGTTGCCTTATAGCAGCTCCAAAAGACTTGGCAGCTGCTTTTGAGGTCTGCAACATCTCGAGGCTCTCTTCAGCCTTGCTGCCAAAAAGGTGAGACCCATCAAAGGACATGTTCAGAAGACTGTTCTACAAGTCTGGTGCGAAACCAGATTTCCGTAACCATGCAAATCTATGCATTACCGTGCTAGTGCCCATGGACCTGCTCACACCATCTACAGTGTCCAATCCAGATTCAAGGGATTCCTGCATGGCCTCCTTCCAATCTCTAACTATGACTAGGAATCGTTCCCTTTCGTCCCCTTCTGGTATGTGCTCTGCCGCCATTGCAATGCACTCCCACAGAGTGTACGAAAACTTTGCCGAGGCACATGTGGAGTTGGCTGATTTTAACGCCATACTACCAGCTGAAAATATCTTCCGTGCCCAGCCATCCACACACTTATCGTCCCTGTCCGGAGGGATAGAAGGGTACGCCAGTTTGTTAGAAGCTGTGGCTGCCTGTACGACAAAACTCTCGGGTGTGAGATGTTTAGACAGATAGCTGGGGTCGCTACTGGCAGGACGGTATTTTGCAGTGAGGGATTTATTCACTGGCGGAATAGAATCCGGAGTCTCCCAAATTTTGGCCACCCTATTTTGCAAGGCTACGTAGTATTTGGTCTTCAATAGGACCATGATCCAATATGTCTGTAAGATCATCTTGGATGAATTGCCCATCCTAAATAATTATCACCTTTGTCATTAGCTGACGGTATGATGGACTGGCATGTTCTCCTGGTTCTGGCCTACCAAAGTAATTTCCAGGAGATGTATCCATGCCACTTGCATTGTGTAGTGATTCAACCAAACCCCTCATCCTGCTTTCTTCTGAAATCAGACATTTTGGGACATTTGGGGTGCCATATTCCAGCCCAAAGGGTACATTCTCCTCATCAGATTTCTCCTGTTCCTCAAAAATTGAGGTCAGGGACTTTAATTCCTTCCTAGGAAGAGGAGGAGTATTAATGGGTCCTGAAGGCATTACATGTCTTGTAGCCTTCTCTTTCCCTTTTTCTGGCTGATTTGGTCGAACTGGAGCTTTTGGCACAGAGGGCTTCAGGGTCGACGTCAACGAAGGCGTCGACGGCGTTGACATAATACCTGTCGTCGACAGCGCCGGCTTCAAGGGCGTTGAGGCGCTCTTCGAAGACTTGCCCTTCGAGGTGTGTTCGGTCTCGGACGGTGTCTGACCTCGAGTCGAAGATGACGAGCAATGGGAATCGCTTCGGGACCTGGACTGATGCCTTTCGCGTCGAAGAGACTTCTCCTCACGGGACCTCAACTCGACGCTAGGGGCTTTACGACCTACCTGTAGTTTTCCCCTCCTCTCTCACAAGGCCTTCCCCGTCATCGCCTGACACTTCGTACAGGCCTCCATGTCATGGCCTTTTCCGAGGCACCACAAACACTCTCGGTGCGGGTCTGTGATAGACATTTTTGGACCGCACGAATTGCACTTCTTGAAACCCGATCTCAGGATCATGGTTGGCGTCGATGACTAGGACATATACGTTATATTTAGTTTATTCTCACAGAACGCGAGGCGCATCGAACATCCGAAGCAATGTATAGTGCGGAAAAACAGAACTGAGGCCAACGGGCACCGTGCATGCTACTTATAACACCCGATGATGTCACCCTCTACACAGGCCTTCGAGGGACCATCGACTAGACATTGACGCACAGCGCCCTCTGCCGAAAAGGTTTTCCAAAGCAGCTAAAGCTGGATGGAATACATCTAAGATGAGGAATACGTTGGAGGACACAATCCACTCAAAATGAGTATAATGAAAAATACACACTTTGAAGTTCCAATTGGGAGCTTAAAGCAAGCACTTTAGGACACATACGATACATTACTCACCGTAATCGTATTTCTGGTGCTTTTATCTGCTTAGATTCACATGCTGTGCATAAACCGACATCTAGTGCAAGCTGCGGAGTATTACAGTTGATTTCGAAACTCGAAAAGGGACGTCGACAGGGCGTGCCAGTAATACTATCCCTAGTGTGATGTCCACTGTACCCATGATCCCTCACGCGTCGAGGTCCCTCAGATTATTTTTCTGACATGAGGTAGCATGCAGTGTATCGTGAGTACAGTTGTATCCAAGCAGATATGTATCAGACAAGCTCATAAGCATCCATGTGCCTTCTCTCCAAGGGGACGGAAGGGTGGGCGCATGCGAATCCAAGCAGATAAGCATCAGAAATAGGATTACGGTGATTACTGCATCCTTTTAGGCTTGGGGAATCTGCCTAGATCACATGCTGTCCATAGATTAGCAAGCAGTGTTAGAAGGTGGTGGGATGTGGGAAGGTTCATGGGCGAACTTATCTTAGAACCGCTTGTCCCACTTGTGTATTCGTCTTGGAATGAGTGTCAATGCAGTAATGCTGAGTGAAAGTGTGTAGAGCTCCATGTAGCTGCTTTGCTAATGCTGTCTAAAGGGACATTTGTAATGAAAGCCAGAGTGGCTCCTGTGCTCCTTGTGGAGTGAGCTCTGGGCGTAAAAGGTAGTGTTTGGTTTGATGGGGAAGGAACAAGTTACTTACTTGTAACTGTTGTTCTCCAGCATGGGTCTGGCATGGATTCACATGCTCATGAATATTCCCCGTCGTCAGGCTGGGAATCCTCGGTAAAGAAAAATCAGTATCAGTTTGATCTCTGCCTCATACTGACCACAGCCAATGACTGCCATCTCCCTAAGCCCCGCCTCTGGCAGCCATCTTCAGATTTGGTAGCACGTGAAGTGGCAGTATGACCAAGTGAAGAGCCGCAGAGGGGTAGGCGGGAGGGTTCGCATGTGAATCCATGCCAGACCCATGCTGGAGAACAACAGTTACAGGTAACTAACTTGTTCCTTCTCCAGCATGGGGTCTGGCATGGATTCACATGCTCATGAATAAAGGAATACATAGCAGTACACACATGCACAACCACGGGAGGTGGCAAAGGCTCAACATTAAGCATTACATCAAAACTCAACATTAAGCATTCTTACCTCCTCACCAGGCTCACCGTAGGCGAACAGGTTGCGCAGCACTGCTTGGCCGACCCTGGACTCCTCCCTGGAATCCCGATCGACGCAGTAGAATTTCGTGAAGGTGTGCGTCGACCTCCACGTAGCAGCCCTGCAGATGTCCAGCAAGGGCACACCAGATAGGAACGCCGTGGTAGCTGCGATCGCTCTGGTGGAATGGGCTCTCGGACGGCCAGGCAGCGGTCGGTTTGCCAACCGATGACAGTACATGATACAGCCGGAGAGCCATCTGGAAATGGAAGCCTTCGAGAGGGCCTTCCCCTGATTGACAGGTCCAAAGTTCACAAAAAGTTGTGACGTCTTCCGAAAACTCTTCGTGCGGTCCACGTAGAACTTCAGCGCTCTAGCCACATCCAGCGAGTGCAAAGTCCTTTCAGCCGGCGACGAAGGCGTCGGGAAGAAAACAGGTAACACCAAGGGTTCGTTGACGTGGAAGTCCGACGGCACCTTGGGCATGAAGGGGGGGTGCGTCCTGAGCACTACGCTTGTGTCGTGAAAAGTCAAGTACGGGGGCTTGCAGGAAAGGGCCTGGATCGCTCCCACCCGTCGTGCTGAGGTGATGGCCACAAGAAACGCTTTTTTCCACGACAAGAACTTCAACGGAGCTGAGTGCAGAGACTCGAACGGAGGTCCCATGAGCTTGGTCAGCACCACGTTGAGCTCCCACGCCGGGGCCGGAGCCGGAGCCTTCACCGGCGGGAACGATCTGAACAGTCCCTTCATGAATTCTTTCACCAGACAATGAGACCACAAAGACGTCCGTCCCGTGGTTCTGGCATATCGGGAGATCGCAGCAAGATGAATCTTGATGAAGCGTGCGCCAGCCCAGCCTTGGCCAGCGTCAGCAGGTACGGCAGTACTTGAGGAGCCGTAATCCGTAGAGGGTTAATCTTCTGTGCGTGGCACCAGACAGAGAACCTCTTCCATTTGTGTCCGTAGCATTTAAGAGTTGAGGACGCCCTGGCCTTTGCAAGAACCTCTCTGCAGTCGGCCGGTATGTCGTAACCTCCAAACTCTAACGCTGCACAAGCCAGGCCTGCAAGTTCAGCGACTTCGGGTCATGGTGGAGGATGGCGCCTCCTTCCCTGGAGAGAAGATCCGCGTCCACTGGCAGCTTGATTGGCGGGGACGCTGACAAGTCCAGAAGGTCCGTGAACCATATCTGCCTCGGCCACGCAGGTGCGACGAGGATCATCCTGCACAGTGACCTCTTGAGCTGGTTGATGAGCCGGATAAGCAGCGGCAATGGAGGGAACGCATATAGGAACAGGCCCTCCCAGTGGAACGAGAAAGCATCGCCCATGCTCCTCGGCTGGGGAAACCTGCTGGCGAACCTCCGGCACTTGGAGTTTGTCGCCGTCGCGAACAGATCGATCTGGAGAGTGCCCCACCGTCGGAAGAGGCGGTCCACTAAATCCTGTCGCAGTTCCCACTCATGGCACGAGCGCAGCTCCCTGCTGAGCGAGTCGGCGATTGTGTTTTTTATCCCTGCCAGATGAAACGGCACCAGAAACATCCCTTGGGCGACGGCCCAATGCCACAGATCCTGAGCCTCCTTGGACAGGGCTGGGGATCTGGTACCGCCCTGCTTCCTGATGTAGAACATGGTGGTGGTGTTGTCGGTGAAGATCCTCACCACCTTGCCCTTGAGGGACGGAAGAAAAGACCCGAGGGCCCAAAACACTGCACGGAGTTCCAGGACGTTGATATGGAGGGACTTCTCCGTCGGCAGCCAAAGGCCCCTCGTGTGCAGATTTTCGGTGTGCGCTCCCCCCTTCCAGGGAGGCATCCGTGGTCACTGTCTTCTGGTGGTCCGGGGTCTGGAAGTCCATGCCCGCCGTCAGATGCGTGCGGGTGCCCCACCACCGGATCGCTCGTCGGAAGCTCTCGTCGAGTGTGATCCTGTCCTCGAAGCTGCCAGTCGTCTGAATCCAGCGAGTGTCCAGGAACTCCTGTAACGGGCGCATCTGAAGCCTGTACAGGCGGATGAGATAAATGCAAGAAGACATCATTCCGAGGAGGGACTTGATGGACCTCACCCTAGCCGCGTCCGCAACCAGCATCCGCTGCACCTTGCCCAAGATGGCCCTCGTCCTTTCCTCCGACGGAGAGGCCAGAAGCGCCACTGTGTCGAGCATCGCTCCCAGAAACAGTGAGTCTTGAGCGGGCACCAGGTGGGACTTGGCGTAGTTTATGGAGAATCCCAGGTCCGTGAGTAGTTGGACGGTCCTCGCCATGTGCTCCGCGGCGAGCTCCTTTGTCTTTGCTCGGATGAGCCAGTCGTCCAGGTAGGGGTAGACGTGGACCCCCTCCAGGCGCAGCCGCGCCGCCACCGGTGCGAGGCTCTTGGTGAACACCCTGGGTGCCGACCTCAATCCGAAGGGAAGGGCTCTGATCTGGTAGGGACGCCTTGGACCACAAATCTGAGAAACTTTCGGTGTCCCTTTAGGATGGGGATATGGAAGTAGGCATCCTCCAAATCCAGCGACAACAGGAAATCGCCCTCCTCCAGTTGACCCAGGACGTGCTGGAGGGTGACCATCCGGAACTTCTGTGCCTTGATGAATTTGTTCAGTCGTCGTAGGTCCCGGATGGGACGCCATCCTCCCGTCTTCTTCACGAGGAAGTATCTTGTGTAAACTCCGGAGCCCCGAAGCCTCTTTGGGACGAGCTCGATGGCGCCTTTCTTGAGCATCGCCTTTACCTCCAAGAGAAGTTGAGGGACGTGATGTTCCTTCCTGGCCACGGGGGGGGGGGGGGGACGACGCGCGGGCACTTTAGAAACTCGAGCGCGTGACCCTGGGCCAGGGCGTCCAGCACCCAACGGTCACTGGAGATGGACTCCCACACGCTGACGAAGCTCGCCAGCCGGCCTCCCACCGGGGTGCTTCGGTGGGGGCCCGACCCACGGCCGGTTCAGTCCAGCTTCGACGACGCTTTGCCGCCTTGTCCTCCTTGGCGACGACGGCGGGGTCTGCCCGACTTGCCTCGTCCCCTGTAGGCTTCCTGTGACGACGAACGGGCCGCTTGACGATAGGTGGAAACTCCGCCGCCGGAACCTTTGGAGGCACCCTGCTTGCCTCCGCCGCTCCGAAAAAGCGGCCGTCGTTGCTGGAGGACACCAAGAGCCCGGGCAGTCTCCGTGTCCGTCTTGATGGCTTGTAGGGAATCGTCCACTGTTTTCCCAAACAGGTTGCTCCCGTCGAACGGCATGTCCAAGACTCTGGTCTGCACGTCCTGACGGAAGTCAGTTGCCTTGAGCCATCCACGCCGTCTAAGGCACACGTCGTTGCCCAACTGGCGAAATCCAGTGTCAGCGATGTCCATCGCTATCGTAATGGCGTGGTGCGACGCCACTTCTCCTTCCTGCAAGATCTCTAGGGCCTCCGCCCTCTTGTCGTCTGGTAGGAAATCCAGCAGGGGGGCGATTTTGTACCACAACTCGCTGTCGTAGCGGGCTACGATAGCCAAGGCGTTAGCAGCCTTAATTGTCGTCGCTGCCGATGAGATGACTCTGCGTCCCATCGTGTCCAACTTCTTTCCCTCGCCGTCCGGCGGGGAGGTTGATGTAGAGGCCGAGGCCCCCCGCTTTCTTCCTGGCCGCCGCGGAGACGACCGAGTCCGGGGTCGGCTGTGCCCGAAGGCACTAGGGGGCCGCGTCCGGGACCCGGTACTTCTCGTACCGATCCCTTCTCGCAGGCGTTGTGGATGGGTTCTTGAGGAGGGCGAGACCCTCATCCCAGATATCGTCCAGTAGAGGTACAGCGAGGACTGTCTTCCTCTTGGTCTCGCGCCGTTGATAAAGGAAACCTTCCTTCTCTTCCGGGCAGAGCTGGAAAAGCTTGGATGCCCTGGCGCTCATGGCATGAAAAGATCCAATCTCGTCGGGCGGGGAAGCCCGGGGAGGAGGTGACGACGGGAGATCCTCGTCGTAAACCTCGTCGGCTGTGCCCGTTGCGGTCGTGTCAGTCCCCGTATCATCCCCACGGGTCGTGGAAGGGGAGGAGGGCTGAGCATGGCGCGATGTTTGAAAAGGAGGTGGAGGATGAATCCTTCTCTTAGGAGGAGGGCTCCCAGAAGGGCCTGGCTCCGGGTCCCCCGTCGTGAGAGGTTCCTCCGTTGGTGGCAACAGCAATCTCGTCCTCATCTCCGAGCATAAGGACTGTATAGCCAACAAAATGGCCGCCGAGTTGTCTTGCGGCACTGGTTGAGGGGAGTCCGACGGGCGGTCAGGAGCCCCGTCGGCACCCTCGACGTTCTCGTCTCCGTCGGGGTCCCTCCCGACGGGCTGGTTTTCTTCCACGCCAACGCCGTGGCTTAAGACTTCGATCAGCTCCTCCTCAGAGGTTGAGGCCGAATCCACGACGACGTCCTGCCCCCCCCCTTTTCTTCTCCGTCGGAGGTTTCACGGGGGTCCTGTCGATGGGCATGAAAGAGTACTCCCTTCGCGGTGGCAGGTAGACCCTGGGCCCCGAGGTCGCCACCACTGGTGTAGCCTCCACAGGCTGAGCCAGGGCTGCCGCGACTGTCTCGATAGAGGCCTTGGCCGGATGGATTAAGGCTTTCACCACCTTAGGTGCGCTCACCGCCTTCTCCTTGGGGGAGGGTCACCGCCTCGCTCCCCCTCCGATGGGGCCTTGGAGCTCGACTGGGGTCTCTCCAGGAGCTTCGCCAGGTGCTCGGCCTTCCTCTTACCACAGCCAGAGCGTTGGCTCGTGGTTGATGGCGTCGGGGAGGATGCGCCCTGCCTGGCGCCCGTAGAGCCCGAACGTTCGGCGCTCCCGGCGCCAGCGGACTCGCGGTGCTTGGCCTTCTGTTGGACCCCCGTCGCCGGGGCGCCCTCAAAGGTCTTAGAAGACCGCTCGGACTTCTTCTTCTTCTCGTCTGATGGGCTCTTCCCTTCCAGCCAGTTGGCGAGACGCAGATGGCGGTCCTTCATGGTCCGCTCCGACATATTGCCGCAAAACGCACAGTCCTTCTCCATGTGCGTCTTGTCCTCATGCAGGCAGTAGAGGCAGAGGGAGTGTTGATCCTCCTTAAAGACATTCTGAAGCTGGCATCCAGGGCAGACCCTGAACAGCTTTCCGGGCGTCAAGCTTCCCTTCTCCTGGGCCATGATCGAGATGGGCCTGAGAAACTTCTGGAGTCCTCCAAAAGCGTGGCTCGACGAAGTCTTCACCCTTGAGGGGCATAGAAGAATCCGACACGGGTCCCCGTTGATCGGATAAAGAAACGGTGGAGCTTGAGGCTCTTTTAACCGAAAAAGAGAAAATCTTCCTAGGAAAAAACGCGAAAAAAGCACTAAAGCTCGAGAGCAATAGCACGAGGATCCCAACACTTGAACGTGCGGTAAAAATCTGAAGATGGCTGCCAGAGGTGGGGCTTAGGGAGATGGCAGTCATTGGCTGTGGTCAGTATGACGCAGAGATCCGTGATTGGTTACTACTACGAAAGACAGATCAGAAACGAAACTGATACTGATTTTTCTTTACCGAGGATTCCCATCCTGACGACGGGGAATATTCATGAGCATGTGAATCCATGCCAGACCCCATGCTTCCAGATTTCCCAAAGGTTTAAATACCTTTGTTGGGATACACTACTGTTTCCCAGAACAGTAAAGTGAAATTGACTTTACGTACATTGTAACTTTCTAGACCAGCACACACTATCTTACAATAGGGCGCTGGAGGGGTTACCTAGTATCCCTTTCTCCAGCTTCTCATGTAACATTTTTTTATGTTACCCTTTCCTCACTGAATTGCTGGTGGCAGTGGTTTACTTTTAACTACCATGGTGTGCATTTACTGCAGGCTGCGTTCACAGCGGCAGTAAAGCACCCAAGGGTGCCATTTTTGTCAAAATGGCCCTGGTCATCTTTTTTTAGCCATTTCTTTGTGGAAAGGTCCTTCTTGATATTTACTCTGCGTGCCAAACCATGTTTGGTCCTTTTGTTCACTTTGCCTTTGGCAGGATTCACGAGTGAAGCCCGCCTCTGGCTTCAGGGTGTCTGAGGTGGACAGGAAGTGAGGGCGGTGCCCCATACTCCCTGTGCTTAGTCTCGGAGGAGACCCGAATGCACTCTGTAGTGATAGGCAGGCTGACTGTCCAGCAAGGACAGCCACCCTGTTGGGTGACTGATAGGTAGGCTGGAATGAATGGGAGAGAACTGACTAAAAGGCGAGGCTTTTGGCTTGGAAGGCAGAGTTGACCACTGGACAAAGGAATCGAAGACGACCTTGAAGAGGACGCCTGCTGCAACTCCTGGATGGTTGGTTTGCCCGGTGAAGCCCTGCTGCTATGCTGAAACTCCAAATCTGTATTGGCAGAAGCCCCTGCAAGGACAACTTCTCCCCTTGAGTTGGTGGGACCAATCAACTCCAAAGTAAGCCATCTGGACATTCTCTCGTAGCTGGTTGACTTCCCACAGAGTTGCTGCTGGAAACCGAATAGCCATGGAGAGGAACACCAAATTGTGTGCGTTGCTTTTAAGCTGGCCAAGGGCTCCATGAAGATCCTCCGGACTCCCAGGAAGCAGGACTGACCGAGCCCGAGCCAACTCAGAGTGCAGGACCCCAGAAGCAAGGAGAATCCACCTCGACAGCCAGAAACTGCAGTGTTGCTATTTGCAGTAGACCCGAGGAGCTGAAACGCTGAACAGCCACTTGTTTGAAGATTGCCGGTTGCAAGCGGTGACCGTCCCATTGCAGTGCAGGAGTCCCGAGAAGTCCTCCCTCTTGTCTGCACGACTAAGGGCCGGGAACAGTGAGATCTGCAGAGCTGCTCAGGAACCGAAGTCACCTGCTGCACTTTGTCTACAATACAAAAGGTACTGCAAAAGTAGGAGATAACTTACCTCTTATTGTACAGTTGCTTGCATCTACTACTCAAGTCTAAAAGCGTGTGGCCCTACATTGATACTACTTTTTCTTCAAAGACTTCTAAAACAATGTGCAAAGACTTTTCTTACTTACCTGCAACCAAGTGCTTCAGCTCAGAGACATTTGCCATTGACTTTGGCTTAGCCTGTACCACTGAATGACTCTGAATGGGGGATCTGAAAGTATTTGCCTGCTTAAGAATATTTGTGGTCTCTTGTATGTTCTAATAACCTTTTCCTTTGACTTACGATTCTAATAAAACAGTGATGTTTTAATGTCCCCAGCACCCTAGCTATTGAAATCGCATGAGGGTGTAGGTTGCGTCTGTAGGCCATGCCAAAAGGGTACTCACTGATTTAGAGATATTGAGTATGTATTTTGTTAAATATATTTGAGTTTTACTGATATATTGCTCCCTTCTGAAGAAGGCTTACTCTGATAAATTAATAATTGTTTATTCAAGAAACCTTGCATATAAGAGTTTATTTGAATACTTGTCACTGTGAATCTCTGTCTAACTTCCCTACAGCTCACATTGATCCCTCTTAAGAAAGCCTGGCTTGTCAATCACGTTACCAACCTGTGTAGTACAGACTTCTACCAAACGTTGGGTTCCTATTGCCAGGAGGTCAGGGTTGTTGTAGTGCACCCAAAGGGTACTGCATACAATCTTGCCTAACATCTGCCAGCAGCATTGCCGTACCAATCTGTGCGAGAGGATGGGAGGAGGGAAAGAGGAAGGTCACATAGGCGGTAGGTAACTCGTGGAGACTACAGAGGATCCAGTGGTCCGACAAATTAGGTCATTCCATTGTATCTGGAATGCGTCACCCAGGGAGTCGGAGCCCTGCCCCTGCCAGGAGGCGAATCGCTGACATATCTTGTTGTCCCGAGAGGCAAAAAGATCCACCTGAGGGAACCCTCACCTGAGGAAGATGTCCTTCAGCAACAGGTCATTCATTTGCCACTCTTAATTGTCCTCCCACAGTCTGCTGAGCCTGTCCGCTTCAGGAGGAGGACAGTGAGGTAGATGTTCTTCTCCAGAGCCCATTCCCATATGCTGACTGCTAGGTTGCACGGCGGAGGGAATCTGCCCCCCCCCCCTGCGTGTTGACATAGTACATGCTGGTGGAGTTGGCTATCTGGATAAGGACCGTCTTGCCCTGCATGAGGGAGAAAGGCCTTGAGAGCCAGCCAGATGGCCTTCAATTCTAGCCACTTGATGTGGGACTCCTGCTCCTGTCGAGTCCAGACCCCGTGGACACTGGTTGTCCAGGGTGGCTCCCAAGCCCTCTAGCGAAGAGTCCGTAGTAACTGACCTGAGGGGACGGCTGCTGGAAGTGCATGCCCTGCCGCATGTTGAAGTCTGCGGACCACCACTGATTGTCAGATTCGAGGGGAAGGAATGTTGACCGTCTCCTCTTGGGAGCCCCTCTCCCGATTCCATGATGCTGCCAAGTGCAGCTTTAATCTCCTCATCCTGAGCCTCGTGTGGGGTACGGCCAACAGGCCTGCTGCCATGAGACCCAGTAGGTGTTGGTACCACCAGGCTGAGGCGACTGGCCTCGAGAGGAAGTGAGCTGCAGCTCTGTTGATGGCCGCAATCTTGTCCTCCAAGGGAAAGACTGACGGAGCTCGTGTCCCAGATGAGGCCCAGGAAGGTCAAGGTCTGCGTGGGCTGCAGCTGAGACTTCTTGAAAATTGATGGTGAACTCCAGGTCATGGAGCGTGTTCATCAGTGCAGAGGCGTTATAGTGGACCGCTTCTGGAGAGGTGGCCCGACGAGCCATTCGTCCAGGTATGGGTAGAGGTGATGGCCCCGAGCCGGGGTGCCACTGCACTCATTAACCTGGTAAATACCCTCAGCGCCAAGTTGAGGCCAAAGGGTAGCACACTGTATTGGAAATGACGGCCCATGATCCTGAAGCGCAGTAAGGCGCGGAAATTGCACGTGAAAGGGAAGCCTGCCCCCGCCGAAGACAAGTAGGAGGGGGATTGGAAAAAACCCATGTTAGGCAGAATCCTGTGCAGTGCCCTTAGGGACCACTACACCCGATTAGGACTACAGGTGGCAATACAAGTTTTACTTTTGGTACAAGCCTGTGCTACTAAGTTATAGTGGTAGCAGTAGCAGACCAGCCAGGCTCATCTTAAGAGTATATGAGCAGTAGCAGAGATTAAGCAAAGGGACCACAATTACTGTGACTCAAGTAAACACTGACTCAAGGTTTCTGGTAAAAAAATATAAGTACATTTATTTTTAAACCATCAGTTATAAACACAACACCTATTAAACTTTAAACAAAACCACACGTTAAATATACTACAATTAACCAATTCACTTTGTACAGGAAGTCTCAAGGTAAGGACCCTGTGTTTGAAAGAACCGGGTGCTGACCCCAGAAATTATCGCCCTATTGCCCTGTTAGATGCCCCAGGCAAACTCTTCGCAAAGCTAGTATTGAGGGAATTTAATCAATGGACAGAATGTAATGCTAAGCGTGACTGGCATCAAACGGGGTTTGTTGCAGGAATGGGGACTGGTATTAATTTACTAACCCTCCATGCAATTAAAGCACTTAGCCAATCACAGAAACAATCAGTTTACTTCGCGTTCGTTGATCTACATACGGCTTTTGATTCTGTTTCTCGCCCACTACTCATGGCAAAGCTTGTACGTGATAGTTGCCCACCAGCTCTTCTCGATATCATCCATGCATTTCATGGTGCAACCTCGATTCGAGTTAGACTCACTTTAGAGGGCTTGCTGTCAGCACCGATCAAGACAGCTAGAGGTTTGAAACAAGGTTGTCTACTAGCTGCTGCAATTTTTAATTACTTTATCCATGATTTAAGCAATACATTTTCGCAAATATCCTCTGATGCCCCCATGCTAAATGGTAAAAAAATAACAAATTTGAACTATGCTGACGACATAGTTCTTATTTCAAAAACTCCGAAGGGCCTCCAGAGCTTGATCGATACCTTTAGTAAGTATCTACAGGAGAATCAACTCATTGTCAACACCAAAAAAACACAGATTGTAGTTTATCAAGCAAATCGCCTTCATAAATATAAGTTAAAGTGGGTAATAAATAATATTCCCCCAATGACTGTTTCAAACTATACTTATTTAGGCATTGATTTTGATGGGTCCATAACACCATGTAGACAGGTTGAGCACCTTGAGGTTAAGCTGCGCACAGCCATCTCTCAAACAAAAATTATATTACATAAATTTGGTAAATTTACTATCAAACCGGCCATCACCTTTTGGACCATGAAAGCGATCCCCTGTATTTTATATGGCACTGAAACTCTTTTGAATTGTAAAAACCTGACTCTGATTCTAGATAGATGCGAAAGTAAATTTTGGCGGGGTGTGCTTGCTCTACCTAATTGTGTCCCAGGCTGTTGGTTGCGTTATGAACTTGGCCTTATTTCAATGCAGGTGGTTTATACGTGGCGTTGCTGTATGCTCCTGCGCAAATGTGTTTTGGCTCCTTCCAAAATATCCATCCTCTCGATAATTGCTGATTATATGTTAACAACTGACAAGCATTTTGTAAAACAATGGATTGACTTTTGTTTAGCAGCCCTAGCGGATGCAAACGTTTCAATTGATCTATTGACTGCGAATCCAGAGAAGTCTAGAAACCTCATATTCCAACTTGATTGGCTTAAGACCCTCGAAAAATGCCAAAGGTATCGTCAACCATGCCGCTTTCGATTCTGGCCCAAACCAGTCAAAAGCCCCGAGTCTTATCTCTTGCAATCGTCATCAGCATTATTCCGAGGAGGCCTTCTAAGAGCCCGTTTTGATTTATGGCCGACCTACGAAGTTCTAGCAAGACGCAATTTGAGACCGCAAATGCTTACAATATGTAGATTCTGTAAGGATGCAACCACAACTGAGTCTCTTGAGCATCTAGTTTGTCATTGTGTCCAATTGGTAACCCTTAGATCACGGTGCTTCTCAAAAGTGATGAGCATCTTAGCAACTATCGACCCTGAAATGCTATGGTCGTTTTTATTGTGCTTTAACAATCACTCTGTTCAGATAGCTCTATTCAATTTTCTATCTGCGATGAATTGGGACATTGATAAATGAGGAAACTTATACTCTCAGGCAGCCTATATATGATACATGATACATGAGTAATGATTTATTGGTGAAACTTAGTTCTTGTTGAATCATCTGATTGTAGTGGATTCAGAGCTCAATGCTTAAGCATAATTCGCCAGAAGTTTGTTGTTGTATGCTTTGGGCTTGGCCTTGGTCTTTTGGTCTTTTATATCGTCATGACAATTAGGCTGCTTGAGTATATACATTATCAATGAATGTAACCAAATGAATTGTGTATTTATCTTTTTAAAGTATTTAATGTTGTATATTGAAAAGTTGTTTATAACAGCTAACTCAATAATAAAAAAATAAAAGTAATGAACAAAACCCGATACCGCGGATACGGTGGCGATCACGTTGACAGTTCGGTCTACTAAATAAACAAGTATTCGTGGCATGAAATGCTACTGGGGCAAAAACACACATAGCAACTGAGATACCCAGAGGGAGTTTGAGGCAAAAATCACATGCAATATTTAGGTTAGGCAAACAGTATCGAGAAACACTTAGAGGACACAGGAGACCTGTGCCGAAGATCACATCGTTAGACGGTTCACGATTCCGTATAGCCCAAGAGTACTTGAATATTGTCAATGTTCGTAAGCAAAAGTTATAAGAAGGAGGGAAGACAAGGACGAGCCTTGGCGATGAAGAAAAAGGGGTTCACCCAGTTTGAGTCGAACACAGTACCTTGTTTCCACGATGCAGCTGGAGCCCTGGAAGTTGTTCCTGTTGGTTTCCCGCAGACCCACTATTCCTGGAGCTTCGCTGTGAAGGAGGACGTCTGAAGGGGGTCTGCACCACACAGGGATGAAGCAAGCAGCAGCGACAACGAAAAGGTGTGCTCCTTAAAAACAGGAGAGGCTCAGCAGGTGGCTATCCGGACCACTACAGCAGTGTGCAGCGATTTCGACCACGGCGGAGATCTCCGGCTGAAGATGAGCTGGTTATCCCCACCAGGCTCAGGGGAAGAAGACTCCGGACGGGATCTTCTCTTAGTCGAAGGGTAGATGGCTCAGGACTGCAGCAGGCCTTGACTGGGATGGGGTAGTTGCAGAAGCCGTCGTTCTCTCTGCTTCTCTTCGGTTCCTTGTAGTTCCAGAGGCGACTGACTTCTAGCCCAAGAGACCTGCCTTTTATGGGCAAAACTCCCATTCACACAGCCTGGCTGTCAATCACGCAGCAGGGGGGTTGTCCAGCCGGGACAACCACCTCAGCCAATCATGGCAACGTGCGACTTGGGTTTCCTAGGATACCCTGTGCAGGGGGTGACTACACCCCTCCCTTACATTCAGCCCACCTAGAGACCCAGGCGCCTTGAGGGCTTCTCTGCAGAAGACGGTGAACAAAGAAGGCGAACTTAGTTTGCCGCGCAAAGTAAAACACAAGAAGAATTTTAACAAAAAGAAATGGTGAATAAACCCAAACGGAGCCAAAAGAAAGACGATTTGGTCAAGCAGGTTTATGTTCGAGGCTAATATAATAGCCAAGAACAGTACCAAGTTTATCTAATATAATCGTGGTAGAAAAGTTTGGGTAGATACCACTGCCACCAGCCAAGTCTAAATGTTAAAAGAGCAAAACAATGCTCAGGGAGGTACAGACAGAAAAGGGGTACAGATTAGCCCTTTCCAGTACTCCATGTAAGATGGGCTGTACTGGGTCTGTGGTAAAAGTGACTATGTAAAGTAAATGCCAACTTTACCTTTCTCTGGGGGACAGTAGTCAGCCCCAGCGAAATGGAGTCAGAGGGAAGTCTAAAAGACAACCCTGGGTTACTACACTAAAGATGCTGTCTACCCCATATAAGAACAGCGGCACTTGGAGTTGTGTGCTCCAGTGCCCAAGATCACACAATGAGTGACAACACATAGGCCAAAACACATGTAAGAGTGGAAAAAAAGATGTACACTTACCAGGTGGTAAAAAAAAACTCCAGAAATCCAGCAAAGCTGCTGGGGGACTCACTAGGTGAGGGAAATTAGCCCTAGAAGGAGAATTCTCCCTAACACCCCACCCGCCCCATTTGTTGCTTCCTCCGATGCGGACTGAGAACGGCCCGGTTGTCTGGACCGCTGTTCTTGGAAGCCTCAGAACCCGCCAAACGCATGCCCCTTGTCAGAGCAGTGCTGTGACTGGGTGTAGGTCTTGGGCTTTGTAAGAATAGATGAAGACTTTGCGTTTTGCAAGCTGTTCTTTTATCCAATTCCTCATCCGTGGTGGACTGGAAGAGGTCACTGCCCTCGAAGGGCAGGTCCAATATGCGTTCCTGGACATCGGGATTAAACTTAATAGTCCAGAGCCAGGCCGTCGTCTTCATGTCCGTGGCAATGCAGATGACCAGGGCAGAGGTATCGATGTGGGCCACGGTGGACTCAATGTCCTGCACTACCACCCTGGATTCTCCTAGTCCCGCCTTGAAGCGCGCTTGGCTCTGTGCCGCAGGTTCTGGGAGGAATTCCACAATTTCCCACCAGAGCCTTTGGTTAGCGGCTATCAACATGGCATCTCCGTTGGCCTGCCGCAGGTGCAAGGAGGCATTGGAGTACAGAGTCTTCCCTTATGCCTCCAAGATTTTCTCCTACTTGCCTAGCAGTGTCGAGGACGAGGTGGCCGAGGACGCCTGAGGCTTGGAATAGAGTGACGCCGCAGGCATCACCGAAGAGAGCAGTTGGGGATGCGCTGTAAGCAAGAACGTGTCTCCCCCCCCCCCCTCTATCTACTGTACTTGGCGTCGAAGTGCCAATTGACAGGCTGGCCAGGGCAACTACGTCTTTCTGCATCGTGATCCCCGTTTTGGTAGGGGGTTTTAGGGAGGACTTCTGCTAAGACCCCCCCTCCTCGGGCTGCTTTACCTCGGGCTGAGGAAGGCCCAAATACTCTGCCAATCCTTTGAGGCGTTCGTAGAAGGCCCTGGCTGACGATGGCATGTCAGGGTCCTCATCGTCTGTTCTCCAGGCTCGGGGGGACTGCAGCTGGTGAAGGGTGCTGGGCGCCGTGGGCTGTGAAGTGGAGACCGGAGCTGGTGGCTGCTGCAGAGGCTGGTATGGAACCGCCTGTACTGTGGGAGGCAGGGAAGCCGGAATCGGAGGAGCAAGATGGGGCAGCAGCATCTGCCCTGGGTCCTGTGGCACCGGAGCCATTAGAGGAATGACTATGGGTGCCGGTGGGGTGACCTGAGGGAGCATGTCCCTGATGGCATCGCGGAGGATGCCTCCCTTCTGGGGAGTTTGCATCAGCCCTAGGAACCTTTCGAAGAACCAGTCTTCAGAGGCTGTAGATGTGGCAAATATTGATGAAATGGCCAAGGGCAGCTGGGGCCAGGGCACACTCTGCCTGGGGTGCAGGGGAAACCTGCCCTGTGTTGCGCTGCTGATGGCTAAACTGTAGGCCATGCACCTGGTTGACACCAGTCCCACCTTGTGACCCTTTCCTCCACCTGCTCCGCAAAAGGGGGTACCGGATGAGCAGCCATATTGCCTGGCGCGGTGGCCATTTTGTCGAGCTGTGCGCCACGTGCTGAAGTCGTGGTGCCTGGCTCGCTGAAACCAGCCCCGTCCAAAACGCTTGGTGTTGGAACAAAAGGCCTATCCTGCACCGCAGGCTGTGACCTGGAAGGCTCATTGCCCTCGGCAGAGCTGCCAGTAGTGCTGCATGAAGGCGCCCCCCGCACCTTCTTCGGACATGTCAGTGCTAGGGCGTTGCCCCTCGGGAATAACCCTGGAAAAAGAACCTTGCGGTCCCTCAGCACTGACACCGGAAGGATCCGGAGACCCCTCGGCTGCGAGGCCGGTAGCTGGACTAGCCATGGTACGTGGTCCGGTACTAGAATCCAACAGGTTCCTCCCGGTCGGGTGCCTCCTTGGGAAGGAGTAGCCCTTACGGGGTGGATGGTGAATATAGGCCTTTCCATCGGCCTTGCGCGATGTTTGACGAAGTCCTTTATGTCCTCCGGAGTAGACTTCTGGAAGAGCTCCCTCCACCTAGCTAGCCTGTTCAGTGCCCATGGAGTCAATGTGTCGCACGCGGAACAACCTTCCCAGCCGTGGTCGGGGCCAAGGCAGCAGAGGCATGGGGGTTGGTTGTGGCGAAGAGCCCCTCGCAGGCTGGACATCTGCTGAAATTGGCATGCGCCGGGGAGGAGTATGGCGTTGGAGGGCCAAGTCCCTATTGAAAAGAAAAAGACTAACATCAGGGGAAGAACATGTGGTATTAGATGGCCGAAGCCAAACCCAGGAGCACTGGTGAATCCGGCCCGTTCCCACATGCATCGCCGCGGACGTAAGGACGGCCCGGCTTCGGGCTACTAAATTTAATATCAATGTCCAGGAACAAATACTGGACCTTCCAGTGACCTCTTCCACTCCACCACAGATTAAGAATTAGATAAAAAGAATAGCTCGCAAACCGTGAAGTCTATCGATTCTTACAAAGACCAAACCCCAGGCCTACACCCAGTAACAGCAGTGTTCTGACAAGGGGTGGGTGTTTGGCGTTTTCTGGGTCTTCCAAGAACAAAGGTCCAGGCCACCCGACCGTTCTCAGAGTCAACACCGAAGGAAACAAAAGGGTGTGTGGGGGACAAGGAATTTCTCCAATCCCACTCCTCAGCAGCAGCCTCAGAGGGAAAGCAGGCCTGACACGCCCCTTTCTGACACCTGGATCCTCTCCATAGTCTCCACGGTCTACCGCCTACCAGCACCTTCCTCTCCTACATCATCCCCCTCCAACAGATTGGAACAACAACTCTGTTGGCGGATATCGGTCACTCGTCGAGAGCCAGGCAGTGGAAGAAGTCCCAGCCAAGCGTGGCCTTCTATTCCAGGATTTTCGCCATACAGAAGTTTATCCGCAGACAGTTTGGATGGTTAGGGGCTTTCTCTTTGAAGAGGCCTCTTTCGTTGGTAGGCTCACAGCAGAGACCGACTGATGGCGATCACCTTTTGCCCGAGTAGGGACATGCATCCGCGGCAGACCCAGCAGCACCAGTGTCAGTTTGGCCTTCTCTTGGACCCCCGTGAGCGAGGCGTCTTCCAAGTATCTCGACCTCCTCCCGGAGGGAGTTCGCTCCTCGCACCAGCCGGTCCTGTGTGAGGCATGCCCCTGCTTCCCACACGGGGCAGAGGCTTTGGCGCTGAGCCACGCCACCAGCCTACTGTGACGATCCTTCACAATTCATTTGGCGAACCAGAGGCAGATTTCGCAAATCTGCTTTCCTGTGATCCAGATGGACAGTAGAGGCACTGGAGGTTTTTGTCCTCTACAAACACATTCCGCAGCTGGTGCAAAGCTTTAAAAGGGGGCTTCCCTTCTCCACCTCCGACTTTGGTCCACAGGGCGGAGTAGGCCCGATGGCTTTCTGGAATCTTCCATGAAACTTCAACAATTCTTACCCTTGAGGGGCGTTGAAATTCACAAACGGATCCCCGCTTGTCGGATGATGTAGAGAAAGAGCACACAAGCTCTGTTGACAAAAATCAAACCTTTTACTGAAAACATGTGAAAAACGTAGATCTCACAAAGCAACACACGAGGACTCCCAACACTTGAACATGCTGTAAAAATCTGAAGATGGCTGTCAGAGGAGGGGCTTAGGGAGAGGGCAGTCATTGGCTGGGAGCAGTGTAACCCAGAGCTCAGTGATTGGTTTAGAGGCGAAACAGTTTGTAAGTGAAAGTGAAACTGTTTTCCCTTTTACCGAGGATTCCCGGCCTGACGTGCTGCAGAAGTGCTAATACGGACCCCAAATGACGTCAGTGTGTGCTGGAACGTGTTTAGCATAAGAAAAGTTCTCACCTACGTTATTGGTCTTGTTGTACTGAATCTTAACTTTTGATTTAATGTTACTATTAGTTGCTTCTTTTTAAAAGATATAAGTTACTCACCGTAGTGACTAGCGTACTCTTAGTCCATAGTCCCCTTTCCTCCATACTGTATGGGCCATTACAACTGAATGTGGCCCCAGTGTGAAGAGGAAACCCTCCTTAAGCAAATAGGTTCCTGAGAACCGCCTGTCCGAAGGCCGCATCAGATCTAGAGCCGGCATTCAAACAGTAATGCTTACAGAAAGCCGAGGGAGAGGCCCAAGTGGCCGCCCTGCCTATGACTTGCCAAGGGACATTGCGGTGGCCGTTGCCTTGGCCCCGACTGCGTGGGCATGCATGTTGGCCAGAAGTGGCTTGGCTGGCCCTCGTAAGCTTCTTTGATGGCAGAGACTATCCAGCAGGATAAGGAAGCCTTCAAGGCCTGATAGCACGCCTGACATCTCGGCAGTGCAGCACTCTCTGCTTCGTCCTTGGTATCGGGAAAAAACATAGGAAGGACCATTTCCTTGTTCAAGTGGAACGCAGACGGAACCTTGGGCAGAAATGCCAGGTGCATCCGCATGACTACCTTGACTTTGTGAAAGGCGTTACATGGTTCAGAGGCGACCAGTGCCTGGATCTCGCCGACTGCGAGCCGAGGTAAGACCGACTAGTAAGGCCGCCTTGATGGTGACCAGCCTAATGTCCACGGATGCCATTGGCTGGAATGGTTTGTGCGCCAGGATGCCCAAGACTATGTTAAGGTCCCACACAGGGGGCAGTCGCTTGACTGGCGTGTAGAGCTTAGCGAGACCCGTCGGATGTTTCTTGACCATTAGGTTGGAGGAGGAGAAAATGCCCTCCTCAGAGTTCCTTTAAGCCCCAATGGCTGCCAGGTATGTGCGGCGGCTGTCCACATGCAAGACTGAATGAGCAAGGTGTGCCGAAACGGAGAGCATGTCGTCCAAAGTGCACGCCAAGGGGTCGTTACCCTTTGAGTCTGCCCAATGGCAAAATCTGGTCCATTTGCTTTTGTAATTGGCCCTGGTGGCTTTGCTCCTGGCGCCCTGTATCATCTCCAGATTGGCCTGTGAGAGGGTAAGGTTCCCGGGTAGTTTCTCTGGGGCAGGGTGGATGACTCTGCCCCCCTGCTGCGCCAGATGAAGTGCTGGACCCGTCGGGAGGTGAATCGGGGCACCTCCGAGAGGCTGAGAAGCTCCGAAAACCATGGCTTGGCCGACCACCATGGAGCCATCAGAATAATGAGGAGTTGGTGAGACTCTTGATTTAGAAAATTACCCTGTGGATCAGTGTTAGGGAGAATTCTCTGTAAAGGCTAATTTCCCAAACCTAGTGAGTCCCCCAGCAGCTTTGCTGGATTTTTGGGGTTTAATTTTTTTCTCCTGCTAAGAGCGAGACTCTTTTTCTCCCACTCTTAGACATGATTTGAGAATGTCCTTTGACTTTGTAATGTGTTTTATGGGCTATGGGGTCTTTTACTTCATAGGGCTTCATGTGTTTTTGTTAAGTGTGTTACACAGCACCCTCAGTGCAGTAACACAGTGGTGTCATAGTGACCCCCAAACAGACTCCATACCCTGGGACTGACTACTGCCTCCCAGGGCATGTAAAGTCACCATTGACTTTACTAGTCTTAAATTGTGAACAGAACCAGTAAAAAAACATTATTGTGGAAGTACTTGTAGGGGTAATTCGATTGCCCCTGGGTCTGTTTTTCAAGGGGGCACTGTCCAGGCCCCCCTTGTCGAGTTTCTGGCTGGTGGCAGTGGTTACCACGCAAAATATTCCATCAGAATATTTCTTATGGGATTTTCCCATTCATTTTAAACGCACCACTTTTTTGGTGCAATGTTAAAGATACCGCCGGGTTATTTATTTAATATTTATTCCCTGGTTGGGTCTTTTTGCCAGGACTCGGTTTTAAAATGGCGTTTGTGTCCGCCTCTGTAACTCCAACCGAAGTAGAGCCCTTTGGTCCACTTTTTGGCGGGCTTCTGCACAGAAGCCTCCAAAAGTGGTGCCACTCTGTCTGGGTCTACAGGATGTGTGGGAGGGGGGGGGAATAGTTACCCTAGACTGAGTTGCCTCGGCAGATCAAGTCGCACTCGTGTGAATGGCCCAGTGGTGAGCTGCCCGGCGAGTACCTTTTAACCGGGAAATTCTGCGGCTGGTTTCTTCCCTGGCAGTGCAACAACCTCCAGCTTTCCTCCACGTCGAGATCTTCTCTTCCCCTGGACAAACCACCGACTTGCACCCGCTGCCAGGAACAACTGCCCCCGCTGGAGCTTTCTCACCATTTCAGGTACTGTGTCCCGCCTGGTCTCCCTTGCAACGGACTGTTCAAGGTGTCCCGTAAATCCTCGACTCTCTATCCTGGGGTGACCTTGGACCCGTTAACATTAACTTTCTAACTTGATCCAACCTCTTTTTGACTTTCCTGCAAAGACATTGAGTGCATTTCCACTGTGATCTTGGGCACATTCCGCCTTGCTCTCTCAAAGAGTGGGCCTGTCCTATGAACTTTTTGCTCTACAGTAGACCCTGCCTTTCTTGACTTGCTGTGGTTCTTTTAAAAGTGTTGGTATTGTCTGTTTTTCCCATTTCTGCCCTTTCTCTCCCTTTTTAAATTATTGGAGTGCCATCTATGATTACGCGTTCACCTCGGTTTTGCTAAATAAGTGGTGTATTAACATAGACTTGTCAAATAATTAGGGAGGTGTATATATTTCTAGTGACTGTTTGAACTTGCTTGACATATTAGTGCCAGTGTATTTTTACAAGTGTGTTTTTAAATAAATAATTATATACTTTTATACCAAAGCTCTGGTCAGTGTTTGCTTGTGCTACTGTATTTTTGTACCTAATGTGTATACTTTATATACTGCCTAACTCTTCTTGAGAGAAGTCTGACTGCTCAGCCACAGCTACCAGGTAAATCTGGGTGGTACAGACCGCTACCAATTGGGTTTATTGCTAACACCTGTAGTCTTAAACTTTTTGCAGTGGTCCCTAAGTGAACTGCACAGGTTTCTGCCTAACAATCAGGGGAGTGGGCGGAAAGGAGTATGCTTTCATGCCGTCCACTGGAGGTGAAATGCGTCGCCCAGAGAGCTGGGGCTATGACCTTGCCAGGATGCGAACTGGGGACACTTGTTGTGCCAGGCGGCAAAGAGATCCACTTGGGGGTGATCCCACATGTTGAAGATCTCTTGAACAAGGTTGTTCAGCTGCCACCCGTAATTGTCCACTCCCAGCCTGCTGAACCTGTCCGCTTCCAGGTTGGATTCCCCAGGAGGTGGACTGCCATGAGGTAAAGGTCGTTTTCTAGGGCCCACTCCCACATGCGGATCGCCAGTCTTCACAGATAAAGGGGATCTGGTCCCTCCCCGCTTGTTGATGTAGTACATGCTGGTCGAGTTGTCCGTCTGGATGAGGACAACCTTGCCCCTGAGAAGCGGTAGGAATGCACTGAGCGCTAGCCAGATGGCGTTCAGATCCACCCAAATGATGTTATTCCTGCTCCTGTCGAGTCCAGGTGCTGTGGAAAGAGAGCCCGTCCAGGGTGGCTGCCCAGCCCCCGAGAGAGGAGTCTGTGGTGATGGTGGCCTGGCGGGAGGGTGGCCGAAAGGGCTTGCCTGCCCGTAGGTTGCAGTCCTTGGACCACCATGTTAGGCCCGGGTGGAGAGATGGAGGGACATTGATGATCTCGGATTGAGAGCCCCTCTCCTGGTTCCATGAGGACGCGAAGTGCAGCTGAATGCTCCTCATCCTGCGTCTCGTGTGCGTAACGGCTAATAGGCCAGCTGCAAGTAGACCCAGGAGATGTTAGTACCACCATGCCAAGGTCACCTTTCTGCTGAGAAAGTGGGCGGTGGCCCTCTTGATGGCCAATATTTCATCTTCCGACGGGAAGACCCTCTCTGAGCACGTGTTCCAGATGAGGCCCAGGAAAGTCAGAGTCTGTGTGGGCTGCAGCTGAGACTTTCTGAGATTGAGCAAGAAGCCCAGATCGTGTAGTGTTCAAAAGGGCATGGGAAGAGTGGTGAACCGCTTCTGGAGAAGTGGCCCCGACGAGCCAGTCTAGGTATGGGTAGAATTGGAGACCCTGCACTCTGAGGAGGGCCGCCACGGCATTTATGAGCCTCGTAAAGACCCTGGGGGCCGAATTGAGGCCAAAAGGAAGGACCTTTTATTGAAAATTGGAGCTCATGATCCTGAACCGTAGAAAGACCGATTGGGCTGCCAAAGCGGGACGTGTAGGTACGCGTCCTTCAGATCCAGTGAGTACATACAGTCTCCCTTGTCCAATGTCTCCGCTAGAAAAGCTGGCGTAACCATCTTGAATTTTTGCAGGGGTAAGGAGAGATTAATGGTGGAAAGGTCAGGCACAGCTCTCGGGCCCACCTGTTTCTTCTGAATTGCAAAAATACTGGAGTAAAAGCCAAAGCCTAGCTGGGAGGCTGGGACTTCCTCTACTGCCTGGCTCGATACGAGCGACCGGATCTCCACCAAAAGAGTTGCTGTCCCAACCTGTGGGAGCGTAGGGGAGGAGGGAGGAGAGGCTGGGATAGGAAGGCGGTACCCTGTGGATACTATGGAGAGGATCCAGGGGTCACCGAAATTCTGGCGCCAGAAATGTGCACGGAGAGCAAGCCTGCCCCCCACCGGAGACAAGTGGACTCGAAGGGGCTTGTCATGCTTTCTTAGACTCAGAGGCTGTCGCTGAGGAGGAGGACTGGAAAAAGCCCTTACTCGCCCCCGCCCCCTTTGTTGCTTGCGCCGGTTCTGAGACGGCAAGCGGTCCGGCTGCCTGGATCTGCTTTCCTGGAAGCTGCGGAACCCTCCATATGTACTACCCCTTTCCAAACGCTGCTGAGATGGGTGTATGATTTAGGCATGGTCTTTGTAAGAATGGATATAGACTTGGCCATTTGAACGTTTATTCTTTTTGTCCAGTCCCTCGTCCACAGAGGAGTGGAAGAGGTGCCCCCCCTCGCCCCCTCGACAGTAGATCTAGAATGCGATCCTGCACACCCTGGTGGAATTTTGTTGCCTGGAGCCAGGCTGTTCTCATGTCCATGGCCATACAGATGGCACGGCCGGGGGTATCGATATGAGCCACTGGATTCCATGGAGGTCAAGCGCCATCAGCTTGGCTTCCGCTAGCCCCGCCGTGAAGCGTGATTGGCTCTGGGTGGGGAGTTCTGGGAGGAAGTCCACAAATTTCCACAATAATCTTTGGTTGGCGGCAGCCAGCATGGCGTTGGCCTGACGTAGATGTAAGGAGGCGTTGCAATAGAGTTTCTTGCCATATGCCTCCAAGATCTTCTAGCGCCACAGAGGAAGAGGCCGAGGACGACAGGCTTGGAGTATAGTGATGCTGCAGCAATCGCTGAAGAGTGAAGCGGAGGATGGGCCAAAAGCAAGAGTGTATCCCCCTCCATCTGCCTGTACTTGGCGTCGATTGACCGGCTGGGTTGAGTGGGGCTTGAGCCAGCCCTCCTTGGCCAGGGAGACTACATCAGTTTGCACTGGAATCCCCGATTTGGCAGAGGGGCATGTGTGAGGACCTCAGCCAGAACCCCCTCTGCCGCATGTTTGTCCTCGGGTTGGGGGGGCCCAGGTATTCCGCCAAACGAGCAAGACGTTTGTGGTAGGCCCTGGCTGAAGATGGCGTATCCATATCCTGCGTATCTAGAGGCTCTTGTGGAGGAGTAGTTGGTGCCGGAGGCTGGGGTACAGAGACCGCAACCGGAGGCTGAGGAGGTGGCAGAGGTTGCGGAGCTAGCTCTGGAGCCGGAGGAGGCCGCTGCAACGGGGCCCGATGGAGGAGTCTGTGGTGCCGCTAGCATGGCGGGAATGACTTCCCTGATGGCGTCCTTGATGATAACCCCCGGCTGAGGTGACCAAGGAACTTCGAAGAGCACCTCCTCACTGGCCAAAGAGGTGGCAGGAGGTGCTGACAGGGTAGCGGGGGGCTGCTGGAGCCGCTGCATACCCTGTCCATATAGACGCCAAGGAAAGCCGCCCTGCGCAACTGACGGGGTAGACTGTAGGCCACGTACCTGGTTGAGGCCAGACCCACCTCGACACTCCTTTGCCGAATTCTTGGAATGGTGTTGGACGGGTTCCTCTTTCTGGCATGGTGGCCATTTAGTCAAGCTGCCTGCCACGTGCATGCAATGTGGTGTTCAGCCCGCTGGGCCCGGCTCGTTCAATACTCTTGCGTGTGGATCACGAGGCCTACCCTGAACCTTCGGCCTAGACCAGGTAGGTGCGACACCCTCGACCCGGGGGTCGTTAGAGCTGCCTTTAGGCGGCCGCTCGGACGTATTGCCGGTATTAGAGCATAGACCCTCGGCCATGGTGCCGATAAAAGGGCGGAGCCCCTCGGGTGTAAACCCGGTAAAAGAACCTTAAAGTTCCTCATCACTGCGCCCGGGAGGATCCGAGGTTCCCTCGACCCAAAGGCCGGTAGCTGAAGCAGCCTCGGTGCACGTGCCAGTAGAAGGACCTGACCGGTCCTTCCCGCGCGGGAGAGGACCTGGGAAGGAGTCTCCCTTGCGGGATGCGATGTAGAATATCGGCCCTATCTTGGGCCTGGTTCGATGCTTCATGAAGTTCTTGAGATCCTCTGGAAGAGCTCCCTCCACCTGGCTAGTCTGTTCTTCAGCGCCTTCGAGGACAGCGAGTCACACGCCGAACCTGATTGCCAACCATGGTCTGGGCCAAGGCAGCGTAGGCAGAGGGCGTTGGGGTCTGAAATCGGGTACAGCCCATTGCAGGACGGACAGCTGTGGAACCCTGTAGAAGTCGACGTGCGCCAGGGAGGATCGTGAAGCCCGAGGACCGAGTAAATGAATGATAGAATAAACAAAAAAGACTAAGTACCCGCGCGTGGAATTACATGGCCGAAGCCAAACCCAGGAGCGCTGGTGAATTCGGCCCGTTCCAGACGACGCAGAAAAGGGGACTGAGGTGTGGCTAAGGAAGGCGGAGTCAGGGCATTGCATGCTCCCTGGGCCGCACCCCCGCGCGCGCCTCTAAATTTAAAGGGGAAGAATTTTTCTGGTGAAAAAGGTTCCGTCTCCCATCCCTTGGAAGGGACACCCATACAGTATGGAGAAAAGGGGACTTAAGAGTATGTCTAATTATCCTTTGTGTGTATATATAAATATATATTTATATTATAACCCTAAGTTTATTTGGATACCTGTATTTACTAATTTCATTGTACAACACTACAGCTCACATTACCCCTCTCAAGATAAGCCTGGCTGCTCAGTCACTACAAGCTTGTGTGGCACAGGCCTATATTAAAGGTTCGGTTACCTATCTCAAGAGAAGTCTTGTAAAGTCCCACACTAGTTGGACTCTACAAATTCTTACCCGACAGTGACACTGCTCAACCATCAGATCAGGTGATTACACAGGCCTCACCAGAGGGTAGTGCAAAAATCTCACTAACATTGTTCACATTAAGAACAAAGTGGAAGACCACCTTTGTGGCAGAGAACTAAGAATATAGACTTGTAAGGCCCCTGTTCGCGCCTGAGAGAGATGCAACTGCCAACTGCATGAGGTGGATACCGGTTTCATAAGTCAAAAGTCTGTGTAGTGCCAGGTATGTACTTGGGTCGAGGCACAGTCCGATTCCACCAGCCAGTCTTGCAAACATCATGCAAGTAACCACAAAGTTACGGATTACAAAGTTATAGGGACAAAGCATCTCTATTGCACTTCACTAAGGCGAAGAGTGGAAGACAACATTTAAAAAAGGATTCAACTATGGAAAACAGTTCTCCTGCACCAATGGCCATAGAGAATGATCAGTGCCCCAAAACAGATAGGCTTTGAAAGGCAGGTGTAGTAAAAAGGGCTTCACTTGCCTCCGAGTGTTATCATTTGGTGTGCCACTCCCCAGGGGACTGTGTAAGCAATGTGCATTGAATTAATTGTGTGGTTTATGTGCCCAGTCCACAAGGATCTAAAGTCTGAAGCAGTTAATCCACAATTTTTAAAACGAGACTCAGCCAAGCTGCAGCAATTTATACTGAAGTGTTGAAGTTGCATGCTTAGCCAGGCTACTTTGCCCCACCACTCTCCATGCCACATACTAACAGATTAGAAGATTAACATAACCCTTCAAATATGCTCATATCTTACTCGTTGAAGCTCTGCATCAGGATCTGGGTGTCCCTCGGCTAAAAGCCGTTGTCTGATTTCTTCATGTTCTTCTTTTTCCCGCTTCCTGTCACGCTCATCTGCTTCAATCTCTTTCTCACGGTCTCGCAACCTCTTCTGAAAAGCACTTCCTCTGTAGCATCAAAATAAAAAGTACACACATTACCCATAGAATAACCCGTCAGTATCAAAGCAAGACTGAAAATCAAGTGGCAGGGCACTTAAAGTAGTTCTATCAAAACAAGTCTCAAACTACCAAGTGCAGTCGAAAAAATTAAACCCAGGGTCCACTGCCTTCCAGTAACTGTTTCAGATTCAGGTGTACATTGCCCTCTTAACATAAGATTGAAAACAAAGCTGTTCCAATTGTTCTATGAAGAAAAGAAGTCTGTCGCTATAGGCAAAAATAAAGAATACAAAATTGCACATATGTAGTCTAACCAAAGCTGCTGTCTAGGGGTGACTAAGAGGACTCAGGGACCAGGTGCTTCCCAAGCCAGTGGATTATGTGGGTGATTCTTTGATGCCAGTCATTCAGCAGGGAGCAGTTACTGAAGAAAACTATTTTGACTCTGCTCATCAACTGCAATTGCCTGAAAGACCCCTGTAGCCAGACCCAAGGTGCTCTGGAAAGGAAAGCCATCAGCAGGCAGGGTTTTCTACATAGTCTGTACAACTAGATGAAGCAGTTGGAAAACAGTAGAGAACTCATTTCAAAAGCTTATCAACAATATGGTTCGATGTGTCCAGATGGATTTTCAGAACTAACCCAGTGGTAAACATTTGAGAGGACACCCTAATTGATGGCTGTTGAGTGTAACTTGTCGGGAAGCACGGTGCTAGGTTTTTCATTTTGAAAACCGACAGTCACTTTAAACCCAACTGTACCAGCTGACTTAAAAAGGCTGCCCACTCACGCGAGTGCAGAAGGCAGTGGAGAGCAAACGCTCGTTTTGGATTAAGTTGGAAGCAGCATTGGCAATAAAAGCCCATGCTGAAGGAGAAGTCCCAAAAGAAACGTGACGTGATGAACAGTGCACGCTGACAAGGAAAAAACGTCAATTTCTGAACCATCGTTAATCACACACACACACACAAGTTCCAGTAGAAGTGGGTATAGCAATCAGAGAGAGACCCCCGAGAAAAAAGAGAAAAGAGTACAAGATCGTAACCCTGCAAGCCCATAGACAAATACAGACCAGAGGCGATGGGTCCAGAAGATGGGAGCTGGTACAAAGGGAAAGATCACTGCTTATTACTCTACAGCGAACAAGAAAAACGCATAGGGGCTCATATGGAGTGATAACTGGATAAAGTAGTGAGAGAGCACCCGTTGAATCAATCATGGGTGATTTCAAAGCAAATTACAATGAGGCCCAACAGTATACAGACCTCCATACCATTGATGAGAACGTAGGTATTACTATGGGCTATAATTCTCAGGTGGTTAAATTGCTTATTGCAATGACCAAACAGGGCCTGAAAATCTTGGCCCTGAAGGGGGATGAATGCCTTAAACAATATACTTGGGGAAATGGCAAATGTTAAAGGTGGATTGATTATGTTTTCTTGAGTCTGGATGCAAGTTATAGCATGACTACAATCATAGAAAAGCCTACAAAACTAAGACCATAAAACGCTGCAAGTCAAATTCCCAGTAAGCAGAGTAACAATGACCCTGTAATCGATGGAGACTATGAAGTATCCAATGGGAAAAACAGAATTAGATGGACGAAACATAGCAGCACTGAAAAAGTTGATTGTAGAACAGTTTGAATCAGAAATCACTGAACAAGAGATTGAGCATACTGCAAATAAATTGTGAGCGATTCTATGAAATATGCAACTACCAAAAATACATTTGTAAGAAAAAGGACAAACCAAGAAAAACCATTTTACTCCTTAAAAGTAGATGCCAAGGACAAGCACAGCAGATGTGCGTCATTAAATCCTGACCAATCAAGAGTAGCTTGTTGGAAGGAGAAGCCAATAGACTGATCAAGACACTAAAGACCAAATCTAGAAATTGGCAAGGGGACATAAGGCATCATTGCAGAACCACCAGGCGGCACTCGCCGCTTGTCGTATGAAGGAAAAACTACAAGCACACATTTTGTTATGAGGTGAAGGGAATTATGGAACCAAAAAGGTATTGCAATTGTTAATCCAATCCAGGAGAGTGAGTGGGAGAAGTAAGTGCAAGGTTTGTATGGGGCTAACCGCACCAGTTCCAATATAACCCTTAAACCCAGAGACGTATCTCTCCAACCCTAAAATTCCCTGGCTGGCTCCCAGTTGCTGCAAGGATCAAATTCAAATCCCTATGCAACATCCATAGGGCTGTTTGGGGCCATGAACCAATCAATCTACAACTTGTTCTCACTAAATACATTCCTTCCACACGTTTACGCACCTATGGCGCCAACACTCTGCGTGTGTTGGGGAGAATTCTCATAAATGTGCTAAATGTGTTAATTCCCTTCACCTCAGAAACCCCCAACAACTTTGCTGGATTTTGAGGACTTGATTTTTTTTTTTACCTAGAAAGAATGTGAGCCTTTTTTCCCCCCACTATTTCATGCATTTTGATGTAGGTTTTACTCCGGTTCTTTGATTATGGCGTTTTAGATAACTCCATAGGTATCATCTTTTCATGTGTGTTAGACAGCACCTTCAGTGCAGTGACAGAGGGATGTCTTTTTAGACTTCCCAAAGGTATAAATACCTATTCTGGGATAGCCTACTGTTTCCCAGGGAATGCAAGGTTAAATTGACTTTACTAGTCTTTTTAAATTCATAGACCCAGCACACACACACTATCTTCCTATAGAGTGCTGGAGGGGTTACCTAGTATACCCTCCGTCTAGAAACACATGTAGCATTCAAATGCTACCCTTCCCTATTGAAATGGCTGGTGGCAGTGGTTTTACAACGAACTACCATGATTTCTCCCCAACCACGAACACTGGTAGCTATAAAATCGCGGGAGCATGTTTTTCAAGATGGCGCCTTAAGCCCCTTTGTTTAAACAGTTCCGGGTCTTTTTTCACTGTTTCTTTTTGCAAAGGTCCTTCTAGAGTGCGTCTCTGTGCGCCAAACCAGGTTTGGCCCCTTTGTTCCTATGCCTTTGGCGGGCTTCAGGACTGAAGACCGCTTCTGGCGTCTGAGTGTCTGGGGTGGGCAGGAAGTGAGGGAGGTACCCGAAAACTCCCTGTGCTTAGTCTCCTAGGAGACCCAAATGCACTCTGGCATGATTGGCTGACTGTTCAGCAAGGACAGCCACCCTGCTGGGTGTGTGGCAGCTAGGCTGGAATGAAAAGGAGAAAACTGTTTACAAGGCGAGTCTATTGGCTTGGAAGGCAGAGTCGACCACTGTAACGAAAAAACCGAAGACTAGCTGGAAGAGGAAGGCTGCTGCAACTACTGGACCGTTGGTTTGCCCGGTGAAGCCCTGCTGCAGGTCCGAATTGCCAAGTTCATCTCGACAGAAGCCCCTTCAAGGACGACTTCTTCCTTTGATTTAGTCGGACCAATCAACTCGTAAGCCACCTGGATACAATTCTCGGAGCAGGCTAGGATTAACCAGGGAGAGGGACACCAGCTTGTGTGCTTGAATTACAGCTATTTGAACTGAAGGAACTCCATTTTGTCCCCTTTTTCCGACGATCCCGTGCAGTGCAGGAGTCCCGACGTCCTCCCTCTTGTCGCCACGACTGAGGCTCAGAACAGTGAGATCTGCTGGAACTGCCAGTAAACGTCTTCAGCTGCATCCTTTCTTTATATTAAGGTACTGTGCCAACCCAATTGAGAGAACTTGCCTATCGTGGAAGTTCGTGAAACTTTCCCAACTTGCAGGTCTAATCAGCTTACGACCCGACATGATTGTTTTTTGTAAAAACTACTTCTGAGAACTTTGGCAAATACTTTACCGTTTACTACAAGACTGCTCTTTCCTATCCAAGACAGTAGCCCATTGACTTTGGGCAAGGCCTATTCAACTGAATCAAGTCCTCTAGCGAACTTAATTATGTGCACTGCTTAAGAAAATATTTGTGATCCATTAACTTTTGCCTTTGTACTCCCTTTAAAATATTTGAAATGACATTTTGCTTTTATTTCGGGGGAGCCTAATTTACTCAAACTTATTGGTTTTGTGTTGCATTGTATTTGTGTATAATATTAAGTTGCCTCCTTCTAGTGTATGATCTCTAAATGACTAAATGACTAATAAATTAAGTGTTTTAACCCAGAAGCAGCCGCCTCATCGGAAGGAAACACACCTAACGCAGTCATAACCAGAACAAACTATGTAAGAGAAAAATGCTTATACCTCACGACAACCACGGAACACCGACACCTCAACACGGAAACCTCAACACATGCAAAGAATTTCCTGCAACACCCGGAAAAAAGACGGGAGCACTCAACCAGAGGGTGGGATGACTCCAACCCAATTACCCCTCACTTCACAAGGACAGAGGGGCACCATCGATTTCCACAACATCCCGCACAATACGACGAAGCCCCGACAACCAACAATGCAACCTCCAACTTAACAATCTGACTCAATGAAGAAGAAGCCATCGCTGGTCTTGAACAGAGCATCATCATAGTAGAAGCACCACGATTATCAGCCCCGTTATCAACCTTTTGGACCGCTTCAACGAAGAAGCAGCTGTTGCCGTTCTTCATCCTACCAACATCAATGCAGAAACACCACGACCAGACAACTACAAACCTGAACGAATAACCACAAAACTAAATCACACCCAGAGAATCCACTAACTTAATAAATGCAAGGTCAATGTCCAAATACCATCGAAATATACGACCTATCAGAAGGAGGCATAGACATCCTATTTGTAACCGAAACATGGCTAGACAACAACTACAAGATCACCCTCAACAACTGCCTGCAAACTTCAAATGAATCCAAGCAAACAGGAAATCCAAAAGTATGCGAATCCTTAATACTATGGCTATTAGTAAACCCCAAAACAAACCTGAAATTCATACGATATACAGAACACAAACCTACGATGCGACTTTCATGGACGCCTTCACGGAAGCAATCACCATCCTAGCCATCAAGTACAATCAGTGATCATCCTCGGAGATTTCAACATCTGGTTCGAAGAAACCACACAAAAATCCTTAACCGCCAAACTAGCAGCCATGAACCTACAACAATGAGTCAAAAGAGCACACACTTGATGCAATCTTCGCCAACCAGGATCTCATCACCACGGCACACCCAATTCAAATACTCTGGAGCAACCACCTCATCATTCCATTCATAATCATGCCCGCTCCAACAAAGTAGCAACGAGAAAAACCACTGATCATGATGAAAAGAAATTGGAGAACCATAAAAAAACTCCAACCTAACCAAGCTCCTGGAACTTAGCAAACCATAAGCAACAACCATGGAAGAAGCTGACCTAGACAAAAAATGTTAATCTACTGAATACCTGGATCGCAACAACTCTAGATGACATCGCCAAAGAAAAGCCCTTGACCCCATCACATAAGAAATTAACAGCAAAATGGTTCACCACACAACTCAGCAAGATGAAAAGAAAAAAACGAAAACTAGAATCTGAATGAAGGAGCAACACCACCACTGCAAACAAATTGAAATTCCTGCAACAGATCCGCTCATATAAAAAGGAAATACAAAAAGCGAAGAGGAAACACTACGACAACCGAATCTTCAGAGCACCAAACACCCAAAAAGAACTCTTCAAAATCATAAACTAAATAAAAAAACCCACCGGGCTGCAACAACACAATTCCATCAACTAGACTTTGCGATGACCTAGGAGACCACTTCAAAAACAAAATAACTTTCATCCAACACACCATACAAAACAGACCAAGCAATCACACCTCAAACCCCATCGACACCGGCAAGGAATGTCCAAAGAAGCTACGAAGCTTCCCAGAAATATCAGTGGAGACTTGTCAAACTGGTAAACCAAAGCAACAAATCAGGCTCTACTGAAGACCCCCCCCCCACCCCCCGGACATATCGAAAACAATTCTCAAACAAGGAACCCCCATGGAATATCATAGGAATCTACTCAAGCTCTCAATCCCAACAGGTAAAGTAACACAGGCCTTCAAATCGGCCTACATCAAGCCGCTACTCAAAGACACAACAGGAAACTTAGAGGACTTATCCAACTACAGACCCATTTCCAACATACCCTACATAGCCAAACTGCTAGAAACGTACGTCTAAAAAATAACCCAAGAATTCATAGAAGAGCACTGCCTACTAGACCAGGCACAAGTTGGTTTCAGACCAATGAGAGAACAGAATCGGCTCTCCTCTCAATATGAGACGACCTAAAAATGAACGCAGACTCAGACAACAGTACTGCCCTGATTCTCCTTGATCTATCCGCAGCTTTCGACACTGTTAACAACAACATCCTCAGAGATTAGAAGGACTAGGAATAACAGACACCGCCCTACTATGGATCAAATCCTAACAAACAGAACCAAAACCGTATGGATGAAACCTTTTAAGTCCAAACCTAGAGACTCAACGTGCGGAGTACCACAAGGATCATTTTTCTCCCCGCTTCTATTCAACATCTACATGTACCTATTAATCAAACTCATCAAAAAACCCGGCCTCACATGCTACAACTACGCCAACGATACTCAAATCTTCAACATACAAGACACCCGAGAAGAAAACACTACACTAGAGAATTGCCTTTGTGATATATTCAACTGGATGAACCTCAACCACCTCAAAATAAACCCAGGCAAAACAGAGATAATGATTGTTTCAAAAAAGGGAGAAGACATCAGCTACATCCCCTGGCCAAGAGAGCTCAGCACCACACCAGCACCATCACCAACTGTAAAAAACCTATAGGTCCTGATGGATAACAACCTCACTCTAGAGCCACAAGTAAACGCTCTACTCAAGAAATGTTTCTTCCTCCGGCGAGCAGCAAAAAGGATCCTGTCGTTCGCAACATAACACTTACCATCATCGCTCTGATCATGTCCACAGTAGATTACGGCAATAGCCTATACCTGGGCATGCCCGAACAACTACAACGCATACAAAATGAGGCAGCCAGACTCCTCCTCAAGCTATCCAGAAGAGAACATCACATCTGCGCTAAAAATACTACACTGGCTACCATTAAAACAGTGAATAAAGTTCAAGTCCATGTGCATCACGCACTGAGCAATACACAAACAAGGCGCAGAATTCCTAGGTGATAAATTACGCCTACGTCAACCAACAAGAACACAGATCAAGCACCGACATCCGCCTGGAACCAAAACGCTAACAGAACAATACTCGGAGGATACTCTTTCTCTCACCAGGCATCGAAAACCTGTAATGACCTACCCAAGAATATACGGAACACAACAAACCACCTAGCATTCAGGAAACTCCTCAAATCATGGCTCTTCACAGCGTAACTACAACAGCGACGCACTAGAATGCCCACCCCAATAAACTACTTTGAAAAACACCAACCTCGGTCACTCCCAAAACGGACATACATCGAACCCAAATGGGAAATAGCAACAAAAGGTCACCATAGACAGATCACATACTCAGACCGAGACTAAAGCCCTTAAACAACTCATCCACTGCCTCCCGGCCGTACCATATCCAAACCCACAGCAGACACATTTAGATAGAAAGTTAGTGAGAGGTGACCACAACACCAGCTCCAGCACCCATAGAGAATAGACACCGAACCCACACCATTCAATCCATCAAGATTAGAACTCCTACAGAGCTTGCTAGAATAGAAAGGCGAGGAGCAGTTACAACAGTTACAGAGCGTGTTAGAACAGCACAGGGAGCGCCTCACACAAACCTAAAACCCCGCCAGGCGTAACCCCTTCGCCCACCCTGATGAGACTGGGAGGATTGGCAAGCGCCACACTCGGACAGAGTTCTGAACATTAGCATGTTAAACTTAAACTTCATACAACCCACTAGCAAAAAAACTCAGCATTTCTGCAGACTTATCTCACTCAAAAATCTCATACAACCACCTTCCGCACAACAACCCGCACCAACAGCCCACGAGGACTGACATCGATCCGACACTCACACAAAAGCTCAGCACCCGGTGTATACCGAGTTGAAGCTGCCAACAGAACACCACTCCTCTGACCATATCTGTGTAACTTCATTTACTGCTTACATTCCCTCTTGAGATAAGCCTGAGTGCTCAGCTCGCTACCACAAACTGTACTAGACTTATACCAAAGGTTGGTTTTGCTTACACCTATAGTCCTAATTGTATGTGGTGGTCCCAAAGGGTACTGCATGCAATTCTGCTTAACAGCGTGTCAGGCGTTTTTCTAAGCACTGATCTGGTGGCAGCTCTCTCCTCTTGAACAGATTGCCCCTACACCTCCGTCTTGAGCCAGATCTCCTCAAATTCCAGAAGCTCAAGAATTGCCTCTTCACTTCCTCCTTCCACTTCTCAACCCCTGTGCTAATACACCGTCGCTGAGATTGGTGGCCTGAGATCTTGTGTCCTTCCGGGTCACGGCCTTCCAATCGCCCTCACCCTTCCACCCCCATCCCAGCACTAGCTCTCGGCACCCAATGGCTTGTGTTCTCACAGGCCTGCACTTATTTGCAGATAATCTCTGAACCAAGCGTGCTCTGCCAGGCACATACTGCTCCACTCAACTGACTCCCTGGCCCTTTCCTCTGTGTAACTCGTAGCACTTACCCCTTCCCTGTCCCTTCTCTCTCTTCTGCACTTATACGTTCTAAAGGATCACAAGGCCTAGTAGGACTGCCACTTTCCCGTTAATCAGTTTGTTCCATCTGCCTTGTTTCCCATGTTACCTCTCCTTTGTCCTGTGGACCCTTTGAAACACATTCTTGATGTATAAGCACCTTACAAATGCACAATAAAATAAGTCTTACAGAAAGTCAGTATGGAAAAAATACAATTTACTCCAGAAGACATTGAATTAGCCATCAAAAAATTAAGAGCACCTGAGGGGTTATCTAATGTCTTAAAACAGAATCCCGAGTTATGGGCAAGAATAATGTGGCAATGGTCTGGAAAAATAAGGGACCAAGGCATTATACCGTCCTCCTTGAAGAAGAAAAAAATGAAATTCCTGAACACAAAAAAAGAGACCTCGGCGGTGGCAGCACCACCAACTACAGGCTGCTTGCCATGTTAGATGCCCCGGGAAAATTAGTTTGCACAATTCTCATGGAAAAAAATAAAAGCTTGGAAAGTGAGATCCCAGCTTATCTCAAAACAGCAAACGGCGTTCTGCAAAATCTTAGGTTTGACCCAGGATATCTGGGCATTACAATTCCGAATGCATAGCACGCTATCAACTAAAGTAAATCAACAAAACATCGCTTTTGTGGATTACTTCAAAGTGTTCGATAGCATAGATCGATAGAGATGAGAAAAAAAGGGAAAAATAGGAATAGTTTACCTGTAACTAAATTTCTCCAGCATTGGTATCTTTCATGTATTCACATGCTTAGAATATTCCATTCGACAGACTGGGAACCCTCGGTACGCTTATAAAGCCGTTTCCCATAGGAAAACATTAGACACTTGTGTCCTATCTACCTCGTTTTTGGGCCACTCATGCATGCCCCACTTGGATGTAGCGGTATAAATGCCCCGCCCCCGCGTCTCCCTTCAGATTTCGACCCCTCCAAAGCCGAATGGGGTGAAACCTAGATATACAAGACGATTGCATTCCAGGGAGGCTGGCGGGCGCATGTGAATCCATGAAAGATACCAATGCTGGAGAAATGGAGTTACAGGTAAGAAACTATTCCCTTCTCCAGCATTGGATCTTTCATGGATTCACATGCTTAGAATAGAATGCACAGCAGTGATCCTGAAAAAGAGGTGCGTTCGAGGCAGTAATGGCGGGTAAATGTGTGAGGCACTGACCATGCCGCCGCCTGGAAAATGTCTGTCAGCGGGATTCCTGCCCACAACGCCGTCGACGACGAAGTTGCCCTTGTTGAATGAGCTCTCGGACGCCCTTGTAGCGGTTTTTCCGCTTTGGAATGACAGAAGGCAATCGTCGACGAGACCCATCGGGCCAGTCCCTGCTTTGCAAAGGCTTTTCCTTTCGTCGAAGGACCATATGCAACGAAGAGTTGTTGCATAGATATAAATTGCTGAGTCCGATGAAGCTAACATTTTAAAGCTCTCTTTACGTCCAAGATATGTAGGACATTTTCCGCAGCCGTTGAGGGGGTCGCGAAAAAGGTGGGCAGGACAATTGATGAGTGCTTATGATAAGCCGTAGGAACTTTTGAAATGAAACGAGGATTCGTTGACAGAACCACTTTGTCCTTAAAAAACCTTAGGTACGGAGGGTCTATGACCAACGCTTGCAACTCCGAGATCCGCCTACCTGATGTTATAGCTATTAGAAAGGCCAATTTCCATGACAAGAACTTAATCGATGATGTGGCCATTGGTTCACAGGGTGGTTTCATTAACCCTGCAAGCACCATATTAAGGCTCCACGTTGGTGAAAAACGTTTAACCGGAGGGAACGTCCGGAACAAACCCCTCATGAAGTGTTTCACCAACCTGTCGCTAAACAAAGGAGACAACTTCCTCCTACTCGTGAATCTAGAGATGGCCGCCAGGTGTACCTTTACTGATGAAAAAGAATCCGTTCTTCGCTAGGTGTACGAGATACGGCAGAAGCTGTTCCGGAGTGACCCTTAGCGGTTGCACTCCCGTCTGTCCTTGACACCACGTACAGAACCTTCTCCACTTACACTCGTACGACTTGTTGGTGGAAGGGGTTCGCGCTGCTTGCAGGATCCTCTGACAGTCCGACGAATTGCTCAAGGCAACAAATTCCGAAAAGTCAGGAGCCAAGCTGTGAGATTGAGACTGTCTGGATTGTGATGCCACACTGTTCCCTCGTCCCGGGACAGGAGATTGGGAACCTTCGGGAACGTTATTGGTTGAGCCACTGACAGGTGATGGAGGTCAGAAAACCACGGCTGCGTATCCACTGCAGAGTTCTCCGTATTCGAGGGAACGGAGGCAAGGCGTAGAGGGACTGGTCCGTCCATGGGAAGGAGAACGCTTCCCCCAGAGAGTCTTCCTGTGGCCACCTGCTGGCATACATTTTGCACTTCTTGTTCCTCTGCATAGCGAAGCGATCCAGCGGAGGCCGTCCTCATTTCTCGAAGACCTTCGACAACTGAACGCTGTCCGTCTCCCATTCGTGAATTTGGTCCATATTTCTGCTGAGCGAGTCCGCTTGCTCGTTCCATACACCCAGAAGATGAGCTACGATGGATATATCGTGTTTCAGAGCCCAATGCCACACCTTCTGAGCCTCGGTGGAAAGGGTTCTGGATCGCATGCCCTCTTGCTTCCTCAAGTAAAACATTGCTGTCGTGTTGTATGTCAATATTCTCACTGTGGACCCTCTGATGTGCGGCAGGAACGACTTCAGGGCCCAGCGCACTGCTCCAAGTTCCAGAACGTTGATGTGCAGGAGAGATTCCCTCCGAGACCATCGACCTTGTGTTTGTAGAGTGCCCATGTGCGCTCCCCAGCCTGTCAGGGACGCGTCCGTCACTATGGTTAGCCGAAACTCCGGGTCCTGTAGGGGTACCCCTCTGGATAGATTCTGGAAGCTCTGCCACCACTGAAGAGCTAGTAGGAGCTCCTCGTCGTCGACGGTCAGTTTGTCCGACCAGAGCCCTTGGGCCTGCGTCCACTGGTCCACCAGAAACTCTTGAACCGGCCTCAAGAACGGGCGGCAGTTGCCCACCAGGGGAATGCAGGACGCCATAGCACCCAGAATCGACATTTTTTCACTGACAGTCTGGTATTGATTTTCAGCTGACCTGCCAATCGACTGAGTTTGGTGATTCTGTCGAGGGATGGTTTCACTAACCATGACTGGGTCTCGAACTGTGCGCCCAGGAACACCAAGCTTCTGGACGGCGTTAACGAGGATTTCTCGAAGTTCACCGCAAACCCCAGCCGTTGTAAGAGGTGCATGGTGGCCTGCAAACTTGTGTGAGTCGACATAGGGGAGGACCCCCTGACCAACCAGTCGTCGAGATACGGGTATACATGATGGACTTGCCTTCTTAGCCAGGCCGCCACCGGGGCCAAACATTTTGTGAACGTTCTGGGAGAGGATTTCAGCCCAAAAGGAAGTACTGTGAACTGGTAGTGAGTCCGTCCTACCACAAACCTTAGGAACTTTGTGTCGCCGACACATTGGTATGTGGAAGTACGTGTCCTGCAGATCCAGAGACGCCAGAAAGTGCCCTTCTTGAACTGACCGGATCACTTCTTGGAGCGTGAGCATCTTCAATTTTAGGCTTTTCAACGTTTTGTTTAGATCCCGCAGGTCTAGAATGGGACGCCACTTTCGGTTTGGTTTTTTCACCACAAAGTATCGGGAATAAACCCCTTGACCCTTCTGTGACGGAACCAATTCTATAGCACCTTTTTGTAGCACAAGTGCTACTTCCTACTGCAACACGCTCAGATGGGGTTGAGCTACAAACGCCGGTGGGATGTGCGGAGGGTTGCTTTTGAATTGCAGGGAATGTCCGTATCTTACGGTTTATGGTCATAATACCGAATTTCGAAATCTCGAAAAAAAATCTCGAAAAAAAGGCCGAAAAAAAAGTCGAATTTTTTTATGACGTTTTTTATTCGAAATGGGGGGTTCCCCCCCAACCCTCCTTTTTTCTTTTTTTTATTTTACCCTTTTTTTTTACTTACCTGACCCCAAAAACATATATAAATAAATAATTCGGTATTTTTTTCTGAGATTTTTTTTCCGAGATTTTTGTAATTCGATATTTTTTCAGCCTTTTGACTGACCACCGTATCTTACAGCGTCCAACACCAATTCATCCGTTATTTGCTCCCATTCGTTGATGTAGCACGATACCCTGCCTCCCAGAACGTTCCGATGCCCGTCATTGCTGTTCCTTGGTCTGTTTATCCCTCCTTGACGAGTAACCTGTTCTCTTATTGGGAGCCTGGTGGTCCCGGTGTCGTTTTGCCGCTTGAGAAGCCCATCTGTATCCTTGGGAGGGGTATGCTGGCGTACTGAAGGATCCGTCTTGTGCTGGGTCCTCCTTTCTCCCAACCGCTGCCGACACCACTGAGTTCCGAGAAAGGGTGGCGCATGGTCTGTAACCCCTCCTGCCACACATGATCCAGGATGGGTACTGAAAACACCGACCTTCTCCTCTTTCCAATGTGGTCGAAAAGAAAAGTCCTTTTTCTCCTCTTCCTGGGCCAGCCCGAATTCTGTACAAGCCTTGGCCATCATGGTGTGAAATGACCCAATGTAGTCCGGGGGAGACGGCTGAGCCGGGTTTTTTTTGGGGTTTCCAATTCCGCTTCAGACTCCCAGGTCGGATCCCTGGAGGGAGAAAGCGAGACATCCGATAAGGCTCTACTGTCCGAGTCCGAATCTATCAGCTCTCCTTTCTCGTGGCGTGGAGCCGAGAGGTCTCCACCCGCAGGCACTGCCGTGGGGGTTGACGGAGGTGGCCGACGAGACGGGCCCGGGTCGCCGATGACCGACCTAGACGGAGTTGTTTGAGGTAGTCTCTCGTCCAGTGTCTTCAGCAACGTGGATAAGACCTCCAGCGACAAGAGTGACTGCGGATTGAGAAGAGGGGTAGACTCCGGAATGCTCCCGGAGAGAGGCCTTGTAATCCCACGTAACCCGAGGTCTGCAGGGCCAGCTACTCTCACATCCTCATCTCCCGAGGACACCGACAAGGCCTCTTGCTGCAGTAGTGTCACCGGCAAAACTGGGTCGTACACCTCAGGTCGCCAGGCCTCTTGCGGGATCTCCGTCGACGATGCTAAATCTGGCCCCGTCGTCAACGTCGTTACCGTCTGCGGCCCAAGAACGGTTGAGACCACTTGTGTCAGTGGCAGAGAAGTGGTCGATGACTGCCCTGCCGTCGACGACTGTGGTGGTCGTGCAGGTCCTTGAGGTGTTCCCGCCTTTTCCGAACTCGACCTACGCTTCTCTGCATCTCGACTCGAGGTCGATCTATGATGATCGCACAAGGATTTTGATTTTTCTTTTCTGACTTTCTTCGTCAAAGATGAGGATGACGAGGCTCTCTTCGACGAAGACTCCTTAGAATGGCTTCTCAATGATTCCTTCTCCGCCGGTCATAATTTCTTCACCGGGGGTTCCGACGATGTCGAGCGGCGCAGGGCCCCTGAAGATTTTGACACTGAGGCCACCCTGCACGTGGAGCCCACCTCCGAAGGCGGGTATGCCCCTGCTCCATCGTTTAACCATGCCACAAGTCTTGAACTTCGATCTTTAAGAGTCTTCTGGGAGAAGCCCTTACAGATGTCGCACTTGTCTGCCGAATGATGAGGGTGTAGACAATATATGCAATCCATATGTCCGTCCCCCTTGTACACCTTCAACCGGCCCTAGCGCACGGGCGGAACAGTGCTTTCCCTGACATCGGGAGAAAACTCCAACAGCACAACCTATACAAAATAGTAGACTACACAAGGTGCTCCCACTACTTTGGAGACGGTTGAAATCTGAAGGGAGCCGGGGCGCGGGGCATTTATACTGCTACGTCCTAGTGGGGCATGCGTGCGCGGCCCCAAAACGACGTAGATAGGACACAAAAGTTTCGAAAGTTTTCCTATGGGAAACGGCTTTATAAGCGTACCGAGGGTTCCCAGTCTGTCAACGGGGAATATTCTTAGCATGTGAATCTATGAAAGATCCAATGCTGGAGACTGGGCCATTCTTCTACTGGGACCTGCAGCAATAAGAAAGTCACAGGAAACAGGAGAGACTCATCACTGGATAGGTTGAAAGAAGGAATGGACTTGAGCAAGGCTGTGTCCTTGGTACAATAATATTTAATGTGTACATGGCCGACTATGGCATGGTATTAAGCAAGATGAACACATGCCCCTCTACCCACCCCAAAAAATGAAGTCTATTTGTATGGTTAATGTACACAGTGTGGGGTAAAATAACCCCTGGAGGCAAGAAATAAGATCCAATATAAAGCCCTGCACTTTCGAATCAAAGGGAAAGGAAAGTACTTAAAAGTGCAAAATATGGAGAGGCAAACTGCTGTTCACACAAAAGCGAAAGGCACATTGCAAAATTACTTTGACTAATCCACAGAACCCTCAATGGGATGTCAGCATTGTGTGCAGTAGTTGCAGCGAATAAGAGTGCTTTCTGTCATGAATAAAATTAGTATTCGTTTTTCACCTTAAAACGAAAAATATGCTCACCAAAATGTTTGCAAAACATTCAAAATATGAACTTGGTTTCTGTCTATCATGAGCCCAAAACAGTGCACAGAAGCCATAATGGGATGCTGAACTGGGTTTAAGCAGCTGCAGTAAAATTGAGTCCGTTTGTGGGTGAAAGCAACAGAATGACATTTTGATTTAGCCTCCAAAGTGACTCTGCAAAACCAGATGTGCACCAAAGTCCCTTAAAGTGTTATGATGCCCTCATTTAACCACTGTATATGCAGGGAAAAACTTTGCAGTGACACTTAAATGTTAGACTTGTGCGCCTTTCAAGAGTTCATTTTAAAGGGAAATGTGAAGTTAAGAGGCAATGTACGGCTGAGTTTTGAAAGGCCCTGTGTTGCTTGCATTGGTTTCTTTTTCTCTCCGATTGTGATTTCTTCAAAGCTGAAACTGAATTCGTTTGTTTGTTGTCCTGGAAACAGATGCCTGTAACTTAAATATACAAAATAGGAGGCTCGGGGATCAAATCCGCGGGCCGGATATGATAAAGGCAGGTCTGCTCTCCAGCTGTATGACCCCCCAGGTCACACAGGCTGCAATTAAACATGCATTAGCTGGTCATTAGCCCTTGGAATGAGCAGGCTGACCTAAACACAGACCTCTCTGCTGAGGTCATGTGCTCCAGGAAGGTGGTGGCCACGGTCAAGGAGTGGTTTGACTGTCCATTATATAAAATGGGAGAAATAGTTTATCGTGTAAAATGGATAATATTTGTTGCACAGTAGTCATGGTAGGATTTCTGAAAAGGTGAAAGTTAACCGCTTTTCAACACAAAACTATTTTGGTGAGACAAACATACCAAAAATTATTAATGAAAACTTAATGTGGCCCTCCTTGTGAATTTGAGAGCTATACAAATGTGATTCAAGTGGGCCCAGTATGATGCATATGCCACCCACCAAGCGCCACATTTTTCACAGATATAATTCAGGAGTAAATGAAGAAAAAATGTCTTTGCACAGGAATGACGCACAGACACCGGACAAGGTTTGTGTGATTCGCTGAAAAATAGTGTTAATAAATGCATTAATTTCTGTCAAAACATGGAGATTAAAAGCATTTGTCATGCAGTGAGATTTCTGTCCCCAAAGACACAGTGATGTCATTTGCCCTATAAATAAGTCACCTCACATCAGATCAGGACTTTTTCACCAACCCCGGAGATGCTCTACTGCCGAAATCAGGAGAAACATCCCAGCAGTAAGAGGCCTAGTTTGCAGTGGAGCCAGCAGATTTAGAAGCTGACCTGTGACACCCTTGGAGGACTCGGCAGAGACCTTGACGGACCCCTTTTTGCAGTTCCAGCAGTGTACTGACGCCCTCCGATGTCCAGCACAGACCTCTCCTGTAAGTTGAAATACCTCAAGCCATAGATTGAAAAACCCCTCGTTTCTTTCAGCATTGCCTTGGAGATTTTCCATTTAAAATCCCCTCCCCTGTTTGCCTGTGTATGTAAGCAATTCCCCATTGAAAACCAGTTTTGCTTCCCTGTGTAGATCCCTAGTATATTTCTTTAAGTAAATCAATTAATTTCCCCATTTATTTCACAGGATTTGTAATGTGGGAATTTTAAATCATCTTTTCCCAGTGTATTGTGAACTGGTATAGTCCTAAAGATTTGCCATAAGAATGAACAGCACAAAAGCCCAAATTCCCATTTGCATTTTCTTTCCCATTGAAATTGTGCTCAACATCCCAAAAATCAATGTTCCCATTCTGTTTTTCTTTCCCCATTCTGAGGTAAAAATGAATTTCCAGTAGTGTTAAAGAGAAGAGAGTTCAGAATAAAACAACTATTCACACAGTTATTCTTAAGTAGGTAAGTGGACAGTCTATTACAATGTTTAAAAAGTCTTTGTAGAATAGACGCAAATCAAGGTAGGGCCACAAGCTGATTAGGCTTGTGAGGTAAAGAAGCAGCAAGCAACTATACACATGCAACCAAGCAAGTCTCCAACAAGGCCAAGTGGCTACACAAGAGGCAAGTTCTCAGACTGTGCAGTACCTTTGGTAGCATGTTGAGCAGCCAGGTTTATCTCAAGAGGGGTCAATGTGAGCTGTAGGGGAGTTATACAGAGACTCACAGTGACAAGTATTCAAATAAACACTTACACACGGTTTCTTGAACAAACAATTATTAGTCAGTTAGAGCAAGCCTTCTTCAGAAGGGAGCAATATAAAAGTAACACTCAAATACACTTCAAACTGCACTCTAAGTATTCTAAAATCAGTGAAGACCCTTTTCTTATGGCCCACAGACAACCTACACCCTTGGGTGACTTCAATAGCTAGGGCGCTGGGGACATTAATATCTTACTGTTTGCATTTAGAATACTGTTAGAAGTTGGTAAAAGGAAATAAATTAGAACAATAAGAGACCAGAAATATTCTTAAGCAGGCAAATACGTTTGGATCCCCTAAGCAGAGTAAATCAATATAACAGGCTAAGCCAAAGTCAATGGGCAATAGTCTTATATAGGATGAAGCACTTCTGGTAGGTGAGTGGAAAAGTATTTGCACAATGTTTTAGAAGTCTTTGAAGAAAAGGAAGAATCGAATGTAGGGCCACAAGCTGGTTAGACTTGTCAGTAGTAGAAGATGCAAGCAATTCTACAATAAGAGGTAAGTTCTCTCCGACTTTACAGTACCTTTGTATTGAAAGTGCAGATCACTTCTGTTCCTGTGCAGCTCTGCGGATCCCCCTGTTCCTGGGCCTCAGTTGTGGGGACAAGAGGGAGGACGTCCGGGTACTCCTGAAGAGGGACGGTCACCACTCCCAACCGGCAATCTTTCCAACAAGTGGCACTTCGGTGTTTCAGGTCCTCGCGGCTACTGAAACTGTGGTCCCTGGCTATCGAGATAGACTTTCCTTGCTTGTGGGGTCACGCACTGTTGAGTGGGTTCAGGCTCAGTCAGTCCGGCTTCCTGGGAGTCCGGAGGATCTTCCTGGAGCTCTTGGCCAACTTAAAAGCAACACAGAATCTGGTGTTCCTCTCCTTGGCTATTCGGTTTTTGAAGCAGCAACTCTGTGGAAAAGCAACCAGCTCCGAGAAGGATGTCCAGATGGCTTACTTTGGTGTGGATTGGTCCCACCAACTCAAGGAGAGAAGTCATCCTTGCAGGGGCTCATCTGTCGATACAAATTTGGAATTTCAGCACATCAGCAGGTGCTTCACCGGTCAAACCAACGGCCCAGGAGTTGCAGCAGGCATCCTCTTCAAGTTCTTCTTCAGTTCATTCGTCCAATGATCGACTCTGCCTTCCAAGCCAAAAGACTAGCCTTTTATTCAGTTCTCTCCCATTCATTCCAGACTAGCTGTCAGTCACCCAACAGGGTAGCTGTCCTTGCCGGACAGTCAGCCGGCCAATCACAGAGTGCATTTGGATCTCCTAAGAGACTAAGCACAGGGAGTTTGAGGTACCTCCCTCACTTCCTGCAACCCCAGACACCCTGGAGTAGGAGGCAGGCTTCACTTGTGAATCCCAGCAAAGCGAACAATGGGACCAAACCTGGTTGGGGGCGCAGAGTAAATCTGAAGGACCTTTCCACAAAGAAATGGCGAAAAAAGAAGACCGGGCAATTTGGACAAAAATGGCACCCATGGGTGCTTCACTGCAGCCGCGAACGCAGCCTGCGGTAAATGCACACCACAGTAGTTAAGAAACCACTGCCACCAGCCATTCAGTGAGTAAAAGGTAACAAAAATGTTACATGAGAAGTTAGACAAAAGGGGATACTAGATAACCCATCCAGCACCCTATTTTAAGATCGTGTGTGCTGGGTCTAGAAAGTTACAAACTTAACTAAAGTCAATTTCACTTTACTGCTCTGGGAAACAGTTTATCCCAGAGAAGGTATTTAAATCTTTTGGAAATATGAAAGACTTCCATGTGCCACTGCACTGACGGTGCTGTGTAACACAATGTAAAGATGATGCCTATGAATGGCGGGCTACACAACCAAAAGAAAGAAAGAAAAAGTCCAGAAATCACATTAAAATATGAGTGGGAAAAAGGGTCTCACTCTCTCCAGGGTAAAACAAAACAAAAACAAAAACAAAAAACAAAAAAAAAACCAAGTCCTCAATATCCAGCAAAGTTGCTGGGGGTCTCCAAGTCGGGGGGAATTAACACATTTCTGAGAATTCTCCCCAATACTGTGCAAAGACTAGCGAGCTGTACCCAGAGATGTTGGGTTGTGAGAAGGAACAGTAGCAAAGAGCCGTTTTAGCACCACTTGTCCCACCGGAGAATCAGATCTAGAGAGTATCTAGGCAGTAGTGTTGTGTAAAGGTATGTACTGAACTCCAGGTTGCTGATTTGCAAATGGACCCAGGAGGAACATTTGCAATAAAAGCTAGGGGAGCCCCTGTGCCCAGAGAAGTGTGCTCTAAGCGTGAAGGGCAGATTTAACTTGGAAAGAGTGTAACAGTGTGATGTAGTTTACGATCCACTTTGAAATAGCCGATTTAGAGACAGGGTCCCCTTCTCTACCAGCTGCCATGGAAACGAAAAACTGGTTTGTCTTTCTTAGTGGCCTGGTCTTTCCCAGATAATAGATCACTGCTCTCCTGACATCTAGTGGGTGGAGGCTTCTTTCTGCCACATTAGTGTGGTTCTGGAAAAAACTGGTGGGTAGTTCTATGGACTGGTTTACATGGAACTTTGAAATAAATATAGGTGCAAATCGTGGGTGAGTGTGCAGTACCACCTTATCCTTGCAAATTGTGACGAATGGGTCTTGAACTGAAAGAGCTTGCAGTTCACCATTCTCATTGATGTGTTTGCCACCAAGAAGGCAGTCATGTAGGTGAGTGTTTTAAGGCTAGCCTTATGCATAGGTTCAAAGGCAGGCCCAATTAGACTAGTAAGTACAACGTTCAGGTCCCATCCTGGAGAAGGGTTAGAAATAGGGGGATAAAGTCTCTTTACCACCTCCATAAATACCTTTATCACTGGAATTGTCCACTACGAAAACTTCTGGGACATGGTGTATGCTGAAAGTGCAGATAAGTGGACCTTTGTGCACCTGCACTTACTAAACTAATGGGTCCACCGAAGGCCCACACTTAAGGCCTTCAACTGTCTGTGGCTGTCCATGATCAGACTTGCTTGTCTCACCAACCCTTCAGCTAAACAAGGTGTGTTTAAATCTAGCTATGCTGCCTGATGATTTCGGAATCGCATCACAACACCTATTTCACTTGCATGCATGCATGCATGCATGCATGCATGCTCTGATGACCTTTGACGCTCCGCTGCCTCTAAATGCCCCTTCAACTCAGCCTACATTCCTCTGCCACACTGGCATCTTCAGTCCGATAAACACCAAGGCTGCTAGTCCTGCTTACCTACACATGAGAACAGTCCTACCTCCAAAAGCCTATCCACAGAAAATGCGGTAATACCACTTTGAACACTAACGTTTCAAATACAAGCTAATGTCTTCACTACCATTTGTACATGCGCTAATGCGGACTTCAAACGTGATCGCCTGATTATTCGTTCCGTCCTTACCCATCTACTTAAATTCTCGCCAGCCCCTCCCTGAGGAGGGATATACCCTTGAATGCTACTCTGCCACCTTATCCTGTACACCTACCTGAATATTCAATGCTGCATCTTGCCGATTGATTTTTAAATCTTGAATGGTGCACCTTGCCCCTTACTGCGTGCCTACCCAATTGCTGCCTAGCATTTGCTAGTATTTGAATGTTGATTTCTGCCCATTAATATTGAACATTAAACCTTGTCTGTTGCGTGCAAAATGCGATTGCTGACTTAGACGTGCCCAGCTGTTTGTTGTAGTTTGTTGCAAATACTAATGTGCCTCATCTAGCCAACTTTGTTGTTCCCAGCACCTTACTGCATATAATGTGCCTCATTTAGCCCATCCGATTGTGTTGTTCCCAGCACTTTATTCCAAATACTAGTGTATCTTTTAGCCTGTGTTGTTCCCACTACCTTACTGCATATACTAGTGTGCCTCATTCAGCCTACTGTGTTGTTCCCAGCACCTTATTGCATATACTAGTGTGCTTCACCCAACCTTAAGTGTGATTCACAATATCTGTGAGTTCCTATTTACTTGGCATTGCACATGGCTACCTTAAGGAGCGTAATGCTTACTATGGCTACCCTCTTACCCTTGTTTCACACTGTAGCACCAACCAGATTCCTACCGCTCGTATCTCAGCCCGCATCAGGCTTAGCTTAAGCCAGAAAGGACAATTGTCGTTTCACACCTGCTGAATGTTTCCATCCCCTCCCACTCCATTGGTTCCATGCCCACTTAGTGTGAGGAATGCCAGACTGTTCTCACTTCAGCTGTAATAAGCTGACATCCTTGTGTCCACCAACTCCAACTAGAGCGCCTGCTCACCACTACCCTCAGATCCTCACCAAACATTTGATGACAGCGGCCTCTTTCTCACACTACGCAGCTAGCTGGACACAATCCTTTCTTTCAAACAGAATTACTAGGGTCTTTGCTCCTACAGCTTCTGTGATCCATTACCCATCTATTGCAGAGTCCCACAGAGGTCCTGTGTTTCGCCCACGCTCTACAACATTTTCACTAAGCTCATCTTTGATCATCTTGAAAGCATGGGTGTCCTCTGCATAATTCATGCAGATGACACCCAAGTCCTCATTACACTCACTGGTTGCTATGACACAGACTCCAAATTGTTAACTGAAATTTACCTCTAAATTCAGGCATGGATGGCCGCCCACAGCCTTTGCCTAAATGACGACACGACGGAGCTCCTAATCATTTGCTCTCAAGGTCGCCGAAATAAACTTGACACTCGCTACAAGACATTCAACATTGATGGAAACATTAAAATCACCAACGAGGTCAAAACCCTAAAAGTCTACTTAGACTCCACTCTATCAAAAAACACGTAAATGCCACAGCCGCAACCACAGCTTATACTAACAAACTGATCAATGCCTGCAAACCATACTTATCTACCAACAGTTGCCCAACGCCAGCGAGGGCACTGATCTTATCTAAATTGGATTATTGCAATACCTTAGATCGGCCCGAAATATCCCACGATCTAACCACATCTCCGCCATTAGAAAGGATACACACTGGCTCCAAGTGCGGGACCGCACTGTGCACACTCGTCATCCCACAAATGCCCGTCAAAATCACCTCCCAAATACTTGGCTGAAAAGTTCTCTAGGAACCAACCTTCTAGACCCACAAGATCCTTTTACTCACACTGTCTCAACATTCCCAAGTATAAACTTAAAACCCCCGGCGCTTCCAGCTTCCCTGTGATAGCTGCAAAGCGCTGGAACTCCCTCCTGACAGCCATCAGGGCTCAATCTTTTTTTGGACCTTCAGATCTAAAGTGAAAACCTGGCTCTTTGCCCAACACCAACTATCTCTTGTTTCATCCATGCATACCCACCGACTCTTCTTAGTCGGTGCTGATCCTTTTAATCATTATCAAATTTCCCATATTAGGCCAGTGGTAGTGGTCCTAATACTGGTTCTAGTCTCAATACAGTGGCCTCTTATGGTCGTCACCCAGCTTGCAACTATTTTGTCACAATGTGTGGTGCTTTAGACCATCCTTGATTTACTTTTCAGTTGCTGTAGCATCTCTGGATTTATGCTTAATGTAGGCACTTTGACCAATCCTGTAACCCAGGTTAACATGCCTGTTAATAGTCTCTTTGCATATGCACTTGTAACATTCACCTATGCTCAAGCGCCCAGATACCCAAGGGCTTGGCGCGCTCTACAATACTAAACTTTAGGGAATTAAAAACCAGGCCTGAATCTAGCAGGTGAGTTAGGTACAGGACAATGTGGGTTGGAGTGCATTCAATTGGATTGCTGCTTTTGCCACTACAACAAATGACAAAGCATTTCCATTTGCTGGAATAACAATGTCTAGTGTTGGGTTTACGTGCTTCCCCGAGTATGTCCATACATCTGAGGGAGTTTGAGGTGTCCAAACTAGGACCTCAGGAGCGAAGCTGCTTAATTGAGAGTTTGAGGGCATGGATACAGTGTCTTCCCCTTGTCCTGCGACAGCATGTTATAAGGGCATGGCAGTTTCCTGGTGGGGAGGGAGGTGACTGACATTACCATGAGATGGGAGAAGCAAGGTTGGCGGGCCCACATCGGGCCACCAGAATCATCCCGACTGTTTACTGGTGCATTTTTTGCACTATCATGTTGTGCGGGGGAGTGGGTGGGGGCTGCGTAGGCAAATTTCCCCGACCATGTTACCCCGTGATCGTTCCCTTTGCAGTGGTACTGCGGGTATCTGGAGGCATAACCTGGCCATTGTGCCTTCTCCAGAGTTGTAAACAAGTCGATCTCTAGGAAGCCAAAGTCGGCAAAGACGTTGAGAACAAGGTCTGCAGCGTAATGGTCACTCGTACTCTACGGGTAGTGGGAAGTCTCTGCAGAGTACGTCCGCCAGAAGATTGAGTTCCCCTGGAACATGTTGTGACAGTAGGAACATCTTGTGTTTGAGAGCCCATTTCCATATGTTCTGTGACAGTTTGGATAGCCCTGGAGAGCGAGTGCTCCCTTGTTTGTTTAGGTAAAACATGGCCATAGAACTGTCTGGACTAGGACTGTCTTCCCTTGGAGGTGTGTTTGGAATGCCTTCAGGGCTTTGAACAATGCTAGCAGTTCCAACAGGTTTACATGGTTGGATTCTACTGCTGGGGACCACAGGCGGTGCACTGTCTGATGAAGGCGGTGCCCCCCCCACCCCATTTCCCCAGCCAGACAAGTGTGTGGCGAGTGGCTTCTACTGTGGGGTGGTGAAGGTTTTCGGTTGCAGGAGATTTTCCCGGTTATAGGTCAAAGTATCGACTCAAAAGGGTCAAATGACAAAAGGGTCGAGTCAATTCGACCGAAAAAAAGGACCCGTTTTTGGTGTAAAAACACCTTTTTGTAGCTACACTACATCAAAAAAAAAAAAAAATTCTATCCTTTTGTTTTCGGTCGAATGCACCCTCACCTTTGGCATTCGATCCTTTTAATTTAGGTACTTTAACTGGGCACCGATTTTCCCGACCACCACTGCAGAGACTGACTAGGGTTACCGCGACCGCCACTAGATCAACCCATTATACGCTGGCCGGACACCATTGGCTTGAGAGTCCCTCTTGCATGGGGCGCATGCGCAGACGTGCATTTGGAACTAGGTAAATGCAAGAGGCCATCATCCCGAACAGTAGCATTGCCTTGCGTACGGTCACCTTGCAACTGGCTCCATGGTGAGGGAACTGGAACAGCATGTTTTGAAACCTCTTTGGAGGGAAAGACGAATCTGTATTTGGTCTGAATTAGAGCCTCCAGAAACTGTTCAACTTGGCTGAGGTCTAGGCTGGACTTCTCTTCAGTCTAGGGTTCTCAATCAAAGAGGAGAACTACCGTCTTCTGGGTATTCGATAGGCATGTTCTGTACGAATCCTGTTATTAGCCAGTAGTCGAGGTAAGGATAGACTGGGATGGACTGCCTGCGCAGGCGAGCCGCTACTACCGCCAGTACCTTTGTGAACACCCAGGGTGCCGAGGCAATACCGACGGGGAGAACCTACAGTGCACGTCCTCTCATGAACCTTAGGAACCTTGTGCGTTGGCAACATTGAAATACGCAAGTATGCATCTTTCATATCCCATGTTGCCATGTAATCCCCTGCACCAGCAGTGGGATTACTTCCTGCACTGTTGTCATTCTGAACTTTTGCTGTTTGACAAATTTACTCGCTTGGTGCAAGTTAACACAGGGCGCATGGCAAGATCCTTTTTGGGTACAAGGAGGTACACTGAATAAATACCCTGGTTTACCTGGTGAATGGGGAAGACTTCTATGGTGCCCTTTTCCTGAAGGATCTGCACCTCTTCCAGCAGGGTTTGCAGGTGTGCTGGCGATAGGCGTCTGCTCTTTGGTGAATGGTATCGTGGTGGCCAGTGGAACTGGATGCAATAATCGTGGGTGATGTCTTGAGCACCCACCAGTCTGATGTGATCCCTCACATGCGTGAATGACAACCGTCCCCTGACCAGGGAGGCATGGGAGGGGACCCAGACCAGCGGGTCATTTTGATGCAGAGGCCGGGGAACCTCTTGGGGAGGAGTTTCTGCCTCTCCCCTTGAGCTGTCCCCTTTGTTGATATTGGGCATTGCCATTTGAAACTTGTCCGGAGAACCATGCGGTACCTCCTGCACCATTTTGCCCGTGTAGAGATCGGGAGAAGGACTGGCCTCAAAAGGAACGTTGAGAGTTTGCACCTCCCTGCTGTTGGAAAGGCTTGGCTGTAATCTGGTTGAGGGATTTCAGCATTTAATTTTCTTTTTTTGCAGTTTCCAAGGCGTCATCCACATCCTTACCAAACAAGTTACTCTTCTATGGGCTTATTGATTAAGGAGGCCAGAGTCTCCAGCTTGAACCTTGCATTCTTTAACCAGGCCTGTCTCTTGAGGAGAGTTCCCGGTGCCAGAGTGCGCCCTGCAGTCTCCGAAACATCTAGTGTGTTTTTGATAATGTTGTGGGTCACCCGTCTGCCCTCAGAGACAACCGCCAAAAGGTGTGATCATGTGGGTTCAGGGACCTCTTGGAGGACTTCTTGAAGCAGGCCCCATTGCACGTTGCAATAACTAGCGAGAAGGGTGGTATTAGAAATTCTGGTAGAATAGGCTGCGGACATGGTTACATGCTTGCCAAGGGCATAGAGTTTCTTGCAGTACTGGGGGGGGGAGGGGTAAGGGGGGGAGAAGAGAGCCTCTGCCGTAGACTGTGGCACCCCAGCCCTTTTCCTGGTGGTTGTAACAACTAGAGTCTTGTTTGGCATGACCCCGAATGTACATAGGGTCAGATGGAGTGGGGAGAAAAAGTTTCTCAACCCGAGGTTTGACAGCCCTTGTAAGGGAGGAAGACGATAAGGAAGGAGCAAGGCGCTTTATGGAGTTAAGCAGAGGAATAGCTTGACTTGTGGGAGGTATTTCCTTTAGAATGGCCTCAACAAAATCAGAGTCCTGAACAGCCTCCTATGTGGCGATCTGAAAGTGGTCTGCGCCCCTCTTCAGGATGGCATTAAATGGTCATCTATAGGCGATGGCTGCCTCTGTTGAGGTGAGGAAGGCAGGTCCAGACAAAAAGTCTGGGCTACGAGTGGGTGAGAGCCAAGGACCTTCATCAGCTGGTTGATCTTGTCTCCAGTCTGGGTACTGATCAGTTGTGTCCTGACCAAAAGGATTGTCCTCATGCCTAAAAGCATCCTCATAGGTTTCTTCTGGCTCAGAATTCTCAAAAACGTCTTCCTGATGAGTGTCTGAATTGGAAGCTTCTAGAGCTTAGGTAGAATAGGGTAGGAGTCATCCTTCCTAGGTCTCTTAGGAATAATATACCTTTCTGAGAAGTCCAAGAATTGGAACATTTTATCCATGTAATTTTAGAACCTTGGTCTAGTCCACAGAGACGAACCAGGAGTCTGGAGGAGGGAAAGGATCTTCAGCAGGGGGAGATTTATCAGATAAAGCTATAGAGAGGGACTGGGGGCCTTCAGAGGACTCAACAAGAGGGGGTGCTCCGGGGACGTACCGCTACCGAAAAAATAGCCACGACACCCTTGTTTAATTTCAGAGGCTGTAGGTGCCATCGCGGATGTCGACTCAGTCGAAGCCATTGGAGCTGACGTGCTCATGAACAGCGTGTCAGTGCTCATGTATTCTCTTTGTGGGAACGCCATTATGGGTAGAATGCCCAGCCACATGCTGAGAAGACCGTTGCAGGGAGGGCACTGGACAGCGAGGTTAGGAAGGCACCAAGGGGGGGAGGGGGGGAGGGGGGGTGTCTGTGTGTGTGTGTGTGTGTCCCATAACAGTACCGGTCATCTTTCGGGGACAGCCACCTGGGAACCAGAAGTTTTCAACAAAAGATCCATGGCCTCCAGGTCGAAGTCATGGCTGCAGCTAGAGTCCTAGTCAGAGGCAACAGCACATACAGTGGAGCACCTTTCGGCCTGCATGGTGTAGGCCGCCCACCGATTTGTCTGCCTATCTTTTAACGCCCAAGGACGAAAGAGTTTGCAGGATTTACAGGAACGCTGGTCGTGGTCACGCGGTAAGCACCTATTGCATTTGCGATGGGTATCTTTCTAAGGGTATTTTCAGTTGCACGTCGGACAACATTTAAATGAGTCCTCTCCATAGCTGAGGTGAAATATGGCAACTAGACTAGAAAGGGAAAGTGGGGAAGGAAATTCATTCTCAAAAAGAATCAACTCGCGACCCCACTCTGTTAGGCAAGATTGTATGTAGTAACCCTGTGGAAGACTACACCAGCCTCCTCTATTGCAATAGTTAACAACCTTTGTTACAAGTCTGTACTGCACAAGTTGGTAGAGCGACTGAGCAGCCAGGCTTATCTCAAGAGGGGTCAATGTGAGCTGTAGGGTTTCAACAGTTTCACAGTGACAAGTATTCGAATAACAAACAAGGTTTCTTGATTTATTAATTGAACAGTCAGGTAAAACTTCTTTAGAAGGGAGCAATTGACAACACTAAAAAAAACTTCTAAATACACACCTTCAGTTCAATAAAGTACATACCATTTAGGGATGGCACACAGATTGTCCTACACCCTGAAGGGAATTCAATAGTTAGGACACTGGACATTAATATATCACTTTTCACACTTAAATGGTAATACTGAAGTTGTGGCAAAAAGTAAAAGGCTAGGAAATGAACCCATGTTTAACAATTTTCTCAAACAGGTAAGCACTTTTGAATGTCCCAATGCAAAGTAAATGAACCCTTTCCCGGCTATACAAGTAAGGTATGTATGACTTTTTGGAGGGATAATTAAAACACATTCAGAGGTGAAGAAGAGTCTTCGCAGAGCTAGGACAGTCAATGTCACTTGAGCAAAGTCTAGGGGAGCTGAGTGACTTCTTGAAGGGAAGTAAAAGTCTTGCAATGTTCAAGAGAGTTTTGTTGTAAAAAGAAATCACTGTTGGGGCCACAAGCTGGGAGGCTTGTGAAAGGCAAAGACACAAGCAACTGTGCAAAGGGCAGCCAATGCAAGTCTCAACTGAGAGCAAGCAAGCTACACAAGAGTTAAGTGCCCCTTAGTTCTGAAGCAATTGTTCCAGCTGGCTTCTGTTCCTGGGCCTCAGTCGTGGGGACGAGAGGAAGGCCTTGTGGGGACTCCAGGACTATGTTTTGAAGGTCAGCGGCAACAATGGGCGCAATTCAGATCAGCAGTACTTTGCGGTTTCAGCTACTCGCAAATAGTACCAGCGCGGTTCTTGGACACCTTGTGGCCTTTTCTTGCTTTGGGGGTCCAGTACACTTGAGGTGGCTTATGTTTGGTGAGGTGGCTTATGTTTGGTCAGCCGTGCTACGAAGGTCTCCGGAGGATCTTTCTGGAGCTCAGGTCTGGCTTAAAAACAATGCACTCGATTCTGGTGTTCCTGTCCCCTGCGACTCGGTTCCTGCAGAAGCAATGGAAGTATGGCCAGCAGAGAGGGGTTTGTCGAATTAGTCTTGGGGGTCGATTGGTCCCACCAACCCAAGGGGAGAAGTCGTCCTTTCCGGTCTTCTCTAGTCTATGTCGAAATAGGAGCTTGAGCACTGTAGCAGGGCTTCACCGGGGAAACCAACGGTCCAGGAGGTGCAGCAAGCTTCTCTTCCAGTTTTTTTCAGTTCCTTCATCCAGTGGTCAACTGCCTTCCTTGCAAAAGACCTCACCTTTTATGTAAGTTGCTCCCATTCTTTCGCAGCCTATCACTCACACAGCAGGGTTGCTCCAACCGGCCAATCATCTTTGGGTGCATACCTGTAACCAAGGAGAATAAGCACAGGGATCTTGGGGCACCTCCCTTGCTTTCTGCCCTATCAGACACGCTGGAGCCAGAGTCGGGCTTAACCAGTGAATCCTGCCAAAGAAAATGTACAAAGGGACCAAACCTGGTTTGGCGCACAGTGAATCTCAAGAAGGACCTGTCCAACAAGAAATGGCAAAAAAAGACGACCGGGCCATTTTGACAAAATGGGTGCTGCACTGCAGCAGCAAATGCAGCCCGCAGTAAAAACACGTTGGTAGGAAAAAGTAAACCACTGCCACCAGCCATAAATTGTAGAAAGGGTAAAATAAAAATGTTACGAGAAAATAGACAGAGGGGATACTAAGTAACCACTCCAGCAGCCTATTGTAAGATAGTGTGTGCTGGGTCTAAAAAGAGGAGTAAGTAAAGTCAATTTCACTTTACTAGTCTTCGAAACAGTAGGTATCCAAAAGAAGGTATTTAAACCTTAGCAGAACTCCAAAGGAATACTCTGACACTGCACTGAGGGTGCTGTGTGTCACAATGTAAAAAGATGCCTATGGAGTTGGTCAGAATCCAAAACCAAAAGAAACCGTGTTCAAATCAAATAAAAATGCATGAGTGGGAAAAAGATTACTCTTCAGGATAAAAATGAATAGTCCTACATTCCAGAAAAAGAGCTGGGGGTCTCTAAGGTAGAAGGTAATTTTGCACATTTCTGAGAATTCTCCCTAACCCACGCCCTACTGTAAAAGCCTGGCTGGAGGCCAAGCGGTTGACAGATTATCTATGCACGATTCGCAGAACAGCGTTAGATGTCTTCGGCATAGGGGTCCACGAAGTAGTTGAGACTAGACGACCATCGGTCTAGGGGGACAACAAAATAACTATTTTGGGTGGGGAAAAAAACTATCTAAGGGACCTCAACACGTGAGGGGTTTTAGGTAAACTACATGTCACGTTAGGGATAGTGTTACAGTCACCCATGTTGACATCCCCCTTTCGATTCCTCGAAAGATGCAATACTCAGCGATTACCACTAGATGTCACACTATATGCACAGCATGCGATTCTAAGCAGATTAACAAGCATCAGAACAAAATAAATTTATTTTATATACACAAGGTAGGTAAATATTCTTTAGATGACCAAAACAAGCGAAATATCAATACTTTCAATAGAGGATGCTTCAATTGTACTTGCCTGCGTTTACAATTATTACAGAGAATGACATAACAGTTCGACCATATTACTACGAAAGACGGGCACTCGCATAGTCTATAAACGGTGTTAGAGAAGTTTTCCCAACATCCTCTGAAAGGAAGGATGTCAAAACTATCCCAGTGGTTTGTAGGTCCCACAATTCTTAGCATCAGTGTGTCCAATGCTGGAGTGGCTGAGCAGTCAAGCTTATAAGACGAAGATGTAAGCTGTAGGTAAGTACACTTAACCAACTTGATGCATGCCAAAGAAACAAATCTATATTAAAATCTAGATTATATTTAAACAAGATTTACTTTAAAATGTTCTGCACAATAAACCAAAACACTTACAAATACATTAGGATACTTTTCAAAGGCCACTGCTTAGTTTGTAAAGCTTTTGACAGCAATGACAGTTCTATCTCATCACCAACGACACACTCGAGAATCTTAGCAGAAATATGGTAAAAACATTTTATCTGCACGCACATAAGGTGGAGAATTTTAGGAAGGAAATTTAGGTGGCTAGTGTTATACTAGCACAGTTTAAGCTGCTAGGGGAAGTTTGGAGAGGGCTTAAAGACTTGACAAGCTGCAGAATACGAAAGGCTCCTGTTGATACTTTAAAGTCTAGTATTTAGGATGTAGCAAAATTAACCCAACGTCAGAGACCCTGTTAAGAACTCGCTAATCAGACACAAGCAGCGGCTTGAGTCTTAGGTAAGAGGGGTTTGCAGTGGGCCTTACTGCATCCTTTGCGACTCTCCCCCTCTCTATTCTTCCCTCTGGTCAGACACTCTGACATCTTGGATGTTCTCATTTCAAACATCGCAATCTGTATAACTCTCACTACTCCACTCTAGGACTGACCACTTTCTGCTTTCCTCTCACCTGAAAAGGTCGCCCTGGCAAAACCCAGCACTGCCACCTTCCTTTACAGTCATTCTACCTATGAAGCGGGTGCTAGTTGCCGCTTTTGTCTCTTTCTCTCCTCCTACTACCCCTGCGGCCGACTCCCACTCTGACACAGCCCTCTCTAACCTTCATATCTATCTGAAATGCTCTCGATATCCTTGCCCTCGTTATGAGGATCAGCCTGAAGCCTGCCTCCAAGTGCAGTTCTTGGTATGACTCAGACTTGGCCGCTCTGAAACGCTAGTGCAGAGCGGCTGAGCTGAAGTAGTGCGCTTCGGGTACATCCTCTGACAAACTAGCCTACTGCTGGCTACAAAAGGCAATACAGACTCTGCGTCTTCTCCAAGAAGAGAGTCCACAATCAAGCACATGTCTTTGTGACCTCCAACAGCATGGCCAGACTTTAAAATCGGCAAGGAGCTGGCCAATCCGACTGCAATCTCCACCTCACCTGTTCCTTCCCAGCCCCTCTGCACACATCTCTATCATTCTTAAAGTTTCATCCAAACAGGTGCTCGCTTCGTCCACCAGAACCATCAAGGACAACTGTTTTCCTCGATACCAGTCTTGGCTGATTTCTGCAATCATTCCTTTGCCACTGGATCTTTTCCTTCTTCTCAAGTACTCTTGTGCACCCCGTCCTGAAAAGCCCTCTGCTTATCCTTCCTGCCCGGCAAACTATCACCCGATCTCCATCCGTCCTTTCCTGGGCAAACTGGCCATCTCTCAGCTGAACCTCGACACTGAATCTGCTTGTTCTCTCCATAACCACCAGTCTGGCTTCACATCAGCCAGAGGCACAGAAACTGGCCTGACCACCCGTAAAAATCTGCTCTCCAACCTTGACTCCAGGTCTCTCGGTCCTTATCCTCTGCCTTCAACACAGTCAATCGCCCCACCCTGATCAACCATCTCAGTGTGGACCTTTGCATCACTGGTCAGGTTCTGGTGTGGCTGACCAACTTCTTGGACCGGCCTTCCCATGGCCAACTTGGGTCCTTTCTCTCCACCACCTCTTTCCACAAGTGGTGTCTATCAGGACTCTGTCCTTTCACTCTGGGTCTTTAGTGTCCATCTGATCTCTATTTTGTCATCAGCATTAGAGAGATAGTGCGAGGAGAATCGTCTTTCAGGCTACCCTCAGCCTCCTCTCATTCCTGACTGTATCCACTATTTAGGGATGGTGCACCTCCAACAACCTCTGCCTTAATGCCAGTAAGACAGGTTTCTCATTGGGACCCCCATGCCCGCTTTTCCACTCTTTCGGGCCCCCCTTCTTGGGCCCCCTCACCCTTGTGTGAGGAAAACCTTGGCGTCATCTTGGACTCCACTCTCCGCTTCTCTCCACACAAGGACCTTGCCAAAGTGGGCCACTTTCAGCTGCACCTCTTCCAAGGTATCCCACCTTTTCTCACCTTCCCCCCAGAATCCATCTCCAGAGCTCTGGTTCTCTCCAGGCTGGACCACTGCAACAGCCTCTTTCTCAAGCTTCCCACCTCTACTCTTTGCCCTCTTCAACTAATCCAGAACAGGACGGCGACTTATCCTTGGCCTCAAGCACAGGGACCACATCTCTATCCAGCTTGGAAATCTCTCCACTGGCTCCCTGTGGCAGCGATGGCCAAGTTCAAGACCTTCTGCATCATCCACGAGGCTTTCTAGAGCCATGGTCCTCTCTATCCAACACTCTTCCTAAATACCTTTCTTCTAGACCCTCTGTTCAGCTACCTCAAATTATCTGCGGGTCAGGCGCTTTTTCAAACAGAGTGGGGGGTAGATTAGTCTGCAGTGCCGAGGACAACATAGCTCAACTTTTTAGCACTTACCTTTAGGGGGAGGGGCAGATCACCTCCCCCCCCCGCACTCCCTGTTACAGGTCCAATCTCCCGAACCCCCAGGCAATGAAGTGGAGGACTTCCCCTTACATTCCCGATGATAGTCGTGATGAAGTCAGTGTTCAGGAGAATTCTCATTTCTGTGCCGAATTCCCTTCAACCTTCGAGATCCACAGCTATTTTGCTGGACTCAGGGCTTTTAAAATGTTTACTCTCGAGAGTAGGACTCTTCCCCCGCCCCCCCCTCCCATCCACCCATACACTTGTGTCTTTCGGACTAGGATTTGTGTATTCCTGTTTAATGGAATCCAGTAAACTCCATATGCATCTGCTTTTTGCATTGTGACACAGAGCACCTTTTGGGCAGTGCCACTGAGAAGTCCCTTGGCCTTGTCTTAATGTTTAAATACATTTTCTTGGGTGAACTACTGTTGACAAGAATAGTAAGATGACCCCTGCCTTACTTACCTTTACAATTTTATGGGTCCAGCACACACCACCCTATGTGGAGTGCTGAAGTAACTCATTATCCCACAACTCATGAAATATTCTGTAACACTAACTTGAATAGCTGGTGGCAGTGGTTTCTGCTTGACTACCTTTGTGCCATGTATCAAATTTCTCAGCTGCAGTACAGCACCAAGGGTGACCATTTTCTCAAAATGGCTGCAGTCTTTCACTGTTAGGTAGTTCCTTCTTGACTTTTACTCTACTTGAATGGGGTTCGAGTCATTTGTGTATTTTGCCTTTGGTGGGCTTCAGGCCTGAAGTCTGCCGAGGCTCCAGTGTGTCTGGAAAGGCAGGAAGTGAGGGAGGGTCCCAAAACTTCCTTGTCCTTAGTCTCTAGGAGTGAAACCAGTTCTGATTGACTTGCAGGCTATCCGGGAGGACAGACACCCTGCTGGGTGATTGTCAGCCCTGTTAAGTAGAATTCTCATGAATGTGCCAATTCCCTCTACCCCAGAGCCCTCCAGCTCTTTTGCTAAAATCTGGGACTTTGAACTTTTCATTTTCAATGTGTTTTCTGTGCTTGTGTTATTTGATTATGGAGTTTTAGGTAACTCCATAGGCATCATTCTTTTCATGTGCGTTACACAGCACCTTCAGTGCAGTGAGACAGGGATGTCTTTTTAGACTTCACAAAGGTATAAAAACCTTCTCTGGGATAAACTACTGTTTCCCAGAGAATGTAAGGTTAAATTGACTTTACTAGTCTTATTAAATTCGTAGACCCAGTGCACACCATCCTCCTATAGAGTGCTGGAGATGTTACCTAGTATCCGCGTGTCTAGAAACTCATGTAGCAGTCAAATGCTACCCTTTCCTATCAAGATGGCTGGTGGCAGTGGTTTTACAATGACCTACCATGATTTTTCCCGACCACGAATACTGATAGCTAAAAATTGCAGGAGCCATACTCTTCAAGATGGCGCCTTAAGCCCCTTTGTTTAAACAGGATCCGGGCTTTTTTCGCCATTTCTTTTTAGAAAGGTGTTTCTGCGCACCAAACTAGGTTTGGTCATTTTGTATGCCTTTGGCGGGCTTCAGGACTGAAGACCGCCTCTGGCATCTGAGTTTCTGGGGTGTGCAGGAAGTGAGGGAGGTGCACGAAACGCCCTGTGCTTAGTCTCCTAGGAGACCCAAATGCACTCTGGCGTGATTGGCTGGCTGACTGTCCGGCAAGGACAGCCACGCTGCTAGTGGAGTGGCAGCTAAGTTGGAATGAAAGGGAGAAAACTGTTTACAAGGCGAGTCTCTTGGCTTGGAAGGCAGAGTCGGCCACTAACGAAAGAACCGAAGACGAGCTAGAAGAGGAAGGCTGCTGCAACTACTGGACCATTGGTTTGCCCGGTGAAGCCCTGCAGGTCCGAATTGCCAAGTTCATCCAGACATAGAAGCCCCTTCAAGGATGACTTCTTGCCTTGAGTTGGTGGGACCAATCAACTTGTAAGCGACCTGGATACCATTCTAAAAGCTAGTTGGGATTAACTAGGGAAAGGGACACCAGCTTGTGTGCTTGAACTACAGCAACTGGATCTGAAGTGACTCCATTTTGTCAGCGTTTTCCGACGATCCTGTGCAGTGCAAGAGTCCCCAGTCGTCCTCCCTCTTGTCCCCACGTCAGAGGCTCAGGAACAGTGAGATCGGCAGGAACTGCCAGGAACCAGCGTCTTCAGCTGCATCTTGTTCTTCATATTAAGGTACTGTGCCACCCAATTGAGAGAACTTACCTCTCGCAGTGAAAGTTCGTGGAACTTTCCCAACTTGCAGGCATAATCAGCTTGTGAGCCAACATACGATTCTTTTTTGTACAAACTACTCCTGAGAACTTTGGCAAAGACTTTAAGGTTTATTACAAGAACTGCTCTTTCCTATCCAAGACACTAGCCCATTGACTTTGGTCTAGGTCTATTGAACTGAATCGATTCCTCTAGTGAACTGAAACTATTTGCACTGCCTCAGAAAGTATGTGATCTATTCTATTAACTTTAGCCTTTGTACTCCCTTTTAAAGTGTTTGAAATGCCATTTTGCTCCTATTTCAGGGGAGCCTAATTTACTCAAACTTATTGGTTTTGTACTGAAGTATATTTGTGTATAATATTAAGTTGCCTCCTAGTGAATGTTTTCCAAATGATTGTGTAATAAATGTACAAGTGTTTTACCAAGAACCTTGAGTGTAAGTGTCTACTTGAACCACTGTGATTGTAAGACCTCTGTGTAACTTAATTTACTGCTCACATTCCCTCTTGAGATAATAATTTAGCATTTGTATAGCGCTACGAACCCTCAGGTATCTGAGCACTTATTACCCACGGTGTGTGGTGCTCATTTATCGACCTCGGAAGGATGAAAGACCAAGTTTGGCCCTGCCAGGATTTGAACCTGCATCGGCAGGCGCTGCACGGAAGTCAAAGCGAGCGATCTGCTCGCTGTGCTATCGGACCGGCAGATAAGCCTGGCTGCTCAGCTCGCTACCACAAACTGTAGTACAGATTTATATCAAAGGTTGGTTTTACTCACACATGTAGTCCAAATTGTATGTGGTGGTCCCAGAGGGCACTGCATGTAGTTCTGCCCAACAAGCCAAAAGATGTGAATGAATGGTAACTTAAAAGGTGAGGTTTTTGGGACTAGAGGCAGAGGCGATCACTGGAGGACAACATCCGAGGAAGACAACGTGAAGAGACGCCAGCAGCAGCATCCTTGACCGCGAAGTGCCGGTGAAGCCCTGCAGCTGTGCTGACCCTATTTTCGTGTCGATTGGGAAGACCTGTAAGGCACGATTTCCTCTCTTGGGATGGTGGGACCAACTAGCCTTGAGACCAGTTCATTTTGGCGCAACCCCTCCTCCCCCACTTGCTGTGAATTTCCAAGACTGCAGAATCCCAATGCCTGGGGACCCCTAACCATCATTGAATGCATGGTCTACGGAAATGCGAATCCGGCCAAAACTTTGGGCATCCAAAGGACCCTACAGAAGCAGGCAATCTTCATCCAGGGTCCCCGCACCAGAGTACAGGACCGAGGGATCAAGTAACTTCTAACCAGAGCGGTTTGTTCTTTGGTGCTGAGGAGAGAGACGCCAAAACCACAAAAGGCTGCTGAATCAAGGAGAATCCATTGCTGCAGAGCCCCTCATTCGAGTGCTGCTGCAGAAGCCCGCCAGACGTGCTCCCTTTCGTCACCACGACCACGTTGGAGCTTTTCCCACCAGGGAAGGATGGGGACCCTTACTTATGGCTCCCTGGGACTACCGCTGGACTAGGGGCGGAGGCCCATGTGTGAAGCAGAGGTCCAAGGCCGGGGGCAGAACCCCCAGCCTTCCTGGAACTCTGGCTGGGCTGCTTTACAGCTTTTCCATCTGTGGAGTGATGGGGACCCTGCCGGGGCTCCCTGGGACCACTGCTAGATGTCTAGACTGTCAACCCACATGAGAGAAGGCACACAAGGCCAGGGGCAGCACCGCTGGCCTTCCTGGAGCTTTGGGTGCGTCGCCGTTAGGGAGAATTCTCAGAAATGTGCCAGTTCCCTCCAATTTAGAGAACTCCAGCAACTTTGCGGACTTGATTTTTTTTAACCTGGAGAGAGCGAGACTATTTCCCCACTCTTATTTTTCGGTGATTTTTACTCGGTTTCTTTTGGTTGTTGAGTATGACAAATTCCATAGGCATCATCTTTTACATTGTGTCACACAGCACCTTTAGTGCAGTGACAGAGTGCAGTCTCTTAATTTCCCCAAAGGTTTAAATACCTTCTTTGGGATAAACTACTGTTTCCCAGAGCAGTAAAGTGAAATTGACATTACTTACATTTGTAACTTTCTAGACCCAGCACACACTAACTTACCATAGGGTGCTGGAGGGGTTACCTAGTATCCCCTTTGTCTAGCTTTTCATGTAACAATTTTATGTTACCCTTTCCTCACTGAATGGCTGGTGGTAGTGTTTTTTTTTTGTTTTTACTACCGTGGTGTGCATTTACCACGGGCTGCGTTCGCAGCTGCAGTAAAGCACCCAAGGTTGCCATTTTTGTCAAAATGGCCCTGGTCGTCTTTTTTCGCTATTTCTTTGTGGAAAGGTCCTTCTTGAGATTTACTCTGCGCGCCAAACAAGGATGGTGCCTTTGTTCGTTTTGCCTTTGGCGGGATTCACGAGTGAAACCCGCTTCTGGCTCCAGGGTGTCTGGGGTAGGCAGGAAGTGAGGGAGGTGCCCGAAACCCCGTGCTTAGTCTCCTAGGAGACCCAAATGCACTCTATGATTGGCTGGCTGACTGTCCGGCAAGGACATCCACCCTGCTGGGTGATTGACAGCTAGGCTGGAATGAATGGGAGAGAACTGAATAAAAGACAAGTCTTTTGGCTTGGAAGGCAGAGTCGACCACTGGACGAAGGTATCGAAGAACTTGAAGAGGACGCCTTCAACTCCTGGACCATTGGTTTGCCAGGTGAAGCCCTGATGCTATGCTGAAACGCCAAGTTTGCATCGACAGAGAAGCCCCTCCAAGGATGGCTTCTCCCCTTCAGTTGGTGAGACCAATCAGCTCCAATGTAAGCCACCTGGACAGCCATCTTGGAGCTGGTTGAATTTCCCCAGAGTTGCTGCTGGAAACTCTAGAGCCAGGGAGAGGAACACCAGTTTGTGTGCGTTGTTTTTAAGTTGGCCAAGAGCTCCAGTAAGATCCTACGGACTCACAGGAAGCAGGACTGACCGAGCCTGAGCACCCTCAACAGAGTGCAGGACCCCAGAAGCAAGGAAAGTCCATCTCGACAGCCAGGAACCGCAGTGTTGCTATTTGCAGTAGACATGAGGAGTTCAAACTGCAAACAGCCACTGAAAGTGAAGTTTGCCAGTTCCGAGTTTTGACTATCCAAGCGCAGGAGTCCCGACGTCCTCCCTCTTTTCCCCACAACTGAGGCCCAGGAAAGCGAGACCTGCAGAGCTGCACAGGAACAGGAGTCAACTGCTGCATCTTTTTTTCATTTTAAAAAGGTACTGTACAAAGTCTAAGAGAACTTACCTCTTGCTGTAGAGTTGCTTGCATCTTCTACTACTCACAAGTCTAACAGCTTGTGGCCCTACATTGAATAATCTTTTTCTTCAAAGACTTCTGAAACATTGTGCAAAGACTTTACTTACCTGCAAAGAAGTGCTTCAGCCCATAGAGACTCTTGCCTATTGACTTTGGCTTAGCCTGTTTTACCATAATGACTCTTCTTGGGGATCTGAAATTATTTGTCTACTTAAGTAATCTGTGATATCTCGTTTGCTCTAACAATATTTTCCTTTGCCTTGCTCTCAACTAATTCTGAATGCCAAAAGTAGATTTGTTTTCCTCATTTTCAAATGCTAAGTATGTCAGTTTAGGCCGTTAGCATGAAAACCCAGTTTCCATGGCTCAGTTGTCTTAGTATTGCTGTTTTTTTTAAAACATTATGAAAAATGTGTGATTTCCTAACTAAGAGTTGGGAGGAAATGTAGCAGTGCATTGCTTTTCTCAATATTTACAGAAGCCATTACCTTACAAGTGAAAACATGTCCAGAACCTACTTTTTTTCTGTCATTTTTCCAATTCTTTCCCAAACTATGGGAATTTTAGGTACATAGTTGCCTGACCTGCATAAATGACCCCTTCCTGAACTTGGAATTTTGTCTACTTTTCAGAAATGTATGTATTTGTGTTCCGATTGAGGTTTCCTACCCTCTTCCATTCCTTCCAAGCATGTTCTATAAAAGAAAAGGGAGAAATAGCCTACCTCTCACAAAACTGATGGTAACATTATGAAAAATATTTTTTTGTTTCCACTCAACCTGTTCTTGAAAGCTTGGAAAATGGAGAATTCAGAATTGCAAATCATTTGTTCCTAGCTCTTACATGATAAAAACACAGGTTTCTTTGTACATCGTTTTGGCATGGTCTGAAAAAACCCACAAAATGTGTTTACTTTCTAACACACCCCTTACAGCAAACGACTAATCCTCGGTGGCGTTATGACTGCCTACATGTGGCAAGAGAAGGGTGCAAATATGGCCGGGATTTCACTTGCAACAAAAAATTTACAAGAGATTGAATGCTGACATACTGAAATATTCAAAAAAAAGGGCTCAGCACTAGAGGGGGGGAAAACCCTCAGCAGATAAGGGGTTAAGAGATGTGGAGGAAAGCAGACTTTATAGAATAAGGTAAAACTAAATGAACAGTTCCGAAAAGACAGAGCAAATCAGAATGAATGAGGAGAAAAAGGCTCCCCTAATTCAGGATAGAAAGAAAAAGGTCTAGTGGTCCAGCAAAAAAGTGCTGATGTCTCACTGGGAAAAGGGATTAAGCATAAAACTGATAAATCTCCCCAGCAGCGGGTCATTATCCAATCAGTACATCCAGCTATCTGTAGGAACTGGTTCCTTTCAGGCATACTGGAAGACAGCTGGCTGCAGAGTTTTAGACCCTTTCCTCACTTCCTGCCTTCACAGACACCCTGGAGCCTATGCCGGAAAGAAAGGGTTCTTGCTGAAGACAAAACTTGAACCAGGACCACCTCCACCAAGGACGACAGGGGAAGACCAAAGAAAGGACAGGCATACTCTAAAAGGCAAAAACACAAAAAAAAAAAGTAAGCCACCCAATTAGGGAGATTACCCCCTCTCCTAGTGAGACCCAAACACTTTTTGCTGGACGTCTGACCTTTTTCTAAAATCCTGAATGAGTGGAGCCTTTTTCACTCACTCATATGGGCACTGACTTTTGGAACTCTATTCTTTGAATTCTACCGCTCATATGGAGTCTATTTTCTCCATAGCTTTTAAAAGGCATCCGTATTCTACTATTGCAACACACAGCTCCTTATGGAGAGTTGCTGGGGACCCTTAGGATCCTCCTTTGAGATTATTTTCTTTATCCTAAGTACTGTTCTTAAATACTCTCTCTCTCCTACAACTTTACACTCAGATTGGCACACCACCTTATGTGGAGTGCCAGAGGGATACCTAGTATTCCTCCTACTCCTACGTCCCGTCCCCTTTCCTCCATACTGCATGGGCATCCCTCGCTAGGGACAGCAACAGAAGCCCCTTTAAATTTTGTCACATGAAGGAGTTTGGCCCCCGGAAGCATGCGCTCCCTTGACTCCACCCTCCGGTGCTACGCCAGTCACACCATCTGGCTCAGCGCTTCAGTGTACATCCCCAGCCTGTGAGGAACGATTTTTCAACAAATGTCTTGCGCTGATACAATCTCAGATGGGCAGCATACTCAAGGGGATTATTAAATAGATGCTCCAACAAGCGCCCGCACAGCCTTTGGCTGCAGTACAGCTGCAGCCGGTTACTTCTAAAGACACGGAGTCCCCTACTAGACAGTCACAGTTGCCTGTGCAGCCTATAATTCATTACGGCTCTGTCTGCCACACACTAGTCCCCAGGCCACAGTGTCTATGGCTATGGCTGTTAGGCCGAAGTTGCATGCAGTACCCTCTGGGACCACTACACAAAATTAGGACTACAGGTGTAAGCAAAACCAACCTTTGGTATAAGTCTGTACCACACAGTTTGTGGAAGCGAGCTGAGCAGCCAGGCTCAACTAAAGAGTGAATGTGAGCAGTACAAGTAATTACACAGAGGACTTTCAATCACAGTGGTTCAAGTAAACACTTATACTCAATGTTTCTTGGTAAAATACTTATTAATTTATTACACAATCATTTAGAAAACATTTCAAAAGAAGAAGACACATTATATACTAATGCACTTCAATACAAAACTCGAAGATTTAGAGACAGTTTGAGCTCCCCTGAAATAGGAGCCAAATGGCAGTTCAGTTACTTAGAAGTGAGCAAAAAGGACAAGGTAAGTAGAATAGATCACATATACTTGTTGGAATGTGCAAATAGTTATAGTTCACCAGAAGAGTTCAATTCAAGTCAATAGGCCAGGCTGAAGTCTATGGGCTAGTGTTCTGGATAGGAAGGGGCAATTCTGGTATCAAACGGTAAATTCTTTGCAGAAGTTCTTAGAAGTATTTTAGGCAAAAAAGAATCATTCGTGGGGTCACAAGCTGATTAGGCCTGCAAGTTGGGAAAGTTTCACTAACTTTCACCGTGAGTGCCGTTCTCTCAATCGGGTTGGCACAGTAACTTAGAATGAAGAAACGAATGCTGTTAAAGTAGTTAGTTCCTGCAGATCTCACTGTTCCTGAGCCTCAGTCATGGGGACAAGAGGGAGGACGTCGGGGGACTCCTGCACTGCACGGGATCGTCGAAAAAGCAAACCAGGTAGAGTCACTTCCATTCCAGTAGCTGCAGATTCAAAAACACGAGCTGGTGTCCCTCTCCCTGGTTAATCCCAACCAGCCTTGAGAATGGTATCCAGGTGTTTTATGAGTTGATTGGTCCCACCAACTTAAAGGAAGAAGCTGTTCTTGAAGGAGCTTCTCTGTCTAAAGGAGTTTGGGAATTCAGGCCTGCAGCAGGGCTTCACTGGGCAAACCAACGGTCCAGGTGTTGCTGCAACAGTCCTCCTCCAGCTCTTCTTCGGTTCTTTCGGTCGACTACTTTCCAGTCCAAGAGACTCGCCTTTAAACATTTCTCTACCTTTAATTCCAGCCTAGCTGTCACTCACCCAGCAGGGTGGCTGTCCTTGCCAGACAGTCAGGCAGCCAATCACACCAGAGTGTATTTGGGTCTCCTAGGAGACTAAGCAGAGTTTCCAGCACCTCCTTCACTACCTGCCCACCCCAGACACTCGGGCGCCAGAGGCAGTCTTCAGTCCTGAAGCCTGCCAAAGGCATACAAACAAAGGGACCAAACCAGGTTTGGCGCGCAGAGACAACTAGAAGGACCTTTCCAAAAAGAAATGGCGAAAAAAGAATACTGCTACCCGTTTAAACAAAGGGGCTTAAGGCGCCATCTTGAAAAACATGGCTCCCGTGATTTTTAGCTTCTGGTGTTTGCGGTTGGGATAAATCATGGTAGTTTGTTGTAAAACCACTGCGACCAGCCTTTTCAATAGGAAAGGAGCATTTGACTGCTACATAAGTATTCAGACACATGGGATACTATAAGCCCTCCAGCACTCCATTGCAAGATGGTGTGTGCTGGGTTTAGGAATTTGGGAAGACTAGTAAAGTCAATTTCACTTTACTTTCTCTGGAAAACAGTTTATCCCAGAGAAGAGATTTAAACCTTTGGGAAGTCTAAAAGACATCCCTGTGTCACTGCACTGAGGGTGCTGTGAAACATGAAAAGATGATGCCTATGGAGTTATCTAAAACTCCATAATCAAAGAACACAAGTGTAAAACACACATCAAAATACATGAAAGAGTGGGAAAAGGGCTCACACTCTTTCCAGGTAAAGAATCAAGCCCTCAAAATCCAGCAAAATTTCTGGGGGTCTCTAAGGTGAAGGGAATTAGCAGATTTATGAGAATTCTCCCCAACAATGGCTATGCCACCGGCTGATCCAGTGGACCATCTAGGCACCACAGATCAGACGGACACGGATAAAGAGGAAGACGGCCACACGTCATCTTCAGCTAGGGCATTCCATAACAGGCTGGCCGGGTTGGCATAGTATTTGGGCTCCCCCCCCGCTCCGCCCTCCAACCCCAGAACGAACATCCAGAAGGGGGTCCTGGCAGAAGTCCTATGTCAGATCAGCCACTAGATCCGGAATTCCGTTCCAAAAGGATTTGGAAGTCCTGGCAAAGAAACAATGGGCTAAGCCACACTCAATGCAACCCACCAACAAAAGGCTGGACACACAGTGCAGGAAGGTGGAAGGTGGAAGGGGAAACCCTACTGTTACCAGTTCAACTTCAGCCGCATTCATCAGTGATCACACCAGTGTATGTACATGAAGTCCCAAACATCCATGTCTTCCTCCTCTATATCCGCCTTATTGGGCACAGAAGAGAAGGTGCTAGAGGCCACGGAAAGAAGGGCTATTCCAAAGCTGGTCTCCACCTGCGTCAAGCCAATGCAGATGCTAGCCTGGCCGCAGCAAATCAGAGGCTATGAAGGAAGATTGCGGGTTGACGGCAGGCTGGCTCTCCACATTCAGTCCTCGAAGACTGACTCTTTGTAGATCCCATCAGTGGTTTCCCATGGTTTTTGTCTACCTCTCCCTCTGAAACCACCTTCTCCGTCCCACACTCAGATTGGAACCCCAGCACTCCTTGCGGAGGTACACTCGCTTGTACAAAGTGTTGCAGTGGAGGAAGTTTCCCTCTTTCAAATAGGCTCAGGGTTCTACTTGCAGATTTTCTCGATACAGAAAAAGAACCACCTAGTCTAGACCCGCCAGAGGTGATGAATAATGCATCTGACTGCATAGACCTCTTGACGTATAGACAGAGCAAAACCCGTTCTGCCTAGTTCCCCTTCGTGCTTAGAGACCACCAGCAACTTTGCTGGATTTTGAGGACTATTTTTTTTCCTGGAGAGAGTGAGCCTTTTTTCCCCCCCACTCATGTATTTAGATGTGCGTTTTACCCTTGTTTTCTTCAATTATGGAGTGTTAGATAACTCCATTGGCATCATCTTTTCATGTGCGTCATGCAGCACCCTCAGTGCAGTGACACAGGGAAGCCTTTTAGGCTGTCCCAAGGTTTAAATACTTTCTCTGGGATAAACTGTTTCCCAGAGAAAGTAAAGTAACATTTACTTAACTAGTCTTTAAATTCCTAGACCCAGTAAACACCATCTAACACTAGCGTGCTGGAGGGGTTACTTAATATCCCCTATGTCTAGAAACACATGTAGCAGTCAAATGCTACCCTTTCCTCCCGAAATGGCTGGTGGCAGTAGTTTTCAAATAATGACCATGATTTTTCCCGACCGCGAACACCAGTAGCGTTAAATTGTGGGAGCCATGTTTTTCAAGATGGCATCTCAGCCCCTTTCGTTTTAACAGGTCCCGGTCTTCTTTATTCGCCATTTATTTTTGGAAAGGTCCTTCTAGAGTTTGTCTCTGCGCGCCAAACCAGGTTTGGTCCCTTTGTTCCTACATCTTTGGCGGGCTTCAGAACTGAAGATTGATGTCCGCTAGAAAATTTGAGTTCGCCTGGAACGTGTCGAGACAGTAGGAACATCTTGTATTTGAGAGCCCACATCCAAATGTTCTGCGACAGCTAGGAGAGCCGTGGAGAGAGTGTGCCCCCTTGTTTGTTTGGGTAATACTGTGGTGCGGTCCATCAATACCAGGACCAGGACTGTCTTCCCTTGTAGCTGTGTCTGAAAGGTCTTCAGTGGTTTGAATACCGCTAGCAGCTCTAACAGATTTATATGGTTGGGCGCTACTTGTGGGGACCATACTACATGCGCTTTTTGCTGAAGCAGGTGAGCTCCCAACCCCGTGAGAGATGGGTCTGTCGTGTGAGCGGTTTCTACTGTAGGAGTGGTGAAGTTCTTTCCCTTCAAGAGGTTTTCCCTCGCCCACCACTGCAGAGAGAGAACTAGGGCTGCTACCAGATCTTCCCATTGTCCGCTGGCCTGACACCACTGGCTGTTGAGCCACTCTTACATGTGGCGCATGCGCAGCCACGCATGGGGAACTAAATAAATGCCTGACGCCATTATACCTAGCAAGCGCATGGCCTTGCATACCGTCACTTCCCGACTGGCTACATATTGCGGGATCTGAGAAAGCATGTTCTGAACCCTCTCGTTGGAGGGGAAGACGAGGCCGTAGTTTGTCAGAATCAGAGCCCCTAGACATTGCTCGACTTGGCTGGGGTCTAGGCTGGATTTCTTCTCGTTGATGGAGAATCCCAGACTGAACAGGTGGTCTATTGTCTTCATTACTCACTAAGCATCTTTCGTAAGATTCCCCTGTTATGAGCCAGTCATCGGGTCAGGGTAAACAGGGATGGATAGTCTGCGCTGGTGTGGTGATGCTGCTACTGCCAGGACCTTCGTAAACACCCTTGGCGAAGAGGCAATGTCGAAGGGGAGTACCTTGAATTGATAGTGTCTGTCCTCCATCATGAACCTTAGATATTTTCTGTGCGTTGCCAATATTTAAATAAGTATGCATTTTTCATGTCCAATTTTGCTATGTAATCCCCCCCATTTCAACAGTGGGATTATTTCCTGCAGGGTTACCATACAAAACTTGAGGTTTGACAAATATGTTAGCTTGGCGCAAGTCTAACACAGGGCGCATGGTGAGGTCCTTTTTGGGTACAAGGAAGTACACTGAATAAATACCCTTGTTTACCTGAAAAATAGGGATGGCTTCTATAGCGGCCTTTCCTAGAAGTGCCTCTACTTCTTGTATTAGGATTTGCAGATGGTCTGGCATCAGGCGTAAGTGCGCTGGGCGGTCTGAATCGTGAGGGGCCTCTGCCTTTGCTGCGCCACTGACCCCATGGTGGATAGTTGGCGGGAGTGCTGGATGCTTGTCCTGAGTTCCAGTTGTTTCCCTATTGTACTTGTTTTGTGCGGAACTCGATTGGCCTCCAATGGACCGGTGGGACTCACCTCCCTTTTTGTGGGGGGGGTATTTGTTGCAAGGATTTAAGAGTCTTGTGCTCTTTTTTTGGCAGTCTCTAGAGCATCGTTGACTGCTTTACCAAAGAGACTTGATTCCTCGATTGGTTTGTTAAGAGCTGCTTGAGTCTCCAGCTTGAAGCCTGAGTTCCGGAGCCAAGCGTGCCGTTTGAGCAGGGTGACCCTGAGCTAGGGACCTTCCTGCCGTCTCTGCAGTATCCATAGGAAAAGGAGGGGTTAGACAATCTTTCTTGCAGCCGTCGTTACCACCGAGTCCGGCGACTGTTGTGACCGTATGCACCTGGGAGCGGATGCCAGCACCAGATATTTTTCCTCAACTCGATCCCACTTCTCAGGGGCTGAGGCAGGATTCTACAACATGGCCAAGCCTTCTTCCCATAAGTTGTCCAGTAGGGGCACCGCCATGATGGTCTTCCTCTTGGCCTCGCGCCTCTGTTAGAGGAAGCCTTCCTTTTTGGTCTCAGCTCTGGCGACCAAGGCATGAAACAATACCACCTCATCTGGTGGGGATGCCCATGGCTGTGACAAATCGCCAGCCGTGAACATGCCAGTCGTCCCCGCCCCAGTGTCCCACAAGGGGGGGGGGGGGAGTGCATCAGGCGCAGACATTGCGTTGGTCATTGCTTCCTCTTTCGCAGGAGGATGATCCGGGGCCACCGGAGCCAGGGCCTGCAGCATCCTTTCTGGATATTAGACACCAACAAATGTAGGGTCAGAAGGATGTCCAGAGATGCATCTCTCAGCAGGGTCGGGTGGTAGGCCTACTAGGCCCCACATGGTCGTCCTCCACGTCGACAATCATGTGAACGGACTCCTCCTGGTCCTCCTCATCCGAGGAAGAAACATCCATGTCTTGGGTTACGGCCTATGGCTGGCCTGGGACTTCATCGTGCTCACCCTTTTTTGCACCCCGAGGGGTCTCCAGCGGGCTCAGCGACAGCATCCACTTTTTCCATGTCTTAGCCACAACCCCTTCCGAGGCCTCCCGCCTCAGGGATAAGGACACCGTGCACGCAGTCGGGGCTACCTGCACCGGGTCGGTCCCTTTGGCCTTCGAGAGAACGGCCGCTACCATCTCAATCGTCAATTACTTGTCCTGTGCCGCCTGGGAATTCTCGGGTATGTCGGTCATCTTTTCTTCCACCCTAGGCTTCTCTGGCTTCTCCTGCAGCTTAACCAGTTAGAGACTTCATTTTTGAGGAGGAGCTTAATGGCTGGAGATGGAGGAAGATGGGGGAGGTTGATTGCGCCCTGCCCATTGCAGTACCGCTTCTGCGGCGACCGCAACGGAAACAGACATGCCGTGCTTGGCCTCGTTTTGGGCCACCACGGATGGTGCTCCGTGAGACATGTTTAGAGGCATTGGTGCTTAGCCACGCCGCCAGTCTACTGTGACGATCCTTCATAGTAATCTTGAGAACCTGATGCAGATCTCACAGTGCCCTTTTGTTTGTGGTCCGGGTGAAGATAGAGGCATTGAAGTTGTTTGTCCTCCACAAACACGTTCCGCAGCTAGCAGCAGGAGCAGAGCTTGAAAAGGGCACTTCCCCTCCATCTGGTCCGCCATGTCAGAGGCGAGGAGTAGACACGATGGCCTTCTGGAAACTGATGAAAACTAGACAATCCCTGCCATTGAGGGGCTCTGAAATTCACCGACGAATGGATCCCCGCTTGTTGGCCAATGGAGAGAAGAGCACACTGGCTCCATTTGACAAAAATAGGACTTTTTTTTTACACAAAAAAATAAAAATCCAAAACCGTAGAATAGCTCACAGAGCAAAACCCAAGGACTCCAAACACTTAAACGTGCTGTATAAATCTGAAGATGTCTGCCAGAGGAGGGGCTTAGGGAGAGGGCAGTCATTGGCTGGGGGCAGTATGACCGAGTGGAGTCATTGGTTTAGGGGAGAAATAGTTTGTGTGTGAAAGTGAAACTTTCTTCTACCAAGGATTCCTGGTCTGACAGGGAATATTCATGAGCATGTTATTCCATACCATACCCCATTCTGGAGAATTATAAGTTACTCAAGTAGTGACTAACTCCTAATCCATAGTCCCCTTCCATCCATACGTTCGACCATCTTCTGCCATTAAAAAGCAGGTTAATGAAGCAGTTTAATCTGGCTGACGCATCAAAGGGGCAAGGTAAGATTTGCACAGAACTGGTAAATCTTCCCCAACCTGGGTCAACCCCAGAACTTTTTGCTTTATTAGTGGGATATTATTCATTAATACCTCAGTGAGTGGGAACCTTTTTCCACACTCACAATCTTCAACTTTTTTATGGGTGTCATTTTGAAAACTCTCCATAGTGTCTTTTTAAAGTTATCCTCTTTAAGCACTTATTGGCAATAAGTGACTGTTGCTGGGATGCCCCAAGGGCTCCCCTTTTAAATTTCTTGTGCTAACCTTGAGTGAACTACAGTTCCCAAGGGTAGAAAGGATCTTTGGGTCCCTTTTACATTTTATTCTGTGAAACCAGCACCCCCCCACGTTATGTGGATGGCTGGGGAGATACACTGTATCCCCTTTCACATTAAAACTAACAATTCTGTTATAGTGATAAGCTTACCTTCAATGACTGGTGGCAGTGGTTTCATTATGAACTACCATGGTTTGCATTTACCGCAGCTGTTTGCAGCTCTGGTAACGCTAACCGAGGGAGCCATTTTTCAAAATGTCGTTGAGCCATCTTTGCTAAAATGGTCTCCCGACTTCTTTGTTCGGCATTTTAGTGTTAGTCGTTGCTTCTTCCTTCGCCCACACCCCGACATCCAGGGTGGGAAATTCCTTTGTGTAATTTGTATCTTTGGCGGGAGTCCCCTGGACTCTCCACTCAGGCTCCAGTCTGTCTGAGAGCAGGAAGTAAGGGAGGAGTCCAAAACTCCCCAGCCCTTTGTCTTACGCTTTGCTTGAATGGGGACAAATCCCAGTGGATGGCTGACTGTCCTGATTGGACAACCAGACCGCCCCTTGTAAAATGCGGGGAGAGAATGCAGAGGTTGTGCTGCAATTCCTGATAAATACAGCAAACCTGGAAGCTGATATGTCGACCACTGGAACTTAAACCAAAGAAGATGATTAACGAAAAGCGGCTGAGAGGATTTCCAGCGACCAGAGAGCCTGCTGTGTAACCAGAGCCTGCTGTAATCCTTCCTTCCAATTGATCTGTGATCTCCGAAAACGACGGCCTCGACCCAGCCACAGCCTGGTAAGACCGACTAGACACAAGGAGACCTGCATTTTAAGTCATCCCACGCGATCCGGGTGGATTTCCAGAAACACAAATAGAGTCCGAAAAGTCCCCTCACCAGAGTGCTGGACCTTTGTAACAACGAGAATTGAAACGCAATTTTCTGTCTTCTGTGCTCCTTGAAAAGGCGCCAAATCTGGAGAATCACATTCAGCCGTGAGGTAAACGTTGCCTAGAGCCTTTTTCATCGATCCCTGCTGCAAAGTCCCTTCTGAGATCTTGTTTTCAGTCTCCACGACAAGGAATCCATTGACCGGGTATTTGGCTGCAGACACTGAAGTTCTCCTGCTACAAAATCCTCAATGCTGAGGTACTGTGTTGGCTTGGGCATGTACTTACCTTAAGCCCGTTAGGATTTCTGTGCAACTATGCGGCGTTTCCCTGATTGGGAGGTTCCTCATCCAGTGCACCCAGTCCAACTGCTAGAATCTTGCAAGGTTGTCTTCTGCGAAGCCCCTGGACCGTCTAACTCTAAAGTGAAGTACTCACCTGTTTGCCCAGTTTTCCTAAGGAACTCTGACTTTAGCTACTAAAGAACCTATTCTGACACTGCCTGTTGGTCACTAGTACTAGTGACCTCCTTTCTGCCACTGAGAACACTCATGCTCCAAGAATAAGGTAAAGATTGGGACTTCTGCCTAGAAAAGAAAAGTGTTTCAAAGTTACTTACTTGTAAATGGTTGGTAACTGTAATTCTAAGAGTGAACAGTTACACAAGTTCTTACTGATCTTGAATGTGTGATGCACCATTCTTAAAAGTATGGTTAACATCTTTTCTTCCTTAGCCACTGTTTTGCCAGTCTAATAGAAAGTAGATGTGAAGGTATTTTACTCTCCTGTTGATTAGGTGGTGCCTCTTACCAAAAGAGAAGTGTTGGTATCACCAGATTAGTCCTTTCAGGGTAATTGTACGAGTGACCCCCAACTGGGTCTCGTTTTCCCTGACTTCCTGCTAGCCTGTCCTTAAGTCTGCATTATGTTGTTGCCTACCTAGAATAACTATTCAGTAAAGTGTAACATTGGGTTTTACTTTGCCCTTCATTGTGAGGTTAAACAAAGTATGTGGGTTTTACTTATCTTGTGTTGGCTGTGTGCCATCCAAAGTAAGTTACAAGAGTTGCTGCTTACCTCAATCTGGGGTTCCCCGATTTCAAAAGCACCTATAATCGTATATTACATCTTTAGGTTTTACTCACCTAGTATAACTGCGTTATGACAAAAGTAGTTCTAGGTTTTTACTGCTCCTAGAATAAGTGTTTCACTATTCACCAAAAGAGTATTGTCCAGTTGACTGATTAAGTGATTTGTGCTAAGAATCATACAACTGGAAGGGTCTACTGCCCTTGCATTACTGAATGTAATTGTAAAAAGTAACCATTGGTTTTTACTCCCCAAAAATAGGCTTGACCTAGACAATGTGTATGAAAAGGTTTTGACTTCCCTAGAACTACTGTTAGGTACTTCAAATAGGGTCTATAATTGGGTCTGTGTACTTTCAAGTATAGTGTGTTTTTATATTGTGATTTCATTTAATGTGTTAGTGCTTACTTGCCCCTACACTTATCTGGGTCTACCTGTATTTAAATGAATCCTTCATTTTTACAATACATAGCGTTTGTGTTTCTTTGGATCATTTGTATTACAATTTCCCTTGTACTGATTCTACAGCCCTCTCTCCCTCCTAAAATAAGTCTGGCTGCCCTGTCTACGCTACCATGAACTCAGGTGGTACAGTCTTATACTAAGGAGTGGAGTCTTGTACTGCCTCAGTTGAATGGTTTTACTAAGCCCTTATTTGGACTTCAGAAAAACTGTCCTAACAGTAGGGCGGAGTCAAGGAAGCACATGCTCCCTGGGCCCCACCCCTGCGAGCAACTACATTTAAAGAGGTAAAGGCATTTTTCTGGTGAAAAGGGTTGTGTTTCCATCCCTTGCGAGAGGACCACGCAGTATGGAGGAAAGGGGACTATGGACTAGAAGTACATTAGTCACTACAGGGAGCAACTTCCATTTTCCAGTCGCATAGACAAACTCCTAGTTATGACTGGCGGCCTGGCTTTTCAACCAATACCTGGCAACTCTCGCCCACTGCATTGCCATTTTCTGCTCAAATTTCCAGTGCTACGCTGACGACAACACATTTTCAGGCTGCCCTCTGCACCTCCTCTCCCTCTCTCATCTCTGATTGCCTAACTGCCATTCAAGATTGGTGTGCCGCCAATGATCTTTGTTTGAATGCCAGCAAGACGGAGATCCTCCTTATTGGCACACCTTCACCATCCTTTCCCCTCACTCTCTGGCCGGCCTCCCTTGGCCCTCCTCCTACCCCCACCTGCGAGGCTAAGAACCTCAGGGTCATCTTTGACTCCACCCTTTCCTTCTCCGCCCACATCTCTGAGGTCTCTAAAAAGTCAAATTTCCGACTGGTCCAAAATACCTTCAGCTTTCCCTCCGCAAATACCTCCCCTCTCGAGCTCTTCGCTCCTCTCCCTCCAACTCACTCAGGGTCAGTAGTTTTTCTAAGAAACGAGTTGGAGTAGATTTATGATTATCTGTGTTCGACTGGGGTCTCCCTCTGGAACAGCCTCCATGCCACTCTAAAACTTGAGAACCATCTCTGGTTCTGGAAGCACCTCAAGACCTTCCTCTTTTCTTTTGACTTCGCTCCCCTGCTGATCTGTTCTCTCTTGGCACCGTGCACCTGGCCACGCTCTGTCTTTTGGGCCCAGGTACCTGCTAATCCCGTCACCCTCCCGCACGGCCTCCGGGCCACCCCTTGCACTGGGGTCTGTATCTGTACCCATACAGCCCCCCCTTTTTCTTACTGCACTTATCGGACCTATCCTGTCTGCTGTCTTAAACCTAGCACTTGCAAATTGCTGGCTGCATTACCACCGTATGTTGCCTTTATTATTTATTGTTATTTATCTGTTTCTCCTCTGCTTCGAACTTTCCACCTCCCCCCCCTTCCATGCACTTTTCCCCTCTCCCATGCACTTGCGCGTTCTCAATGTCACTGGGCCTAGTAAGATCGCCGTTTTGTTCTCCCCAGTTCCCGTCCCTTGACTTGTCGCGCTCTGAAACACTTGTGTACGAGCGAGATAGAAATAAAATATCAATCAACTGTACTTGTCCTACCTACTATTGTGTGATTTTTCTACCGCAGGATATGTCCAAAGCCTCAGTAGTGCAAAATAGGGCAGCCAAGTACTAACTTGGGGCCTTCCTTTTTCGCCATTGCTAGCATGGTTGTTCTTGGTCAGCCGTTCTACCATTCTGGGAGGGGGAGGCCTGTGCAAGTTTTGCCTTTGACGGGAACCCTTGGGTGTCCCTGCCTAGGCTCCAGAGTGTCTGGGCAGGCAGGAAGTGGGGGAGGAGTTTTCACAGACTGTACTGTGTCTGCAATTGTGCCTGAGTGGGACCAGCTCCCACTGTGGGTATGGCTGCCCTGCTTGGACAGCCAAACGCCCTTTTCTGTAAACTGCTGAGGAGGATTTCAAAGTATTGAGTGCTGGAACTTGATAAAAGGCAAGGCTCCCAAGTCAACCCCTGGAAGCTGAAGTAACAGTAAGATGACCAAAGACCCCTGCAGACTCTTTGCAACATTGTGAAGCAAACCTTGCTGTCATGACCCTGTTTTCTGTGTGATAGAGTAACTCCTAAGCGGATGAGTTCTTCCCTTTGACTGGTGGGAACAACCAGTCCTGAGATGAACTTTGATTTAAGCCATCTCCAGAGCTGCCCATTGAGTGCATCAAAGTCTTTGACGAGTCCTCACAGACACTCCAGAGACGCAATCCAACTTGCCCAGAACCTCAGTGTGGAACTGCAGGAATCGAAGAAGATTGACAGTTTAAATCACATCCTTTGTTGGTGCTGCAGAAATGACGCCAAATCCGCAGTGACCGAAGAAGTTGCTGAAAGCCGTGCCAGAAGTCCTCCCTCGAGACCGATGCTGATAGATCCTGTTCACTGTCCTGCCTTTCGTCATCAGACCAAGGAATCCAGAGATCGGGTGCAGAGCTGCAACATCATGGAGCATCCACCATAAATGTTTTCTTCAAACCTAAGGTACTGTGGGGAATAAAAGGTAATACTGCTCTTATTCCTGAAAGTCGCTCCAGAGCTTTGGCGTGCAAATAGATTTGCCCAGGGGCAATCCCCTTTGTGTCTCTTTAGCGAGTCCTTGAACAGAGTCTCCAACTTTGGTTAAGTCTTCTTTCCTAGAGACTCGAAAGTATTCACAGAAATCTGACTTCTGCTACTTTTCAAGACACCCTCTCAGAACTGCTTTTTGGCTAGGGTTACGTTTTGCACTTTAAAAAACTTGCTGTGCAGGGAAACTGCCTATATAACCTGAAGCTCTGCTTGGATTACACTAAACAACTGATTTAGTCCCCAAAAATCACTTGTGTGTATGCTGACTAAATGCAATCACTATTACTTTGTGGGTGTGCATCATACCCGATCATACAGTAGACCTGTTCATCTACTGTAACAATTGTCCAGGTTCAGCAACTACCAACTAAGCAATGGCCATTTGAAAGTATTGAAAAGTATACCTGTGTGTTGGTTAATTGTGCTAAGTATTTAATAGTGACTCTTCAGTAAATATAATGAATCTATACTTTAATATACATTAATGGGCAAGTGTTTCTTTGATGTGCATTACTATCTAGGTTCAGTGTACTTGCCTACAGCTCCCATCTTCCTCTAAAGATAAGCCTGACTACTCCGCCACTCTACCAAGGTCTCGGTAGTAATGGACCGATACCAAGAGTTGGAGATCTACAAACCACCGGGGTAATTTTCTAAAGTCTTACCTCGAAGTGCGAGTTCATGAAAACTCCTCTAACACTACCATCCTAGTAGACCAGTGACCCTCCTGTGCATTACCAAGGCTGATTTGGCAGCCTGCGAGCAAAATTGACTGAAAGGTCATTAAGGTATAACCACTGCCACCAGCCATAAGAGTTAGCTTGCCATTGTAACAAAAATGTTACTAGGTCAGTGAGAGAAGGGATATCATGTCTCTCCCCAGCACTCCACATAAGGTGCGGTGTGCTGGTCTCACACATAACATACTTTGTGTGAAATACTGTTCATTTTAACAGAAATTAAAAAGCTAAGACCAAAGGCAGCCTAACAACACTGCACAGGAGATGCAGTCTGCTGGCACAGTAAATAAAATGCAGTTAGCCTAAGCGTTACAGGGAACTATACATCCAAACACTATGGAGGGACATACAAAGGTCACCTGAGTATAAGACAGGGTGTGAGGAGAAAAATAAATTCCTTCTCACCCAGGAACAAAAGAAAATAATCAAGTTCAGCAAAAGTTGGTAAGGAAGATTTATCATAGAAATGAAAATCTTAACCATCAGTGTTGCCATCCAAAAATGAAAGTGCTAACACAAATGGGAGTTCCAGCACACTGGTAACCAATAGGGGCTATTCTGTGTACAAACCATTAAGCTGCTAAGAGACTATACAGACCAATCGCCCCAATAAATCATTCAGACAAAATACAAAGCAGTCAATGTGGGAATGTTGCAAGGTGGGGATGCTACAACAACAAATGTTTTCTAAAAGTCACTATGCAAGAATGTCTGCTTTTACCAAATGTTGGGAGATAACCTGAGACATGTTCCTAAGATTTAATCTATAAAACAAAGCATTGAGGTGTTATGCTCAAGTCATTGCTTTTTTCAAATATATGTTAAGATTTAATATTCTGAACAAACCATTTGATGGCAATTTATGCATACATTAATTTCAATCCATATAACAAAACATTGGAAATACAAAATAAGCAATGCCGAAAGAAGAGACCCCCACCATGAACAGACTGAACTACTGCACCATCACCACAATGTAATAAACCCTCAATGCACCATTGTTTGAGACACTGTACTCAAAACTCGGATGTGGCCATTATGCAAACCATCTAGTGCAATGCATTTGCTTTCTGGAAAAAAGTCTCCCTACACAGCCACTTTAGGGGGCTATGCCTAAAGCTAGATACATAACAGACAAAGGCTTATATTTAGCTATAACAAATCAACAAAAAAAAATAATTCTTAAGTTATATAGACACATGCAATTACCCTCCCATGCATGTGCACATTTCTCGGTTTACATCCAAGGCATCGTGGCATGGATGAGAAATCATGGCACCAAGTGGTCCAATACATGGAGCCAAACATCAATTCACCTGACGTATGGTCCAAACTGCTCACTGGTGTGTCGGCTGTGAAAGTTGAGTTCCACGATCCCCTCAGGCGGTAGGGGATATTTCAGAGATGGGAATCTGTGAGGAAATAGCATTCAACAGCCTTGACTACTTCCTTTCCGAGTTCCCAAGTATCTACAAGACCCTCATTTTCCAGCTTCTGGAACTTGGTTGCAAAGCAATAATTTTCAGCACAAAAGTTTAGTTAATATAAAGAAAAGACAGGAGCTGATGCAGGAGCACCTTGCAACTTAATCATCAATGTAAAGTTGGCACACAGTTGGATTCTGAAGGCAGGCACTTTTGGTAGACTTTCAGCTGCTGACTAGTCCCATTACTACTAAAATATTCTCATCAGTGGAACTGTATTTTCACATACCTGTAATATTTTGGATCGTCTCGGTCATCATCATAATCTTCCAAGAACTCCTTCAGCCTTTTCCCTTCTTTTGCCTTAAAAAGAAATAATTCCTGAGTCAGTCTTTGAAACAGCAAATGTAATTGCAGTCACTGACAAACATGTACCACATATCCTACCATTTCCCTTCGTCTTTCTTCCTCACGTTCAGCTTCTTTCTCATATTCTCGACCTTTTTTCCGCTCTCTGATTTCCCAATTTTTAAGACGCTGAAATCAAATAGAATAATATTAAAATAAACTGACAATCCAAGCTTACTACTAAAAATGTTATCAACTGAGTTCCTTTAAAAAGGAGAGCAGTGTATAATTTGACGCCAATGAAAGATTAAAATGGGTGGCCATTTATAGGGAGCAAATAAAGATAAAATTGAAAACGCTTGGGCTACTGCACCCAATTTAAAAATATCAAAATATGCAAAAAGAAATAAAACATCTTACCAATTAAGGTCCACAGTTAAACTGAATTTCTAAACTCTGGCCTGGTCAACAGATGCTTAAGAGGCCTCCCTAGCTGGAGTGAACAGGGAAACTCTTGTAATCTGGGCTCTCAAAATCTACTAGCCCACTAGCATTGACTAGTAGTTTTTATGATGGGACGAGTACCATTTGCATGATACTCTACCGTGCATGCGAATATGGGGATGTTAGAAATGCATTTTTAATTTACTGCAAACAAACCTGGTTTGTAGTAAATGGCAAATGCACATTTGCCTGTGCATGCTTGACAGCATTGCACAAAATATGAAGCGTGCTTATGGCAACATGTACCATTTTGCAAAAAGCACCAGTAAATATTTGATCACCAGTAACATTGGGGCACTTGCATTGCCCTTAGGTCGAGTATGTAAACTAAGGAACTCGCCCTGCAGGCCTAGTAGGCTTTAAGAATTTGCAAGGCCTGGACCTCCAGTCAAACCAATCAAGGTAGCATGGAGAGTGGTCAAGGCTAAGTCTCAGGAGAAAGTGAGTGGTGTCAGGGGTCCACAGTGAGCAATCACAGATAACGGTTATAAAAATACTAAATTTATGGCCAAAAACAAACTATGAAAATGACTTAAGTAATGATTTCACACAACACTAATAGTAAATAAAATACAGATATACAATCACAGTGAGTTAGAATAAAATAATGAATTCACTCCCCGCGCCCCAATCCACAGGAATACAAGCCCAATTTATAAAGTCCTATCCTAAATTGCATGGGGCCTTGTGCCCAACAGTTCAAAGTTTCGGAATAATTTTAGGGAGCGCGACAAAGTTAATAGGAGGATCCTGTGGATGTGAAGGATTCCAGAAGGCATGGAAGTTAACTCAGTACATTGGCGTATGCTCATCTGTCATGGGGAAACTGACATGTCCTTTAGGATGGTCAGTATTGGGGTACATCGCGTCCCTTAGTCTTAGGACAGTTTTTCTGAAGTCCAACTAAGGGCTTAGTAAAACCATTCAAATGAGGCAGTACAAGACTCCACTCTTAGTATAAGGCTGTACCACCGGAGTTCATAGTAGCGTAGACAGAGCAGCCAGGCTTATCTTAAGAGGGAGAGAGGGCTGTACAATCAGTACAAGTGAAATTGTAATACAAATGATCCAAAGATACACTTTGTATTGTAAAAATAAAGGATTTAAACACAGGTAGGTCCAGATAAATCTAGGGGTATGTAAGCACCAACACATATGAAATCACAATATAAAAACACAACACTATACTTGCAAGTACACAGACCCAAGTATAGACCTTATTTGAAACACCCAACAGTAGTTCTAGGCAAGTCCAAACCTTTTCATACACATTCAGTATAGGTCTAGCCTATTCTGGGGGGAGTAAAAATCAATGGTTACTTTTTAGAATTACATTCAGTAATGCAAGGGCAGTAGACCCTTCGTTTTATAGTGATTCTTAGTACAAATCACTTAGTCAACACTTATTCTAGGTGCAGTAAAAACCTATAACTACTTTTGTAATAACAGTTATGCTAGTTGAGTAAAACCTAAGGACGTAATATACAATTACAGGTGCTTTTCCTTTGAAATCAGGGCTCCCCAGATTGAGGTCAGCAGTAACTCTTGTAACTTATTTTGGATGGCACAAGGCTAACACAAGTTAAGTAAAACACACATACTTTATTTAACCTCACAATGAAGGGGAAAGTAAAAGCCAATGTCACTTTACTGAAGGACAAAGTTATTCTAGGTAGACAACAAGCTAATGCAGACTTTTTATTTTTTACATTTGTATAGCACACAGGGCAGCCCCTAGGCATTGCGGTGCTGATTAATGACAGGCTAGCAGCAAGTCAGGAATACCAACACTTTACTTTTGGGAAGAGGCACAACCTAATCGCAAGAGAGTAAAATACCTTCACATCTACTTTCTATTAGACTGGCAAAACAGTTGCTAAGGAAGAAAAGATGTTAACCATACTTTTAAGAATAGTACATTGTTAGGGAGAATTCTCTGTTTAGGCTGAATTTCCTAACCTAGTGAGTCCCCCAGCAGCTTTGCTGGATTTTTTGGGGGTTATTTTATTTTTTTTCTCCTGCCAAGAGTGAGACTCTTTTACCCTCACTCTTGGGCATGATTTGAGTGTGTTTCTTTGAATCTAGATGTGTTTAATGGGCTATGGGGTCTTTTACCCCATAGGGCTATATGTGTTTTTGTGATGTGTTACACAGCACCCTCAGTGCAGTAACACAGGGGTGTCATAGTGACCCCCCAGTATAGACTCCATACCCTGGGACTGACTACTGTCTCCCAGGGCATGTAAAGTCACCATTGACTTTACTAGTCTTAAATTCTGAACAGAACCAGTACAAACCATCATATTGTGGACGTACTGGCTGGGGCAATTTAATTGCCCCGGGGTCTGTTAGTCGAGGGGGCATGTCTCCGTCCCCCCTGATCGAGTTTTGGCTGATGGCAGTGGATACTACTTTTTATATTCAACCGCAAATATTTCTCTATGGGATTTTCCCATTGTTCGAGGCGACTATCTTTATTTAATTACGATAGCCTCGAACATACCGCCGGTTTATTTAATTAATATTAATTCTCTGGTTGGTATTTTTTGCTAAAACTCGGTTCTAAAATGGCGTTTGTGTTCTCTTCTGTGACTCCAACCCAAGTCGAGCCCTTTGTTCCACTTTTTGGCGGGCTTCTCCACAGAAGCCCTCCAAAGTGGTGCCACTCAGTCTGGGGTACTTAGGAGGGGTGGAGGGGGATTTAGGCACCCTGGACTGAGTTGCCTAGGCAACTCAAGTCGCACTCCGTCCTGACTGGCCCAAGTGGCGAGCCGGCCGGCTCACCACTTAGCATGTTTGAGTGACAGCTAGGCTGAGTGAATGGGGGTTTTCTGCATAAAAGCAGGGCTTTGGGGACTAGAACTTCAGAAGTCGCCACAGGACCTAAGAATCCGACGAGGGAGAAGCTGAGCCGACCTGCCACGACACCACCGGTGGAGCCCTGCTGGACCGCCTCACCACTTTTCCCAACGACAGAGGAGATCTCCCGCCGGAGAGTCTTCTTCCTTTGACTGGTGGGGATAACCAGTTTCACCGTCTTTTCACCTTCCCGACATATCTCGTGGCCGCCTTGCCTGTGCCAAGCACCCCGGCAACCGGGATACCATGTTTTACCATGACCGCGAATTAAAGGGTACTACCTTTAACCGGAAAACTCTGTGGCTGGTTTCTTCCCTGGCAGTGCAACGACCTTCATCTTTCCTCCAAGTCGAGATCTTCTCTTCCCCTGGACGAGGACGCGACTTGCACCCACTGCCAGGAACAACCACCACCGCTGGAGGATCCTTCCCAATGAAGGTACCGTGTCCCATCTGGCTTCCCTTGCCACCAACTGTATGGGGTAGATTTAGCCCCCGGCTTTCGAACCTGGGTTAGCCTGGGACACCCTGGCTAAACATTTCTGAGCCTCTCTAAACTCTTTTTGAACTCTCTGCAAGACTTTCTAAGCCTAGTGTAACTGTGATCTTGGGCGCATTTGTGCTCTGCTCTCTCTAAGAGTGGGCCCAGCCTTTGGACTTTGGCTCACCAGTGACTTTTGCTCTTCTGCCTTGCTAACAGTGTTCCTAATCTTAGAGTGGTGTACCTTTCCATATTCTGTCTTTTTCCCTCCCTTTTTCACAAACTTATTGGAGTGCCATCTAGTTAAGCGCTCACCTCTGTATAAAAATAAGTGGTGTTTTACTAAGACCTATCTGATAAGGAAAAAGGGGTGTATATATTACAATAGTAACTGTGTTTAGAATATTTTTACAAGAGTGCTGGAGTGTTTCAAACAGTGTGTTTTTAAATAAATAATTATATACTTTCATACCAAAGCTCTGGTCAGTGTTTGCTTGTATTATTGTGTCTGAGTGCCTATTGTGTATACTTTGCATACTGCCTAACTCTTCTTGAGGGAAGTCTGATTGCTCAGCCACAGCTACCAGGTAAATCTGGGTGGTACAGACTGCTACCAAGTGGGTTTACTGCTAACACCTGTAGTTCTAAATCTTTCGCAGTGTTCCCTAAGGAAACTGAACAGGTTTCTGCCTAACATACATCACACATTCAAGATCAGTAAGAACGTTTGTAACTGTTCACTCTTAGAATTAGTTACCAACCAGCTCTTTACAAGTAAGTAACTTTTAAATGCTAATTTTCTTTGCTAGGCAGAAGGCCCAATCCTTTCAAAGTCTTTCCCTTATTCTTGGAGCATGAGTGTTCTCAGTGGTAGAAAGGAGGTCACTAGGACTAGTGACCAACAGGCAGTGTCAGAATAGGTTCTTTAGTAGCAAATGTCTGACTTCCGAAAGAAAACTGGGCAAACAGGTGAGTACTTTACTTTAGAGTTAGAAGAGGCTCCAGGGGCTTCACAGAAGACACCCTAGCAGGATTCTAGCACCCCATCACAGAAAACCCACAGCTACACAGAAATCCTAACAGGCTTAAGATAAGTACATACCCAAGCCAACACAGTACCTCAGCATTGAAGATTTTGCAGCAAGAGAACTTCAGGGTCTGCAGCCAAATACCCAGTCAGTGGATTCCTCGTTGTGGTGACTGAAAACAAGACCTCAGAAGGGACTTTGCAGTAGGGATCGATGAAGGCTCTAGGCAAGGTTTCCCTCGCGGCTGAAAGCGGATCCGCAGATTTGGCGCCTTTTCAAGGACCACAGAAGACAGAAAGGTCAAGCACTCTGGTGAGGGAACTTTTCGGACTCGATTCATGTCTCTGGAGATCCACTAGGATGGCACAATGTTTTCCGAATTCCAAATCTCGTTGAGACCGTGCACTGCATGATGGCTTGAGGCCCCAGGGAATGGGGTATTGCAACAACGCAAGATCGCGGCAACACGCTTGATGGCTCAAAATGCAGGTCGTCTTGAGTCTAGTGGGTCTCAACAGGCTCTGGGTCGGTCCAGTCGTTTTCGGAGTCCCCAGGTCGATTGGAAGGAAGGGCTACAGCAGGCTCCGGTTACACAGCAGGCTCTCCGGTCGCTGGAAATCATTTCAGCTGTGTTTCCTTAATCTTTCTCTTGCGTTTCGGTTCCAGTGGTCGACATGTTGTCAGCTTCCATGTTCGCAGTATTTATCAGGAATTGAAACACAACCTCTGCATTCTCTCCCTGCATTTTATAAGAAGGGGCAGTCAGGTTGTCAAATCAGGACAGCCAGCCCCCCAACTGGGATTTGTCCACATACAAGCAAGGCATAAGACAAAGAGGTGGGGAGTTTTGGACTCCTCCCTCACTTCCTGCTCTCACAGACTAGAGCCTGGGCGAGGAGTGCAGGGGACTCCCGCTGAAGACAAAAATTACATTAAGGAATTTCCCGCCCTGGATGTCAGGGGAAGGAACAGCCCGCGGTAAAGGAGCACCATATTAATACAAGGTATCACCGCCACCAGCCATTACAGTTTTAGTTTGAAAGGGGATACACATTGCATCTCCCCAGCACTCCACCTAAGGTGGGGTGTGCTGGTTTCACTTAAAATGTAAAAGGGATCCAAAGATACTTTCTACCCTTGGGAACTGTAGTTCACTCAAGGTTAGCACAAGAAAGTTAAAAGGGGAGGCTTAGGGAAATCCAGCAACAGGCACTTAATGGCAATAAGCTGTAAAAGAGGATCACTTTAAAAAGACTATCGAGAGTCTTAAAAACGACACCCATAAAAAGAGTTAAAGATTACGTGAGTGTGGAAAAAGGTTCCCAGTCGCTGAGGTATTATGGAAAAATATCCCACTAGCAAAGCAAAATGTTCTGGGGTCGACCCAGGTCAGGAAGATAAACCAGTTCTGTGCAAACCTCACCTAACACTTAAGTGTTAATAAAAGTAATAATGTAACAAGACCATCACTGTAAAATGCATCTTTTCAATGCAGTACAATCAGGGTACCATTTGTTTTACCCTAAATTAACTCAGGGTATTTTTGGTAACTTTAACTCAGGGACACACTGGTGGCAGCAGTTACATTTTGAAATGCAGTTTACATTAGCTGTAACGAGTCTGGCTACTGTTAGGGAGAATTCTCATTTCTAGTGCCAATTCCCTTCAACCTTCGAGACCCCCAGCTCTTTTGCTGGACTCTCCGACTTAATTTTAACCATGGAGTGAGAACTTTCTCGCCCTCTTATGTGTTTTGACCTGATTTGGACTAGGTTTCCATTGTTTTTGTACTTTGACAAACTAGGTATTAGCATAATTTCTTTTATTTTTTAATCTATTTGACCAAATTTGGTCAGTACCATTCAATCAAAATGTTTGGTATGTATTAGCATTGGGGGTTGCGGGGGTGTCGCCCGCTTCCTCAATATTGGAGGCAGGGGGCTGGAAAGAAAAAAAAAATAAAAATGCACCCTGTGGCGTCGGATCCAACCCGCATTAGAGGGACGGATCTGACACCACAGGGCTGAAGTGGACCAGGCGACGAGAATCAGCTAAGTGGGGAAGGGTGGTGGTGGAGGGTTGGTGTGCGTTTCATCCTCTGAGAACTGATCGAATGCTGCCTGTTTTTTTTCCAAATCAGTTCTCCGACGGTCAAACACACCCAAACCACACTCTATAGACATCTACTCTTTGTATGGTGAAAGCACCTTCAGTGCAATGTCAGAGAAATCTTTTAGATTTGTCATAAGGTTTAAATACCTTTTCTTGCGTGAACGACTGTTCCCAAGAATAGTAAAGTGAAATTGTCTTTACTTACCTTTTGCTCTGTTGGTCCAGCACACACCATCTTATGCTGAGTGCGGAGGGGTTACTAAATTGCCCCTCTTCCCACCTACTCATGAAGAAAAAATTAATGTTACTGTCACTTCATTAAATGGCTGGTGGCAGTGGTTTAATTTTCCTACCATTGTGCTTTTCCACCGCAGGCTGAATCATCCGTTGCAGTATAGCACCCATGGGTGACCATTTTGTCAAAATGGCCCCAGTCATTTTTCACCATTTCCAGTTTGTGAAGTCTTCCTTTGGTTTTACTCTGTGGCCAAAACAGGTTTGAGCCATTTGTTAGTTTTGCCTTTGGCAGGCTTCAGTACTGAAACCCACCTCTGGCTCCAGTGTGTTTGGAAGGGTAGTAAGTGAAAAAGGTTCCCAAACCTCCCCTGTCCTTTGTCTTTAGGAATGCCTGAATCCACCCAGTCAGTCCTGAGTAGCTGGCTGTCCTTCTAGGACAGCCACCCTGCTGTTTGAGTGACAGCTACGCTGTGCATGAATTTGAGAATCCTGTTTAAAAGGCGAGGGTTTTGGAACTAAAGGCAGAGTCCTCCACTGGGAAGAACACCTAACAAAGAAAACGTGAACGAAGCTTGCTGCATCATGCTGGACCTTTGAATTGCCTGGTGAAGCCCTGCTGCTGTGCTGAAACTCCTTTTCCTGATCAACAAGAGAAGATCCAGAAGGGACCATTTCTTCCCTTGGGTTAGTAGGACCAACTTACCCCAAGACGAACTCCACTGGACCATCTTCCCCGAATGGCTGTACTTTGCTGCTGCTCGAACAGAGTGCCAGGGGTCGAGAAATCTGCATTAGAGTGCAACAGCTGCAACCCGGCCAACAGCTCCAGCTGACTCCCAAGGACACTCCAGAAGCAGGACAACCAGTGCTCGAGTCACCTCACCAGAGTGCAGGACTCAAGGAAGCCCAAACTGTTTCCCAGATCTGCGGTGGTGTCGTTTACCGCATGCTGAAATCTCGAAGTGCCTCTGATCCGAAGAGAGCCTGTAGCTACCGCAGACCTCCACATTGCTACCACAGGAGTCCTCCCTCTTGTCCCCACGACTGCGGCTCAGGAACCCATGAACGGCAACGCTGCAACCAGACAGAAACCAGCTGGACCACTTGTCTTCTATCCAGAGATACTGATGATACTTGGGGTACTTACCTCAGTGTCTTTAGCTTTGCTCTTCTCAGTTGAGGCCTGCAGGTGCTATTTTTGTTGGAGTGGATTTCAACTCTACTTTCCATAAGTGTAACAGCTTGCAACAATACAGTGATTGTTCTTCAGAAACTAACTTTGTGCAAGATCGTTATCCAAGAAGTGCCTCAGCGCCACAGACTGTGCACCAATTGACTTTGGCTGACCTGGCTCCCTGCAGACCCTTCCAGTCCATTTGACTGATTCTTATTGTTTCTCATAGGTGATGCATTGGTTTTAAATGACTTTTGCTGGGAAAGTTTTTATCTACACTTAATTTGAAGGTTTAGGTATAATCACATGCCCGGAGAACCGGTTTAAACTTTTTCCTTCCTCTAACATTTACTTTCTGCAAACCTCAGAATCTACAAAGTGTACTAGTGATATATAAATGCCATCCCTGTCCTTATTAGTGAAATCACCGCTGGGTGTACTAAGTGTGTAAAAAGATTCTTAAAAAAAAAAAATCTACTAGCTTTGTGCCGATTCGGGAAAAGTGTTTTAAATTATATTTGATTGTTACATAGATTGCTCTTTTTAAAGAATGCTTATTTAAAAATTGATGTTCAATAAATATTTATAAAACCTGGAGAATAAGTGCTACTTGGCTACTTATATTCGTGGATTTCATTGCTACAGTTCTACAGCTCACATTTACTCCTCTTGAGATGAGCCTGGCTGCTCAGTCACACTACCAACTTGTGTAGTACAGGCCTATACCAAAAGGTGGGTTACCTAATACCAAAATACCAAGAGGACAAGTGTTGCGCCGTCTCATACAGTGTGACCACACCAACTCAAACACCCCTCAGAACCTACCCAGCCCCCCCCCCCTCCCGAGTCAAATTTCCGTGCATCACAACCTACAATCTTTCTAGGTCTGATACAGCCTTGGATGCTCTTATGCCGGTAATTCTGTAAGAGGAGGCATAAAAACAGAACGGAAGCCAACGGGCCCTGCGTACATATACATACACACACCAGTGAGGACATCAAGCTCTAGATGGGGGCCCTCAAGGGACATAGTCGGCGCATCTCTCTTAAGGCACATGTGGTTAACATTTGCAGCACACTGCTCCTTAAGGGCAGTGTTGCTATGAACCCTTTGGGTTCTCCTTTGAGATTCTTACTTTATACTAGAGTAACTACAGTTCTGCCCATGAGAACACATGCTCCAAGAATAAGGGAGAGACTTTCTAGAGATTGGGCCTTTTGCCTAGAAAAGAAAATACATGTTTAAAAGTTACTTACTTGCAAAGAGTTGGTTGGTAACTAATTCCGAGAACAACAAGTTACTTACCAACTGGTAACGTTCTTTCGATTGGATGTTCCTCCAACGTATTCCTCATCTTAGATAGACTCCCAAAGCAGTATGGACAATTTCTCTGGAGGAGGGGTTAGATTTTTCAATATCCTTAAATGGCTGAATATAGTACTACTTTAACAAAATTCAGTTCTAGACTTGGAAGCATCCAGACTAGAATTTTGAAAAGGCATGCAGTGAAGACCAAGTTGCTGCTTCACAAATGGACCTTATAGGAACACCCCTTTGTAGGGCTGTCGAAGAGGCAATGCCTCTGGTGGAATGAGCCTTTAGACCTTCTGGTGGGTCTTTTTGTGCCAATCTGTAGCATTCTGAAATGCAAAGCACAATCCTGCGTGATATTGTTTGCTTCGTCATCGATTGACTCAATTTCCTTCCTGTGTAGCCGATAAACAGTTGATTGTCCACTCTAAGCTTGGAAAGCCTAGGGATGTAAAAGCTTAAAGCTCTTCTTGGATCCAACCTGTGAAATCTTTCCTCCTCCTTACTAGGATGGGTTGGAGGATAGAATGCGGGTAAAAAAATGTTCTGACAAATGAAAATCAGACACCACCTTAGGTAAAAATGAGCGTTTAACCCTTAACACCACACTGTCCTTATGGAACACAGTATAGGGTGGCCCAGAAGACAGTGCCTGCAATTCACTCACTCTTCTTGTAGATGTTAAAGCAACTAGGCAAGCAGTTTTCCATGTCTGTAATCTTAATGGACAAGAGTGCAAAGGCTGAAAAGGAGCACACTAAGAATTTTAGGACCAGATTGAGATCCCAAATAGGCACTTGAAATGGGTAAGGAGGAAACACATTAGTGAGTCCTTTTAAGAACTGCACTACCAAAGGTATTTTGAAATAGGAGCATTCTTCCGATGAGCGCTTGAAGATGGAAAGCGCTGCAAGATACCCTTTAATGGTTCCAACATTTAGACCTCTATGTGCTAGGGACAGGAGGAAGGACAGTACTTCCGGAATAGAACATGGAAAAGGATCGACATTCTTTTCTCTGCACCAGTTGCAAAACTTTTTCCAACGGCAACGGTATAGCGACTTCGTTGCTGGCCTTCTTGCCGAAAGCAACACCTCCATGACGTCATCTGGAAGATCCCAATCCTTGTATCTCAACCTTTCAGGTACCAAGCGTGAAGGTTGAGCGTTTTGACCTCTGGATGGAGAACCTGACCCTCCATTTGAGAGAGAAGGTCCTCTAAGAGGAAGACGTACTGGGTGACAGATGGACATGTCTGGAAGGTCCGGGTACCACATTCTCCTGGCCCAATCCGGGGCAATTAGGATCATGCGGTTCATGAAGTCAGTCTCCCGATGACCTGAGGAATGACGGGAACCTGAGGGAACACGTACAATAGTGGGAAATTCCAGTCCACCACGAACGCGTCCCCCAGGGCTCCTCTCGCTTGAGCAATACCTTCACCACTTCCGGTTGATTCCGGTCACAAATAGGTCTACTTGAGGGGTTCCCCAAAGGGCGAAGATATCTTGAAAGACTTCCTGAGCCAGTTCCCATTCGCGGGACACTGTGCTCTGCTTGCTCAGAGCATCTGCCGTCATTCTCCTCCCCGGCTAGATAAACTGCCGTTAAGGAGATTCCTTCCTGAATTGCCCAATACCAGAGCTGCATTGCCTCTCTGCACAGAGGTAGTGACCCCTACACCACCTCTTGTTTAGATAATGCATGGCCACTGTGTTTTCCATCATTATCAGGACATTTTTTCCCCTGACGGATTGCAGGAAAGCTTTCAGCGCTAGTCTGGTTGCTCTCAGCTCTAAAAGGTTGATGTGTAGGTTGGATTCCGATCGAGACTAACGACCGCTGATTGTCAGATCGTTGGCATGAGCTCCCCACCCCATGAATGAGGCATCCGTCACTACTGTGATCTCCAGCCATGGTTCCCAAAAAAAATTCCCCTTTCAGGATATTCTCTGAACAAGTCCACCATAGAAGATCTTGTCGAACCTTGTTCGGAATCTGGAGAAGATCCGTCATTTGATCTGAGAACTGGGACCATTGAGTCTTTAGAGCCCATTGAAGGATCTCATCCTCAGACGTGCCTCTGGCACCAGGACTATGCAGGATGCCATGAGGCCGAGTAACCTTAAGAAGTCGTAAGCCTGGAGATTTTGGGCATTTTGTAAACCATCTAAACAATGTCTTGAGCCCTCGACCTGGGAGGCAAGCTCTTTCCCAAGGATGTTTCTAATACAGCTCCTACGTATTGCAGCTGTTGGTGTCATTTGTGACTTCCTGAAATTTAGGGAGAAGCCCAGTCTGTGGAGGAAGTGGCAGGTGACTTTCAGGTCATCCACTGCCTGGTCGGCAGAACGTGCTCCGATCAACCAATCGTCTAGGTAGGGGTAGAAGTGAATCCCCCTCTCCTGAGGTGCTCTGCCACTACCACCATCAGTTTGGTGAAGACCCTCAGGCGGAGGTCAATCCGAATGGCAGGACTCGAAACTGATAGCGTGAGTCGCCAACTACGAACCTCAGGTATTTTGAGATGAATCAGCACATGAAAATAAGCACCCTGGAGGTCCAATGACACCAACCAATCCTCAAGTTAAAGGGCCTGAAGGATCTGAGAAAGGGTAACCATCTTGAACTTGTCCTTCCTGAGGAAATTGTTCAAGTTTCTTAAGTCCAAGATGGGTCTCAGTCCTTCGTCCTTTTTGGGGATCAAAAAATACGGGGAGTACCATTCCTTGTTCCTCTCTGCTGCAGGTACTGGTTCTATAGCACCTTTCTCCAGCAGGGTTAGAACTTCCTGCTGTAGGAGCGGGTCTGAAAACTTCAAAGGGTGTCTCCCTGGTGAATTTCTTTGAGTTAGAAAAGGAAGGCAGTCACCTTGGGCTATTATTTATAGAGCCCAAACATCTGAAGTAATGGCTCGCCATTCTTGCAGATGCTGCGACACCCTGCCTCCTACAGGTGTCTTGTGATGCAAATCCTCAAAGTGGTTTTGTGGCGGTTGCTGCAGCCGCTGATGCCAAAGAGTGTGTAGCTGGAGCTAACTTTGCATGTTTTGCTCGTCCACCGCGAGTGGCCTTTCTCTGGCCCCTTTGACTGGCCATTCCTCTCACCTTTCCCTATGAGGAGTAGTAACGATAGGATCGTCCCCTCAAAGATTGACCTGGCGCACGAAAAGGCTGGGGTTGCCTAATAGCAGCTCCCCAAGACTTGGCAACTGCTTTTGAGGTCTGCAACTCAGCCTTGTGCCAAAAAGGTGTGACCCCGTCAAAGGACCTGTTCAGAAGGCGGTTCTGTACGTCTAGTGCGAAACCAGACTTCTGTAACCACGCACATCTGCGCATTACCGTGCTAGTGCCCATGGACCTGCTCACACCATCTAGTGTCCAATCCAGATTCAAGGGATTCCTGCATGGCCTCCTTCCCATCTCCAACAATGGCTAGGAATCCTTCCCTTTCGTCCCCTTCTGGTATCTGCTCCGCCACCATTGCAATGCACTCCCACACAGTGTAGGAAAACTTTGCCAAGGCACATGTGGAGTTGGCTGATTTTAACGCCATACTCCCAGCTGAAAATACCTTCCGTGCCCAGCCATCCACACGCTTATCTCCCTGTCCGGAGGGATAGAAGGGTACGCCAGTTTGTTAGAAGCTGTGGCTGCCTGTATGACCAAACTCTCGGAAGTGGGATGTTTAGACAGCTAGCCGGGGTCGCTACTGGCACGGCGGTATTTTGAAGTGAGGGATTAATTCACTGGCGGAATAGAAGCCAGAGTCTCCCAATTTTTGGCCACCCTATTTTACAAGGCTAGGTGAAAGGGTAGTATTGGGTCTTCAGTAGGACCATGATCCAATATGTCGGTCATGGGCTGGTGGTCTGGTCCATCCTAAGTAATCTACCAACTTTGTCATTAGCTGACGGTATGATGGACTGGCATGTTCTGCTGGTTCTGGCCTACCAAAGTCATTTTCAGGAGATGCATCAATGCCACTTGCATTGTGTAGAGCAGTGATACCCAACGTGTAGCTCGGGAGCAATATGTTGCTCGCAGCACCCTAAATTGTTGCTCGCCAGTTGCTCTGGGCCATGGTGTGGAGGGCTAGAAGGAGGTGCTGAAGGGATGAGACCTCAGTCACAGTATGGCCAGGACAGAGTCCTGGACTGTGCAAGAATGTTGGGCAATGAGACTGCTGTGGTTCCAGATGACTTATTTTTATATATGCAAGATTTGAGTTTGTTCCCACCATGCAAATTATTTTCAGTAAATGTCGTTATTATAGCAGTGTCATTGTTAAAACCCTGCCCTCTTCAGATAATTTGCCCAGCTGACAAATGTATTATTGAGCAATATGATTGAAACATGTTTGGTCCCGGAGAAAATGGTCCTATCCTTTGTACAACTAGTAGGAGCATAATGGGCAAATAAGTGGCATGCATGCTCAACTTACCTTTAATAAACAATTTGCATGCAATGCGATTTGTACAAGTCAGATTTTTGTATGATGCCACCATGCATTATATTTATTGAAAAAATTTACATTTTAGTGTGACCAATATTTATTTGTACACAGTGTCCTACATAGTGTCATAGTGGACAAATGGTCATCGTTTGATACTCTGCCCACCTGGCATGTGGATAATGGTAAATGGCATGCCACACATTTCATAATTAATTTGCCCTATATTCAAATCCAATTAAATGACTTAATAAATAAATTAACCAGCCAATTAAGTTACCACCACAACACTCCTCTATGAAGTGGTCATGAAATGCTCAAAGCTTTGTGTAAAATCTCTTTTGGGAAGAGATAAGAAGCTCCAAATCCTTCAGAAAAATATAATTTTTATTCCTACCTACTTTTTCATCAGGCCCATGAGCTTTAAAATGCACTACATGACAAAATAATTCTTAGGAGGTAACCTCCAAAGCCCCAGTTTAGTGATCTTTGAAGCCTACCATGTAGTGACCAGTATTAATCAATATTTATGTAATCGTATTTCTCCATTAATTTAGCAACATTTAAACAAAAATCCATATTTCATAAAATTCACATAGAACAAGCTGAAGGAAAAACCAGCTTTAGCATATTCAAACAAGCTATATATAAAAACCCTCATCACAATTAATGATATAAAACATAGCTCCCATGCATGTCCACGCTTACGCAAAACAGAAACAACCACAAATTAACGGAAATGCACCAAATCTTCATCAACTCTGATTTTGCAGGCACACTTTGTGCTTCCTCCTGCACACCTCAATTTACTGAGGGGCGGGTACATTCAATTGTACCATTAGCATCAGCCTCCAAAATTCTGGGGGCCTTCTTTCACAGATTTCTCCTTGCCATTTTATATGTGTACTAAATCTGCATTTAAAGCTAAAGAGGGAAGCCAATTGATATTTTGGACATCTGCCTCGCTCCCTGTTGTACAAGCTCTTGCTTTAAGAGATATTTTGAGTTGACTTAATAAGCCAAATTTAGTTATGTCTCCCCCACCCCCATCCAAATGGACAGTGCCTTACAACACTGCGCGCCCCTGTACCACAAGTCTTTCTTTACCAGGGGAGGCTGCAATCGCACTTACATCGAAATTCCCTCTATGATTAGCAGAAAACCCCAGATATGCGTTTCAAAAAGGAGTACAAAATCTTAAGTGGCCTGACACCTTCAAACTGAACACCCCCGATTCATCTCATAAGGCGATACCAGGTGTGTCTGTCTGTATGGAGACTTGCTATTTGGCACAGGAATTTATTTTGCAACCCCTCCAGGACATGACAGTTTGAACCAGCCTAGATTTTGCTTCCTTTCATAAAAATAATGGCACAGACCTTTGCAATATATTCCTCCAGGCACATGTCCAATCAGAATGCTACAAACTTGAAATACAAATGTAAAAAAGCCCATTAATCCTTAATGATGCCCTTTCAACTGCCTTCTTAAAATAATTGACCCAAGCACTGCTCTTAGAGAAGAGTGGGCTCAAATAAAAATGAGATTGCCACCTCATCTCTACATTCATTTAAACACTAGCTACACGTTTTCACCCGTTTCCCAAACACCATCATTTTTGTTTTCATCATATTTGTTTGTGACCTGCCAGTGTTAAGTCCAAAACAGCTGTGTCTTCGGCATAAAGAAGCAAGCTATAAAATGAACCCTTGAGAAAGGGTGGATTAAGAGAAGTACTAGAATCAACGTCTGAAGGAATAATTTGGGGACAGCTAATATCTCTGCTTTTCACCTTTATTGGTGGGGAAAAACAATGTATAATTCTCCAATATTGCATATCGGACAGATGTCTGCATATGATAGTTGGATAAGATTTAATAAACCAAAAGAGACCATAATAAAAACCATTAGGGACCACAATAAAATGTAAATTGCGCCACACTATGTTTTCATCAATCAAATAAAAAATGTTTTCTCCAAATCTAAAAAAAAAAAATAATCTCCCTTCCTTAACCTGACTGTATTTCTCCATGATGTTGTTCAGAGTGAAGAAGTATTCCACTGTGCTAAGCCATCCCTTGAAACCCGTTTGAGAGGGCTTAAAGTAAATGTTATTTTGAGTCCACTCCTCCAGTCTGAGCAACAAACATTTTGAGAATATCTTACTGGCAATGTCCAGTAAGGAAATTGCCCTATAACTGTGTGGGGCTGATGGTCCAAGGACTACTTGTCCCAGGGGATGGCATAATGCATGTCTCGACAACTGCATTAAACACAAAACTATTTGGTGTCATTCAAAAAAGCTCCCATTATTTAACAATATAAATCCTTTTTTGTTTGTCTTTTGGCCATTTTTATATGCCATTTTGAAACGATAACTCTTCCAAGCTGTGTACACACCACTCATTAAATCATGGTTCAATTTTCTTTTCTAGATTCTACATTCTGCTTCGAACCATGGGGCATGCCTTTCTATATATAACCTGCACTCCCTGAACCTGGGGACAGATTGCCAACAGCTCTGTCCTGGATAGTTTCAACCTAAGACTAACAAACGGACACTTTCCTTTGTGGGCTCTGAACTGTTTAACAGGTTTAAGAGAATATCTTAATATCTAGTGAATTAGTAATTCCTTTCAATGCCTCCTTGTTGAGCTTTAGGCATCACCAACAAGCTGATCTTGTATGCTTAGGAATGCACAATTTGCCACTAAAGATCCCAGAAAATCCCCCAGGCAGAATCCTAAAGTACACCTGAAATTCAGTGCTCCATTTGTGACCAATTGTACTGTCCAAACATTTGCACTGTATTTTCAAAAAGTATTTCACTCAAGAACCTGAAACCCCAGGTAATGTTTTAGTCCTACTATATTTTTTAACTGGACTTGGTTTTATGTGTATAAAAATGTCCTACTGACCACTCAATTTACTCAACATTTCCTGTAAACAACCACTTAATGTCAAATGAAGTTAAAGGCCTTATTATTTCTAATTTGTGTTGCAATCATTTTTCCACCAACTAAGCGCCGATATGTTCTTTCAAAAATTGTATGTTGCTCACCATTTTATTTGATATACAAATTTTGCTCAATGCCCACAAAAGGTTGGGGACCCCTGGTGTAGAGATTCAACCAGATCCCTCATCCTGCTTTCTTCTGAAATCAGACATTCTGGGGCATTTGGGGTGCCATATTCCAGCCCAAAGGGTACATTCTCCTCATCAGATTTCTCCTGTTCCTCAAAGATTGAGGTCAGGGACTTGAAGAATGCCTTCCTAGGAAGAGGTTTGAAAACCTTTTCTGGGAGAGGTGGAGGAGGAGTATTAATGGGTCGACAAAGGCGCTGATGGCATTGACATAATACCCGTCATAAACGGCTTCGAGGGCGTTGAGGCGCTCTTCGAAGACTTGCCCTTCGAGGTGCGTTCGGTCTCAAGACGGCGTCTGTGACCTCGAGCGGTCGACTAGACTCTAGCGGTTTTTCTCGCTTGGCGTCCTAGAAGGTGCTCTATCCTTCCTTTTTCGATTACCCGGGCTCGAGGGCGCGCGAGTGTCAGAGCGATGACGCTCCCGGCTGGCTTCCGAAGAAGGTGCGGACCAAGGCTTTGCTTTCTCGAACACCTCCATCATTTTGATCCTGAATGCTTCCAATTCTTCGGATGATGAATGTTTAGTGGGACATTTCATCCTTTTTGGGGATTCGTCCGAGGACGAGGTGGAGGGAGACCTGTGGCGTTGTTTTAGATTTTTTTGTCAAAGACGACGAGCGATAGGAATCGCTTTGGGACCTGGACCGATGCATTTTGCGTCGAGGAGACTTCTCCCCACGGGACCTCGACTCGACACTAGAGGCTTTACAGTCGGATTTACGACCTACCTGTAGTTTTCCCCTCCTCTCTCGCAAGGCCTTCCCCGTCATCGCCTGTCACTTCGTACAGGCCTCCAAGTCGTGGCCTTCCCCGAGGCACCACAAACACTCTCGGTGCGGGTCTGATAGACATTTTTGAACCGCACGATTTGCACTTTTGAAACTGGGTCGTATTCGATGACATTCGTTATATTCACTATTCTCACAGAACTCGAGATGTGCCGAATCGCCGAAGCAACGTATACTGCGGAAAAACGGAACCGAGGCCAACAGGTGCTGCGCATGCTACTTATACACCCAATGACGTCACCCTCGACGGAGGCCTTCAAGGGATCATCGACTCTACATCAACGCAGGCGCCCTCTGCCGAAAAAGGTTTCCGGAGCAGCTAAAGCTGGATGGAATAACATCTAAGATGAGGAATACGTTGGAGGACACAATCCACTCGAAGGAACAGTTACAAAAAGTTCTTGCTTACCTTGGGTGTGTGATGCACTATTCTCAAAAGTATGTTTAACATCTTTCTTTCCTTAGAAACCGTTTTGCCATTCTAACAAGTTGATGTGAGGATACATTACTCACCTGTGATTTGGTTGTGCCTCTTCCCCAAAGGTTGTGTTGGTCTCACTACATTATTCCAGTTAGGATAATTGCAGGAGTGTCCCCCCAACTGGGTCTTGCTTCCCATGACTGGCTGTTAGCATGTCTGCCTTGGGTTTTACCTAACTAGAATAACCTTGAGTCATTCCATAAAGTCTAACAGTGGTTTTTTCTTTCCCTGTGTTTAGACAGACACAAAAAGTCTTAGGTCTGTACCTGCCCCAAGTTGCTGATAGCTCCTTGAAAACGTTTATGGGTTTTACATACCTTGAGTTAGCTGTGGAAAATCAAAAAATAAGTAAGAGTTAATGCTTCTCAATCTGCGTTTAACCGACAACAAAAAGCACCTGTAATTGATTATTACAGCCTTTGGTTTTACTCACCTAGTATAACTGGGTTATCACAGAAGTAGTTCTAGGTTTTTACAGTACCTAGAATAAATGTTCCACTATTCACAAAACGTATACGGTCCAGTTGACCAATTATGCGATTTGTTGCTGAGCCTCACAGTACAACTGATCTGGTTTAATACCCTTGAATTACTGAATGCAATTGTGAAAGTACTGGGTGGGGTGATAAACCCTTGTTTGGTGTGGGCGCTGGCAGTTGGTCATTGTCCAATTTCTGTGAGACTCTTGGTACTTGTTGAAAATTGACATATCAGCCTTGAGTTAGTATTGTACATGCTAGTTTAATGGACCAATAAAGCATTACAAGTCTGGCATCTTGTGCCGTGTGCAGTGAGACAACAAAGCTGACGCGTGTTTCAACCGTAGTCTTTATCAAGGCTGTGAAGGGCGAGGTGTTGGAGTGATTGGTGTGAGGAATATGGCAACGCAGTGGTATTGTCCAGATGTACAACATTCATGATGGCAACATAGTCAAGTTGGTGAAGCCATGGTTTGTCATAGAAGTACATTAGTAATAAAAGATGGTTTATCAAGTTGATCAGCATGACAAGCATATCAGAGCAAGTGGTGGAGGGTGAGTTGTGGTGAGTGCAGTACACAAGCAGGAATAAAGTATCAAAAGGTAACCATGAATAATACACAGCAAGTCATTTTTATTAGACATGTTTTGATGATGCAAGAGAGACAATGTACCAAGGAAGGAAAAAGGGAGAGAAGCAGTGTATGAGATATTAATGTAGGAATGGGATGCATGGGGTCATCGAAAAAAGAAAGGGCAAGAAAGAGCCCTGGTTGGAGGTGCTTACCAGAAAAATGAGCAGGCTCATGTCGGAGCAGGTTGGCAGATCACCCTTAGTAGGGTACTGGATGGAAGCTGCCTAGCTCATCTGCAATAAAGACGATGGTGGGGGTTTAGATTAGTGCACGTTCTGGGAACTGAGATCAGTCAGGGTGTTTGGTTAGCCAAGTGGCTCGAGGCTGATTGAGTGGGGCAGGTGGTTGTTGAATCCGAGGGTTGCAGGAGTGGCACGGCACACTGGGAGCCCGGATGGCGAGCTGCGAAGGGCTGGGTCCTGCGTGTGCGAGGAGAGGGCGTGGCCGTGATGGTTGGGCCATAGTAAAGTGGCAGGTCTGGTTTGCCTGGGTGGTGCTGGAAAAGGAGGTGGGGTACTAAAAACCCTGCGTGTTCATAACAATGGGCAGGGCCCAGTGGTACCGTGATAGGGTGCCCAGAGTAAGGGGAGCTGACGAGTGTCAGTAGGTGGATTAAGGGCCACGGAAACGCGGGGGCATGCGGTCAGGGCAGCCAAGCTGCCGTTGAGCATGTGGTGCTGGTGGGCAGCATGGGAGGGCAAGCCTTTGCGGGTGGGGTGGGCCCAGGTGGATTGTAAGTAAGGTGAACCCGTGTGGGCTTGGGAAGTGAGGCATGGTCAGAGGTCTGGTTTGGTCTGGGTGCTAGGAGGGGGAAGAAGGGGGGGGGGGGGGGGGGGTTAAGATGTAGAGGGAGAGAAACTGGTGTGCCACGGTGCCGATGGAAGGGCTTGGGCTGGCGGGGGCTAGAGCTGCAGTTCTTACCTGGGTCTGCGTAGGTACCTCTGATCCGAGTGGTTCCAACAAGGAAGCGTGTGCTCCCGTCGGGGATATAGCACTTGCTTCCTGATTGGCGGATGAGAGCTCATTGGTGGGTGGTGGATTGTGAGAAGCACGAAAAATGGTGACCAGATGGGCAGTAGTTAAGGATGACATGGGAGGCGAGTCAGACTCTGGGTGACTAAGATGGAATTGGATTGCAATAACAGCAATTGGTGGTGGAGTTGGGCCACAGGGGATAACGTGTGCGGGGAGGCCAGTCCAGTAGGGACACGAGGCAGTCACGTCACAAGCATGTGCTGCTGTGAGCGTGGACGAGGTGATTAGGGTAAGCACCGAGATGAGGCAAGACTGAATAGAAGCAGTGGTGAATGGGCTGGGGTGGTTGGGGGACACCTCAGCCAGCTGGGGAGCAACAGGTGTAGGCCGGTACCGTGTGGTCGTGGTTCCAACAGTATGGTGAAGGCACAATAAGACCCAGGAGAGAATGTGAAGGCCTGCATGTGGACCCAGCCATGACCTAGATGGCCCCCATGGTCACAGGAGGGGGCCATACCATGACATATAAGATGTTAAAATGTTGATGAGCAGAGGCAAAGTGCCTGATCCAATGGATGGTGGATGCTTTGGGTTGTGCTGAAGAGCCACCTGGAAGAGGACACTAAATCCATTGCCACCTGGATGTGGGCACTGATCGATCAAGTCAGGTGTGGTGGGTGTTAACGGGATTGGGTTCCAGAGGAGGTCCCAGGGTGGAAAAAGGGGAGAGGGCTAGCAGTGCCAGAGTGGTTAGATGGGTGCCGGGTAGGATGACAGTTGGGAAAGAGTTCATCATAAGAACACATGGAAATCATGATCACTGTTGAGTCCAACAGTAACGCCTCTGTATTTGCAAATCAGTCTTGCTTTTTTCTGGCGAAGGTGGAGTTCGCCGTCTCCTCCTCCGACGTCTGCTGGTATTGTTTCTAGTCCCATGAAGGAGACCAAACCTTTTGGGAATCCTGGAGTTTTGGTTCACTGACAAACCATGTGCAAGGCTGCAGGCAAAACCCATACCATAGACTAAACCTGGGCGCAGGGGACAGGCTGTCCCGACAACTCCAAACTCCTTGAACCCACAGATGTGAAAGTAACCATTGGTTACTACTCCAAGATTAGGTGCGACCTATACTGACTCTGTAAAAAGGTCTGACTTCCTTAGAACTACTGTTAAGTGTTCCAAACAAGGTTTATGCTTTGATGTGTTCCTTCAAGCATAGTGTTGTGTTTTTAGAATTGTGATTACATATGTGTGATAGTACTTATTTACCCCCTAGATTTATCTGGGCCTACTTGTATTTTATTTCATATTCTTTGCAATGAAAACAGCACTAAATTGAAAAATCAATAAAAAACAATTAAAAAAAACATTTTTATAATGCATAGTGTTTCTTTGGACCATTTGTATTAAAATTTAATTTGTACTGATTCTACAGCCCTCTCTCCCTCCTAAAATGAGCCTGGCAGCTCAGTCTACGCTACCTTGAACTCTGGTGGTACAGCCTTATACTAAGATTGGAGTCTTGTACTGCCTCAGTTGAATGGTTTTACTAAGTCCTGGACTTCAGAAAAACTGTCGTAACAAGGTCTGCTCAGTACCCTGCGAAGAAGAGCCTTAAGATGTGTCCCAGGACTGCCCTATGGGTGGACCAACTGAGTTTGGGCTACCCTGCTGCCGACGTCATCGTTACACGTTGAGGCCCGCAACGTGGGGGATCCTCCGCTTGCCCTACAGGATTTACCTGAGCCAAATGTCGGAGTCCTAGCGTCACAGGGACCCGAGATAGGAGGGAAAGTCCAACCGCAACAAGCGAGTCCCTTTGCGTCGCCGTGCTGCAGTGATCACTGTCTGAAACAGCTTACCCGAGTCGAGGCCAGTCCGGAGAGGGGTCCTGCATAGTGTTTTGCTGTATTCTGCCACGGAGAGTCCTTTCAACAGCCAAAGACATCAGACCGGAGATGGAACAAGTCAATTACCTGTAACTACTGTTCTCCAGCATCGGTCTGGCATGGATTCAAATGCGCATGAATATTCCCCGTCAGGCTGGGAATCCTCAGTAAAAAAAAATAAAGTTTCAGTTTCGTTCCTAAACTGTCTCTCTCTTATAAAGCAATCACTGCGCTCTGGGTCATACTGCCTCCGGCCAATGACTGCCCTCTATCCAAGCCCTTGCCCAGGCAGCCATCTTCAGATTTGATAGCATGTAAAGTGGCAGTAGGACCAAGAGAAGAGCCGCAGAGTGCCAGGCGGGAAGGTTTGCATGTGAAACCATGCCAGACGCATGCTGGAGAACAGTTACAGGTAAGTAACTTTTTCCTTCTCCAGCATGGGGTCTGGCATGGATTAACATGCTCATGAATAAAGAATACATAGCAGTACAATGTTCCACAACCACAGGAGGTGGCAAGGCTCAACTGAAGCAATCTCTTAGCTTCTCACCAGCAAACAGGTTGCCAGCACTGCTTGGCCAACCCTGGACTCCTCCCTGGAATCCCTGCCGAGACGCATTCGAATTTCTTGAAGGTGTGCGTCGACTGTAGCACACCTTCTGTTGTCTGTAGCAGCCCTGCAAATGTCCAGCAGGGGCAGACCAGACAGGAACTCTGTCGTAGCAGCGATCGCTCTGGTAGACTGGGCTCGGACGGCCCGGCATCAGTCGGTTTGCCAACTGGTGACATTGAGTGATGCAGCCGGAGAGCTACCTGGAAATGGAAGCCTTGGACAGGGCATTCCCATAGTTCACAGTACCAAAGTTGACAAAAAGCGGAGAAGCTTTCCGGAAACTGTGCTGCCACAAAACTTCAGCGCTCGTAACACATTCAGCCGGCGACAAAGGCATCGGAAAAAACACCGGTAACAAGGGCTTGTTGAGATGAAATTCTGACAGTACCTTGGGCATGAAGGAGGGGTGCGTCCGCAGCACCACCCTCGTCTCGTGGAAAGAGAAGTCAGGCCGCTTGCAGGACAGGGCCTGAATCTCACCTAATCTTCTTGCAGAGGTGATGGCCACTAGGAAAGCCGTCTTCCACAACAAACCTGAGCGGAGCTGAATGCTTGCGCCCGAATGGGACCCCCATGAGCCCAATCAGCACCATGTTGAGTTCCCACACCAGGGTCGGAGCCTTCACGGGCGGGAACGAACGGAACAGTCCCTTGATGATTTCCTTGACTAGACCGTGCGACCACAGGGACGACCGTCCCGGAGACCTGGTATAATCGGGAGATAGCCACCAGATGTACGATTGAGGCGTGTGTCAGTCCCGGTTTAGCCAATGACAGCAAATACGGAAGTACTTCAGGAGCTGTGACCCTTAGAGAGTTGACCTTCTGCGACCGTCAGCAAGTAGAAAAACACTTCCATTTGTGTCCGTAGCACTTCAAAGTCCACAACGCTCTGGCCTTGGCGAGCACCTCCCTCCAGTCTGCCGTAAACTCATAACCACCAAACACTAATGCGGAAGGGGGCAGGCCTTCAGGTTCAACGATCCTGAGTCGTGGTGCAGACATCAGCCTCCTTCCCTGGCGAGGAGGTCCGCCACCACTGGCAGCTTCACTGGAGGAGATGATGACATGCTGAGAAGGTCTAGGTACCAGATCTGCCTCAGCCAAGCTGGGGCGACGAGGATCATACTGCACCGGTACCGTCTGAGTTGACTGATAACGAAGTAGTAGTGGCAATGGAGGGAACGCACACAGAAATAGGCCTTCCCAAGGGAAGGAGAATGCGTCTCCCATGTCCCCCGGCTGGGGGAATCTATGGCACTTTACATTTGTCGCAGTCACAAACAGATCGATCAGGGGAGTGCCCCATTTGAGGAAAATGTTGTCCACTTCATCCTGTTGATGCCTTCACTCGTGGCAAGAGCGCAGCTGCCTGCTGAGAAAGAGTCAGCAACAGTGTTCTTTATTCCTGCCAGGTGAAACAGAATGAGGAACATACCCTGTGTGAGGGCCCAGGGCCACAAGTCCTGTGCCTCCTTGGAGAGCGCTGGTGATCTGGTTCCCCCTGCTTGCGGATTTAAAACATTGTGGTGGTATTGTCCTTCAAGACCCTCACCACTTTGCCCTAGAGGGACAGCAGAAATGACCCAAGAGCCCAAAATACTGCCTGTAGTTCCAGTATGTCGATGTGTAGCCTCTTCTCCTGTGGCAGGCACAGGCCTCTGGCGTGAAGACATCCGTGTGGGCTCCACATCCTTCCAGAGAAACATCCTTCATGACCGTCTCCTGGTAGGGGCGGCTCTGGAAGTCTGTGCCTCCGGAAATGTTGGAGCGCACACCCCACCACCTCATCGCCTGACGGAACTCCTCGTCGAGCACGCTCTAGTCCTGAAGCCTCCCAACAGGAGTCGAGGAACTCCTGAGTGGACGCATCTACAATCTGCAGAGCTGAATCAGTTATATGGCATGACATTATGACAAGCAGCGACTTGATGTTCCTCACTGTGGCGATCCTCAGTGCTAACAGCCGGTACACCTTGCGCAAGATAGCCGCTATCCTCTCCGAAGGAGACGCCAGGCAGGACACAGTTGAGCCTGGATCCCAGGAACAGTGCGTCCTGTGATGGAGTCAAGCAGGACTTTGCATAATTCACCCAGAACCCCAGGTCTGTCAGCAGTCGGACAGTTGGACGGTCTTCGCCGTGTGATCAACGGCGAGGTCTTTTGACTTGGCCCGGAAGAGCCAGTCCAGGTAAGGATGCACATGAATCCTATGTAGTCGTAGATTGGCTGCCACTGGCGCCAGGCACTTGAAGACTCTGTGCGCCGACTTCAGTCCGAAGGGAAGAGCTTTGAACTGGTAATGCTTCCCTTGGACGACGAAGCGCAGGAATTTGCAATGCTTTTTTTGTATGGGGACGTGGAAAAGCGCGACCTCTAGATCCAACAACAGTCTCCCTTCACCAGCTGTCAAAGCACGTGCTGCAGAGTGACCATCCTGAACTTCTGGGACTTCATACAGTTTAGTAGGTCGAGAATGGGCCTCCAGCCCCCGATCTATCTTGAGTAAACTCGAGCCCCTGTGGAACCAGCCCTAGCGTCCCTTTTATTTAACATGGCCCGAACCTCCAGCAGCAGCTGAGGGATGTGTTGTTCCTGTTGGGCCACCGGTAGTATTCACAGACACTTCCGTTGAAATTCTAAAGTGCGTCAGTGGGCGAGAGCGCGTGGCACCCATCGATTGGTGGATGTAGTTACTCACACGCTGACTAAGTTCGCCAGCCGGCCTTCCACCAGGGTGCATGGGAGGGGGCCACACATCCTGGCCAATTCTATTCTGCTTGGAGGTCAGCATGCCACTTGGGAGTCCTTGATGACGATGGTGGCCTTGGAGCGACCCCTGTTTGCTTCCTGGGTCGAAGAACAGGAGGGTTCACTTTAAGAGGAAGAGCCTGCGCCGAACGAGCGCGAGCGAGACTCTTTTCCCACTTATCTCACTTATGTATTTTAATTCGATTTTAAACACTTTCTTTTGGTTGTGGAGTCTGGCAAACTCCATAGACAGTTTACATTGTGTCACATAGCACCTTCAGTGAAACTACGGTTTCCAAGAGCAGTGAAGTGAAATTGACTTTCCTTACGCTTATAACTTTCTAGACCCAGCACACACCATCTTACAATAGGGTGCTGGAGGGGTTACTTAGTATCCCCTTGGTCTAGTTTCTCATGTAACCTCTTTATGTTAGACTTTCCTTGATGAATGAATGGTGGCAGCGGTTTACTTTTAACTACTGTGGTGTGCTTTTAACGCAGGCTGCGTTCACAGCTGCAGTAAAGCACCCAAGGTTGCCATTTTTATCAAAATGGACCTGGTCGTCTTTTTTTGCCATTTCTTAGTGGAAAAGTCCTTCTTGAGATTTACTCTGCATGCCAAACCAGGTCTGGTCCAATTGTTCGTTTTGCCTTTGGCGGGATTCACGAGTGAAGCCCACCTCTGGCTCCAGGGTGTCTGGCAGGGGCAGGAAGCGAGGGAGGTGCCCAAAACTCCCTGTGCTTAGTCTTATAGGAGACAGGAATGCACCCCTAGGTGATTGGCCAGCGGGCTGCCCGGCAATGACTGCCACCCTGCTGGATGACTGACAGCCAAGTTGGAATGAATGGGAAAAACCTGCATAAAAAAGGCAAGGCTTTTTGGCTTGGAAGGCAGAGTCGACCACTGGATGAAGGAATCCGAATAAGAACTTGGAAGCGACACCTGCTGCAACTCCTGGACTGTTGGTTTGCCCGGTGAAGCCCTGCTGCTATGCTGAAGCTCCAAATTAGTCTAGACTACAGAAGCCCTGCATGGACTTCTCCCCTTGAGTTGGTGGGACAATCAACTCCAAAGTAAGCCACCTGGACATCCTTTCGAAGCTGGCTGAATTTCCACTGCAGTCTCTGCTGGAACTGAATAGCCAGGGAGAGGAACACCAGATCATGTGTGTTGCTTTTAAGCTGGCAAAGAGCTACAGACAGATCCTTCGGACTCCCAAGAAGCAGGACTGACCGAGCCTAAACCAGCTCAACTGAGTGCTGGACCCCAGATGCAAGGAAAGCCCATCTCGACAGCCAGGAAACACAGTGTTGCTATTTGTGGTAGAAGCAAGGAGCTGAAATACTGAAGTGCCACTTGTTTGAAGATTACTGGTTGCAGTCGGTGACCATCCCAGTGCAGGAGTACCCACAAGTCCTCCCTCTTGTCCCCACGACTGAGGCCCAGGAACACCAGGATCTGCAGAGCTGCACAGGAACAGAAGCCATCTGCTGCACTTTTCTTCAACCTAAAAGGTACTGTACAGTCTAAGTGAACTTACCTCTTGTTGTGCAACCACTTGTCCTCGTTGGAGACTTGTCTTGGTTACTTCTGTAGAGTTGCTAGCAGCTTCTTCACCTCACAAGCCTAAACAGCTTGTGGCCCTACTTTGATTTCTTCTTATTCTACAAAGACTACTAAAATATTATGCAAGACTTTTATTTACCTGCAAGAAGTGCTTCAGTTCACCGCGACTTTTGCCAATTTAACATTGGCTGGCCTGGCTCCCTGAATGATTTCTCTCTTCTGCTTATGTGTTTTGCCTTCCTTCCAGGAAAGGGTTAACTGACTTTGCATTGTTTTTTTTTTTTAAAAGTACTTACCTGCTTAAGAAGAAATGTATGAACACTTGTCTTATTCCGAAACCTTTTCTTTAGCACTTCTCTCAAGTATATTCTAAATGCAACAGTGATGCATTAATGTCCACAACAAGGTAGCTATTGAAGTCACCCGAGGGTGTAGGTAGTGTCCGAACCATCACAAATGGGTATTTGCTGATTCAGAAAACTAACAGTATTTTTTTTTAAAGTATTTGTGTGTTGCTTTATATTGCTCCCTTCTGGAGAAGGCTTATTCAAACTGACTGTTAAACTAATAATTGTTTAATCAAGAAACCTGGTGTGTAAGTTTATTTGAATACTTGTCACTGAATCTCTGTGCAACTCTCATAAACCTCACATTGACCCCATCTTCAGATAAGCCTGGTTGCTCAACACGCTACCAACCTGTTTAGTACAGACTTATACCAAAGGTTGGGTTCCTATTGCCAGGGTGGTTGTAGTGCACCCAAAAAGTGCTGCATTCAATCTTGCCTAACAGCCGCCATGGCTCTGCTGATGCTGTCTGCAGAGTCCAGCCCCGACTGAAGAGAAACACATCCTCCTTTCAGTCTTTGACAATGTTCAGGAAGCAGTCTTTCTTCCCCTTCAGGAATGTGTTCAGCCACCATGGATATACAGTCAGATGGGGTGAAAGTAAGATTGTTATAAAGCACAAGTTGCATTTGCTGATTTTAGAGTCATGCTCCCAGCAGAGAGAACACTTATCACCATTGCTTTGAAAAGCTTGTCGTCCCCACCAGGCTCTATGGTTGGACAGGCAGCTTGTTTTGATGTTGATGTCACTGCCTGAACTACCAGGCTCTTTGGTGTTGGATATTTTGATAAGTAGTCTGGATCAGTACTCTAAAGCCTGTTCTTGTTGGTGAGGTTATCTACTGCTGGACTGGTTTCTGGTGCATCCCAATTCGACTTTACCCTTTTCCGCAGAGCAATCTGACATGGAAGTACAGGGTTCTCCTGTGGTCCCAAATCAAGTATATCTATAAGGTCGCCATGTTCGAATGGAAGAGCAGGCCTGCCCCACCCTAAAAAATCCATTACCATAGACAAACTGCCTGTATGAAGCATCTGCCTACTCTGCCAGGTCTGGTTTGCCAAATCCAAGCTCTGGCGATGTGTCTATGTCACTTGCTGACTTAAGGTTTTCAAAGAGGTCCTTTATTCTGGACTTCTCCAAAATAAGGGCCTCAGGAACTTTAGGCGTACCAAACTCCAAACCAAATGGAAGAGCACATTTGTCTGATGAAAAAATCCTTCCTAGGTAGTGGCTAATAGGATTTTTTGACATCATTCGAAACAATCTGAACACCTCCCATTCGGCAGGAGTCGTCGACTTGCTTAGGCAGGTTATCTTTCTCCAAGGAGAAAAATCGGAGGAAGTGGAAGGAGATCTATAGTGCATTTTCTTCATCTTTCTGGATGAAGACGAAAAGTGGTGTGAACCACTCCGGGATTGGAGTGATTTTGGATCACTTCCTTCGAGGGGTCCCCTTTCGAATCAGGCAAGTGCATGTTTTGGCAGTGTTGTCAAGGGGGATTTTGTAGGGGGCCTACCCGCTGCCAATTTCCCATTACACTCTTTCAAAGCCTTACCTGCCAGGCTGGCAAGACCCACAGGTTGTGTTTAAGATTTAGTTTTTGGTGCTTAACACTTGCTTAAACTGTTTTATGACGACATCTAGATCGAATTTTGATAGTTGGAATTCACTCCGATTTACAATGATATAATAATTTTCTACATTATAATCTCAACGCCATTTAGTTTTGATTTCAATGTTTAAACTTCAATGTAACTTAACCATTATAACACAGCGATACGTAACAATTCGGGCTCAGATATGCCTTTACAGGCAGCTGATTTTGTTTTTGGTGGTTAACACTTGCTCAAACTGTTTTATGACGACAGCTATTTAGATCGAATTTTGACCGTTGGAATTGACCCAGATTTGGAATGATTTACTAATTTTCTTTATGATGAAAATAATTTCAACGCCATTTTGTTTAAACTTCAATATCTAAACTTCAGTGTAACTAACCACTACAACACAGCGATCCGTACCAATTTGGCTCAAATATGCCTTCACAGACATCCCCGCCCTCGGGTACCTACCCGGGGGTGGGGCACGAGGCGTACGTGCTCCGGCTCTCCAGCTGGACCACGACGCCTCGCATCGTTTCCATGACAACGCATAAAGGAACACCGTCTGCGCAAGCGCGCATTCCCGTGGCTCACTCTGTCTGGGTTGACGAGGCAAGTGTTCCTAGAAACAGTGCGATAATGGTTGGGATCTGGAGATAGAGACATGGGTTGACAGTTTCCTCACTTTTTAACAGGGACGGCTCATTACACGTGCGTTCACACGCATTAAGTCGTCCAACATCTGACTCGGTATGTTTTTCAACGTTGAATGAAATACAGGTACCGTGACTAATGATATTTAAAACTGAAACGCATTCTCTTTGTATCTTTTGTTACATGGTGGGATGGATAGGATGAAAATTATCGATGGTACATGTTTTTGTTTACATATTTTTGTATCATGTGCTAATCTGTGTATAACGTAAATAGCTACAGCGAGAAGAACGTGATAGGCCTAATATGATGATTGCTCAATTGTTTATCAGCAGTGAATGCTATATACAGCAGAAAAATTAGAGATGTGAATAAAACATTTCTGACTACAGACTCAACGAGTAAAAGCATTTGTTCACAGAGATCGAATTTTGGAGTAAACTATGCAACAGCCCCCCCATGGAGATAACTGCGAGCGCCAACCTTAGTAAGGTGCAGTCACCTTATTTTTCTAGTTGGTTCATATTTATATGGTCTTTGTGCTATAAAACCATTTTTGGGCTGGCTGCTTCAGGCTAAAACAATATGGAACACATTTAAATATTGACTATAATGAATATTCAAACAAGAAAAACTTTTGGTGCCCATCGTTCTTCCCCGGTTTTAAGACCCACAGTCTGCCTGCCATTATATGCTCTATGCCAAAGCACTACAGACTCTTGAGTATCGGAGACATCTTGGCACGGCAGTGATGAGATTTGTTTAAACCCTGTCTTCGGGGTTGATAACTAGGCCATATCTCGAAAACGTCAGTATCAGAGAAATCAAAGCAGGCCATCATTCTCGAAGTGTTTTGTGGAAAAACAGAACTGAAGCCAGCCGGCGCTGTGCATGCTATATATACACACACCAGTGATGGTGTCAACCTCGAGACTGAGACCCTTCTAGGGACATCGAGTCAACTGAAATTAAATAAATTACAAAGCAGCTGAAGCTGGAAAGAAAGATATCTAAAGAGGAGGAATGCATGGGAAGACAATCCATTCAAGAGTTTAGCCAAAACTAAATCAGGATAGAGTGGAGAGTGGTCAAGTTCTAGTCTTGGCAGTGTGCACAGTATGGCAAGGGGCCTAGAATAAAATAATTCAGCTTAGACAGTCGGTTCTAAGATAGTTTATTTAGGCCTAGAAACATAATGAAAAATATAACTAGCAGGAAGTAAAATCAAACAATTCCATAGATAAGAACTTGTATGAAGGAACCCAGACAATCAAACAGCCTTGCATCATTCAAACAGGGCGGTAGGGTGTTGCCAATCCTTTCTGGACAGTCAGCCTCCCAGTCTGAACTGGATTCTCGCAGTCAGACAGCAAGACAAAGGACTGCAGATTTTTGGACTCCTCCCTCGCTTCCTGCCTTCAAAGACACTCTGGACAAAATAGACAAAGGATTTTCCCGCCCTGGAGGTGGAAGGAAGGAACAAGAAAGGACAAGGAACACTGAAATGGTGACAAAAGACGAAAGGGGCCATTTTGGTAATGTGAACACACATGGCTGCATTTACCGGGGCTGTGGAAACAGCCTGCTGTAAAAGTGCACCAAGTTAGGAAGATGGTTCACTGCCACCAGACATTAAAAGTTAAGCTTGTACTTTTAACAGAAATGTTAGTTAAAAGGAGAAAGGGATCTCCCCAGCACTCAACACATGGCAGAGCTTCACCTAATAAAATGGAAAAGGGATTTAAAGATCCTTCCTACCCCTGGGAGCTCTAGTTGTCACAAGCTAAGCAAGTGAAAGTTAAATGGGGAGCCCCAAGGGCAACCTAGCAACAGGCAGTATGTACCAAATGTTGTCAGAGGAAAACATTTTTAAAAAGACTACAGTCTTAAAAATGACACCCATAGAAATGTTTTTTTAAAAAAAGTAAAAGATTATGTGAGTGGGGAAAATTGTTCCCACTCACTGAGGTATAAGGAAAAAGTATCCACCAGTAAAGCAAAAGGCTCTGGAGGTTGACACAGGTCAGGAAGAATTTCATTGCTATGACAATCTTACCCAACAACGATTCCAGCAAGGTAGTCCACGAGAGCTGCTCAGTTCACCGGGAAGTCCAGGGACACTTCCAAGAGCAGGCAACCTTAAGTAGACAGACTTTCTGGTTCCACTAGTTCAAGGGCTGAACCTCTAACAAAGGTCTTCAGACAACAGGCAGAGGAGCAGGGCTTCACCGGGCCAATTGCGGGACAGGATACTGATCCACTGCAGAAGCAGTCCTTCGGTCATCAATAGGCTGCTCTTCTTCAAAGCATTTTTGGCTACAATGTAGATCTCAAGAATAGCTGCAGGAGTCCTTCTCCAAAACTGGAGCTGAAAGCAGATGCAAGCCCACTAAAGGAAAGGATCTGCACCATTCAAACAGCCAGTAGTTATCCAATCATGGACAAATTCGGGTTTCACATCTGCCTCAGTAGCAGACTTTAGGCACCAGGGATGCAGACTGGGACTGGACATGCAGAATAAACAAATGGCCAAACTACAACAGGACCAAGGAACAAGTGAAGATTTTGTGGCACGTTAGGGCACTATTCACTTTTAGTAGCCATGCGCAGTAAATGTGAATGTGCACATGAAAAGGAGCAAACATTGTAAAAATGAAACTGCTGCCAACAGCTTGTTTTTATACACAAAAAAATAACCCAAAAGCCCAAGTGTAAAACGTTATGGAGATATTAAAGTATCCCCATTGCACTGCTGTGTGCAATGTAAAAATAAAAAAATTCAAATGAGAAACAAACGTTTTCCCGGTACTGACAGTCGAAAAGACTAGCCCGTTTTCCTATAACAAAAAAGAGAAAGGAAAGTCAACCTAAAGGCTTTACTTCAATTCATAAAGTCAGATTAGGATTTAAAAAAAAAAAAAAAAAAAAACACAAAAAGTTAAACGAATAGGGTTCCATAGAAAAAATATGGAGGAAAGAGGCAAAATGAAAATCTTTCCAAGCAGTCTGTACCTGACCACCAATGGAAGAGCCGCAACTCTGCAATTCTCAAAGTTTGGAAAATTGTCAAAAAAAATTACAATTTAATCGTTAAATGATATAACTTTGAGGACTACAAACACTACTGCAGTAAAAGAAATCTGAAGATGGCCTTGGAGAATGACATGCGTTACTCACCGTAATAGCATTTCTGATGATTGTATCTTCTTAGATTTACATTGCTGTGCATTTGGTCCGACATCCAGTGGCAACCGCGGAGTATTACATCTGGTCTTTCGGGGACCGAAAGGGGACGTCGGCATAGGTGTGTTTGTAACACTATCTCTATCATGACATGTAGTGTACCCAAAATCCCTCACGCGCCGAGGTATCTCCGATTGTATTTTTTCTACCATGAGGGAGCCCAAGGCTATTGTGAGTGAGTACATAGAGAGACAGTAGTAAGACGTCTATGTTCCTTCCACCCAAGCGGGGAGGCAGGGTGGGCGCATGTGAATATAAGCAGATACAATCATCAGAAATGCTATTACGGTGAGTAATGCATGTCTTCTGATGCCTGTTAATCTCCTTAGAATCACATGCTGTGCATAGACTAGCGAGCAGTACCCGGAGTTGGAAGTGGGTTATGAGAAGGAACAGTAGTGAAAAGATCTCTTAATACTGCTTGTCCCATCTAAGAATCAGATCTAGAATGAATGTCTAGGCAATAGTGTTTTGTAAAGGTGTGTACAGAACTCCAGGTTGCCGCTTTGCAAATGGACTCGAGGGAAACATTTGCAATGAATGCTATGGAAGACCCAGTGCCCAGAGTAGTGTGTCCTATGCTTGAAGGGCAGTTCTCTCTTACCAAGAGAGTAACTTAGTGCGATGCATTTGACAATCCACATTGAGATAGCCGATTTAGAGACAGGGTCCCCTTCTCTACAAGTTGCCACTGAAAAGAAAAATTGGTTCGTCTTCCTCCGTGGTTTCGTTCTTTCCAGGTAGAACATGCCCCGTGCACATCTAGTGTGTGTAGGCTTTTTTCAGCCATGCTAGTGGGATTCTAGTGGGATTCTGGAAGAATGTGGGTAGTTCGATTGATTGGTTCACATGGAACTTCGAGATGAATTGCGGCACAAAACTGGGATGAGTGTGCAGAACCACCTTTAGAACTGAAAGGGCCTGTAGTTCGCTAACCCTTCTAATACAAGTGATAGCCACTAGGAAGGCTGTCTTGTAAGTAAGGTATTTTAGACTTGCTTTATGCATTGGTTCAAAGGGAGAACCCACAAAACTGGTCAAAACCACATTTAGATCCCATCCGGGAGTGGGGTTAGAAATGGGGTGGGGATGAATTCTCTTAACCCCTTCCATAAAAGCCTTAACAGGTATTTTCCAACACAACACTTTCTTTTGTGACGTAGTGTAGGCTGATAGAGCGGCTAGATGAACCTTTAGGAACAACAGAATGTGGGTAGGCGAGCAGTCAATAGGATTGACGCCCTGAGGTTTTATACCACATGACAAAGCATCTTCACTTACTGCAACAGCAATAACGAGTGCTAGGTTTTCTCGCCTCCGTGAGTATCTCCATGCATCTTTGAGGGAGTTGAAGGTGTCCAAACTATGACCTCAGGAGCCAGGCCGCTAAGTTCAGAGTTTGCGAGCATGGGTGTAGTGTCTCCCCTCTGTCCTCGGAGAACATGTTGTACGGGCAGGGTAGTTTCACAGTGGGGGAGAGGGACATTTCCATTAGATGAGCGAACTAGGGTTGGCGGGCCCACCAAAATCATGGTAACTGGTTCCTGATGCATCTTTTGCACTATCTTGTTGAGTCTGGGGTTGGGGGGGGGGCGAGAGGCCTAGACAAATTTCAATGACCATGTTATCCAGAGTCCGTTCCCCTTGGAGTGGTTCTGGGGGTATCTGGGGACGTAATCTTGGCATTGGGTATTCTCCAGAGTTGCGAACAGGTCGATCTCTGAGAAGCCCCATTCTGCGAAACATTGGAGACAATATCTTTGTGCAGATGCCATTCGTATTCTACAGGCAGTGGAAAATCTCGGCTGAGATAGAAGATGGAGTTCTCCTGGAACGTGTTGTGACAGTAGGAACATATTGTGTTTGAGAGCCCACATCCCAATGTTCTGGGACAGCTTGGATAGCTCTGGAGAGTGTGCACCTCTGTTTATTTAGGTAATACATGGCTGTGGTGCTGTCTGCCAGGACTGTTTTCCCCTGTAGCTGTGTCTGAAACTCCTTCAGTGCTTTGAATACTGCTAGCAGCTCTAAAGGATTTATATGGTTGATGCTACCTGTGGGGACCACACTCCGTGCCCTGTCTGCTGAAGCAGGTGAGCTCCCCACCACATGAGAAATAGGTCTGTTGTGAGAGTGGCTTCTACTGCGGGGTGGATAAGGTCTTCCCTTTGACTACCACTGCAGAGAGAACGAGGGCTGGCGAGACAACTACCAGATCTTACCATTGTCCGCTGGCCTGACCACTGGCTGTTAAGCTACTCTTGCAAGGGACACATGCGCAGCCGCGCGTGGGAAACTAAGTAAATGCATGACGCCATCATACCTACCAAGCGCATGGCCTTGCATAGCGTCACTTCCCGACGGGCTACATATTGAGGGATCTGAGAAAGCATGTTCTGAACCCTCTCGTTGGAGGGGAAGACGAGACCGTCCTTTGTCCGAATCAGAGCCCCTAGAATTTGCTTGACTTGAATAGGGTCTAAGCTGGTTTTCTTCTAGTCTATGGAGAAGACCAGACTGAACAGGAGGTCTATTATCGAGAGTATTCATTAGGCACGTTTCGTAAGAGTCCCCTGTTATGAGCCAGTCGTCGAGGTAATGGTAAACTGGGATGGATAGTCTGCGCAGGTGTGCTGCTGCTACTGCCAGAACCTTTGTAAACACCCTAGATGCCGAGGCAATGCCGAAGGGGAGTACTTTGAATTGATGGTGCCCGTCCTCTATCATGAACCTTAGATAGGTTCTGTGCACTGGCAACATTGAAATATGAAAATATGCATTTTTCCTGTCCAATGTTGCCATGTAATCCCCCGTTTCAACAGTGGGATTACTTCCTGCAGAGATACCATACAAAACTTTTGGTTTGACAAATATGTCCGCTGGGTGCAAATCTAATACAGGGCGCATGGTGAGGTCCTTTTTGGGTACAAGGAAGTACACTGAATAAATCCCCTTGTTTACCTTAATTGGGAAGGCTTCTATGGCATCCTTTCCCAGAAGTGCCTACTACTTCTTCTAATAGGATTTGCAGACGGTTTGGCATCAGGCGTCGTGCTCTGGGCGGTTTCAATTGTGGAAGTCGGGGGAATTCCAAACAGTACCCATGGGTGACCATTTTTAGAACCCACTGGTCTGATGTAATCCCCTCCCATGCTGAATGGAAAGATGTTAAGCGCCCCCTCGACCGGGGTGACATGGGAGGGGACCTGGCTCTGTAGGACATTTCTGACCAGAGGCTGTGGCTGCCCTGGAGTTGGGGCATCTGCCTTTCCCGCGCCGCTGACCCCTAGGTGGATAGCTGGTGGGCGTGCTAGATGCTTGTCCCGAGTTAGTTTCCCGTATAGTACATGCCTCGAAAGGACCGGCGAGAACCGCTTCCCTTTTTTTTGGTGGGGGGGGGGGAGGAGGAGGAGGGGCAGGGGGCGGTTTGTGTGATTTGCTGAAGGTACCGAGTCTTGTGCTCTTTTTTGGCAGTCTCTAGAGTATTGTCTCTAGAGTATTGTCGACTGCTTTACCAAAGAGATTAGACTCCTCGATAGGTTTGTTAATAAGAGCTGTTTAGGCCTCCGGCTTGAGGCCCGAGATTCAGAGCCAAGCGTGCCGTTTGAGCAGGGTGCCCCGAGCCAGAGATCTTCCTGCCGTCTCTGCAGTATACAGAGTGTTTTTTAATACATTTTGGTTGACCTGCCTGCCCTCGGCCACAATGGCGAGTAATTTTGTTCTTGCGGGTTCAGGCACCTCCTGGAGACCTTGTATAAGGTTCCACTGCGCATTGGCATAACTGGCAAGCATTGCAGCGTTTGCTATGCGGGTGGTAAAAGCAGCTGCCGTGGTAATTTGCTTACCCAAGGCATACAATCTTTGATTCCTTATCGGGAGGTGCATCTCCCGTAGCAAAGGGTACTCCCGCTTGTTTCCCGGTGGTGGTAACCACTAGCGAGTCGGGGGTGGCGTGGCCTTTAATATATGTAGGATCAGTAGATGATGGCATAAATAATTTCTCGAAACATGGATTTACTGCCCTAGTCTGGGCTGGTGTGACCAAGGAAGGAGCCAATCTTTTAATGGAATTAAGGAGAGGATGGCTTGGCTGGAGTGGGGGGCCTGGGGGCAGGGGGAGGGTTCTTTAAGAAGATCCTCCACAGAATCTTGTTCAGGTAGGGCCTCCTGGGTGACGATTTTAAAATAATCTGCTGCCTTCCTTAAGATTGCATTGAATGCCATCTGATCGTCCACTGGGGAAGCTTGGCGGGCCGGAGTGGAGGGAGGGGAATCCAACCATATGACATTGTGTCCTGGTCGTGAGTAGGAAGTGTCCATGGTTCTGTCTCAACCTGCGACTGTTCTCGCAACCTTCTGTGGGATCTGCCTGGTCATCCACAGTGTAGTCTTGTGGGAAGGTAGTATCCCCTTCCTCATCATAAATGACCTGATAAGTATCCTGGATGGAGAAAAGTGAAATGTTCTTTAGAGGGTGCAAAATTTCTAGGAAATTTAGAAACCGGCACAAAAGGAGGGTCCTCCCGAGGTCTCTTGGGGGTAGGTTGCTCTGAAAGTGAGAAACGTTTCCATTATGTTTCATGCACCCTTCAAATTTTTCTTTGGTCCATTTTTATGAACCAGAAGGGTTCAAGGGTGGAATATGTTCATTTTCCTCCCTATGGCACCGAAATTTGTTTCCCATAGAGCTAGCCAAAGGCACCCGACTCTTCATACGCTTGAGCATCAGGGAGTTGTGGCGCGTCTTTTCAAGTGTCTGCGGCCCGCTCTTGGTGCTTCATTGTCTCTTTAGTCTTCAGCCCCACTGCCAAAGAAATCCTAACAATGCTTTCGGCGAAGTGGGGCGTGCCCTATGACTAGGAGGCCTCGGACACCCAACCGGGGCCTTGGAGGGTGTCGGAGCATCAGCAAAGCGCACTTCGACAGCCTAATGTGGTTTGGAGGTAGCGCTCTTCTTTTGTAGGCGCAGTCGCAAGATGCTGCTGCGGATGCGGGGAAGGTGTTTGGTCCTGAATATCAGGATTCGGTCGAAATTTTCGGCGGTCCTGTTGGCGCTTTCGCCAGTCTCGTTGGTACAGTCGAAACCAGGGCTGGGGTTGTGCATTTAGTGCGACGATCTTGTACGCCCTTGTCGCCGGATGTTTTCCCCATAGCGTGACTCGCGCCAGGCCTAGCGGGGGTCGGGGACGGGCGTGGCAGGCCTAGAGGTATCCGCCATGAGATCGATGGCATCAGACACAGATGCCTGGCCATCACTAGTACCCCTGTCACTTTCAGCAGATGCAGTGGTGGGGGAAGAAGATCCAGCCCACGGCATGCCGTAGGCGGCCCACAGCTTAACGCGGCACTCCTTAAGCGTTTTAGGTCGAAGGAGTCTACAGGCCGCGCACCACGTTTTATCGCGGTCAAGGGGGTAGACAATTATTGCACTTATCGTGCTCCTCCTTCCAAGGGTATCGGGCCCTGAAAGAGGGGCAAAACCTAAATGGAGTCCTTTCCATAGCGAAAGGTAATAAAAGCGTTGACCAGACCTAGAAGGCAAAGAAGGGGAAAGAGGAGAGCTATAGCTGAAAGGATAAGACCACCCCGACCCCACTCTCCCTTCTGTGTAGGCTGGCCAGAGGGCTCGGCCACGTGGGCGGCTCTGCCTCCGGAGTTTTGGCATCGAAGCCCACCGCAGTCTTGGGCGTTGAAAGTCCCATTGTCTTCGGCGTAGCACAGGAAGCACCGTCAAAGTTATTGTGAGGGGATAATCGACAAAGTCGATAACCAAGGTATAACAATGTCTCTTATGAAAGAGCTCCACAATAGGGCGACCAGTTATCTGGGCAGAAAAAAAACTATCTGAGGGACCACGGCACCTGAGGGATTTTGGGCACACTACATGTCACGATAGGGATAGTGTTACAGACACGCCTATGCAGACGTCCCCTTTCGGTCCCCGAAAGACTCTGCGGTTACCACTGGATGTCGGACCATATCCACTGCATGTGATTCTAAGCAGATTAACAAGCATCAGAAACTAGGTTTTCATATACATTTTCAGAATCAGATGTACGTTTGATTTGGACCTAGAAGATTGATGATTTGACATCAGGACGCTTTAAAAAAATCTTTGCTCCTGAATGAACATAGCGGAAATCGCACATTAGGACTTCAACAATTATTGATTTACTGGTCTGTGCAGTAAAGCTTGTGATGGGGTTTGTTAATACACAGAAAGATCCTTGAACTACTAACTTAATAATTGCCCATATCTTTTTATACTCTTGATTATATAATTAAAACTTCGCTATTTTGATATGGATGACAGTTAAGTTTTGAATTTGTGACATTTTTATGCTGAATGAAATTTTCGATTTAGCCCATTTGGTCATGAAGTTGAACTAGGATCTCAATTTTGTGTTCTATCATACAGGTTCCATATAGATGAGGTGAAGGATCGTACTAGGTGGGCATCAATCTTTATTTATAGTTATTGTAAATACAAAGAATATTCATATTATCTTTAAGGTTTACCAAGTGTGCATACAAAATATATATTTTTTTTTAAAGACCCAGACATGTTATGTGCAGTCCACCAAATGGTACCATTTTACAAAGGTTAAACAGCTACCACCCTAGACACAACTAAGAGGTTACGCTGAGATTAAGGGATAACTTCAGAATAGCCCTGCCTTGGGAGTCAAAGACTGTGCCGAGCATGATAACAGTCACACTTAAATCAGGTTTAGGTTTAATCCTGGCTGGGACAAAAAAGGGAGTTAAAACATTTCATTTTTTTAAAATAAAAAATAAAGGAATCCAACAAAAACCAGGAGGGGATCCAATATCAGGGAAAATAATTGTATGAATTGAATTTTGTCTGAACATCGTAAATTCAAAATGTTTTCAAATACCTTATCCAAAGCTCGAAGCCTGCTCAGCAAATGCTTCGGTCACTCAAAAGACAACTTCTCAACTGTAGTGATTGAGTAAACTAAACTTTTGCACTATTCTTTAATCTTGGAACCCCGTGGCACATTTATATGCAACTATTTACAGGACTGTGACAGTGTCTCAATGTAATATTCAATATTTCTTTGCTCAAAGCAGGATGCAGGTTGATTAACAACCAAGGTCCTGTAAAGTAAGCAAGAAAAGTAGATGTAAATTATCACTGTAACATTACCTCTTGATAAGCAGCTTCCTTCTCACGAAGTTTGCGCTCCAGTTTCCGGCGTTCATAGGCATCTTCTTCATCTTCTTCTCTATCCCTTTTCTTTTCTTTTTCCCTGTCCCTGTCCCTATCTCGATCTCGGTCACGATCTCTTTCACGTTCCCTCTCTCGCTCACGTTCCCGTTCTCGCTCCCTCTCCCTCTCCCTCTCCCTCTCCCGTTCACGTTCTCGCTCTCGCTCTCGCTCCCTTTCACGCTCCCGCTCCAAAATACGTTCCCGCTCCCGGTCTCTGCTTTTCTCACTGTAGGGGGAGAAACAGATTAAGTTAATTTTATCCACAGATGATCATTTTTCTTTTGTGCACAGAAGAAAATATTTATATAATACCAACTTGGCGTTTGTGTTAATAAATCATAAGAAAGCCCTAAAGCTGCTTGTCAAGACTCTGCCCAGGGCAGCATGCGCCAAAACAGGGCCTCAACTGACACTATGCCAAGAACAGCTAACGCACACAAAAGACAATGATTCACTGACTCCATTTAAACACCAGTGCAGCAACACCTAACCGCCCTACCCAGATGCCCAACGTTACACATTTTGCTTAGAAGGACCTGTAAGCAATAGTACATAAGACCATGAAAATGGCACAATTGGTGCAAAATAAAAAATATAGCATAAGCAAAATCCCTGCATATTGAGATTAAGCATTTAATAAAGCCAATGTTGTGACATTTTCAACTATGCAACACGCAAATAAGCCAGATATCTACTGTTTTCATATTTTAGTCTCATGCAAACTCATTCAATGCCCTTTGTGGTTGGAACGCCCTCAGTGACAGTCAATGTTTGGGAGATTCTAAGTTCATTAAAAGATGCTTGTGTGGATTTTGCCATGTTAGGACTCGGGGGAGTTAGGGGGGAGGGTGGGGGGTGTTGGTGCTCTAGGCTCCAGTAAGCAGCCCAGAGCTCAGGTAGGTGGGCAGGTGCTGTTGGTGGTTTAGGATAGAGTGCTATTGTCGGAGATTCAATGTTTACCCAGTTGGACCAAACTTTTGCGTAGGATGTTGCTGCATTAATGGCACAGATATGGAGGTACGTCAGATGTTTCAGTGTTGGCAAATGCGACGGCTAAACTGGAATTGCATAGCCCCCATAGCAGAGATTGTCTTCAATGTCGTTTTCTTTAGGTCCAACGAGATTCGCTGCTCTTGCCAGTTGTGGTCTCCAAAGATTTTTAAAATCGGAGTAGTGGGGAAGGGGCCCGTAGGGACAGGGGAGTGATGTACGATAGTCTGTTGGTGGCAGGGTGAAATAGGTCAGTGTGCCGCTACTGGCATCCATTGAGGCTTGGGTGCATAGGTATGTTGGTTTTGGCCCAGTGATTCTGTGCGTGTATAGAGTGAGAGGGTTTCAAGAGGAGGAAGGGAAGAGCCAGGTTTTGAGGGCCTTTCTGTATGCCAAGTGATTGTCAATGTTGTGGATGTGCAGGGAGAAAGATCCAGATGATTGGCACTTGGACAGAGAAAGATGACCCATCCAGTCTGGTGCAGTTGTAATATGGGACAACTAGGAGTGATGCTCGGCCATATCTGAGTGTCTTTGAGGTGTGATAGCAAGTTACTGTCTTGGAGGACTCCCGGGCCACTGTAGTGGATGGCACAGCGAGCGATGCACATGTCTTTAAAGATAGTGTGTCGACCAACAGGGAACCAATGGAGGACTCTTATGGCTGTGTTCTCTGGGAGGGAGGCTAATAGGCAGGAGGGCAGCAGCGTTTTTGATTCTCTGCAGTTTCCTTAGCTGAAACACTGGTGCACCCATTTAAAGACAGCTTGCATAGTCTAATCGGGAGAGGATGATGGCAGGGAAACAGTGATGATAGGAGAGGTATGGGAAGATCCGCTTGGGGATGCATAGATTGAAGAAACAGGTTTTATATACAGAAGTCTGTGTCCAGTGTGCATCCAAGGTCATCAACTGAGGTGGAGGTTGCCAGGGTGGGGGGCCCAGGGGCGCTAGGGGTTGAGGCCAGGGAATAGGTTGGGGAAGGAGCGCCTTTTCCTGCAGACTAGGATTTCCGTTTTCTCAGGATGAGGTGATTGATCGTCATCCAGTAGTTAATATCCGAGAGGCACAATGACCGATCTGGACCGTTGAAGCATGGCCATTTTACGCATTATCTGGTGTCTGCGTTGTTATAGCAGGAGAGATTGTGGGAGCAGATCAGTGCAGGGAGTGGGTTCAGATGTGGGAGGGGAGGTAGGGATGCTCCTTGTGGGACCCCTTTTGGGTCTTGGAGTAGAGGTGAAAGAGTGGAGGAGCATGATTTGTGAGCGATTCGAGATGAAAGGAGATCCAAGTGAGGGCAGTGTCTTGGATTCCTAAAAAGTGTAGCCTGTCAAGGAGAATGGGGAGGTAGATGGTAGCATAGGCAGCAGTATCGTCAAGAAGCACGATTCAGCACAACCGTCTGCATCGGCTGTTCTTAGGTCGTTCCAGGCGGACACTAGGGAGGACTCTGCTCCTCTAAGTGCTCTGAAGCCAGATTAGGCAGGGTCCAGGGGATGGTTTGTTTTAGTGAAATGGCTCAGCTGCTTGTATGCTGTGCAGTCCATGAGTTTGGCCATGAAGCGGGTGGAGATGGGCCTGTAGTTCTGGGGGAGGAGTGGGTCTAGTATTGTTTTTTATTTGGGGGGGAGGGGGGTTAAAATAGGTGTTTAAAGCTTCCAGAGAAGACTTCCTATGTTAGGGAGTGGTTGAGGATGGAGTGTGCGATACTGCATGCACAGGTTGAGGCTAGGATGTTTTTCAGGAAGGTGGGCCAGAAGGGGTCCTCAGGGGAACCTAAAGGGCAGCTTTGTGCTAAGAGTAAGAGGAACTCCTGGTGTGTGATTGGAGAGAAAGGCCAAGGTTTGTATCGGGAGGGGGTAGGCTGTGGATGGGAAATGGGCAGGGGTTTATTTCGAATGAAGAGATGGTATAGTAAGTAGATAGCGATGTTGTGCAAGTGTTATGACAGTTTCTTAAACCCAACTAATTGCTCAGTAAAACCATTCAACTGAGACAGTACAAGACTCATCTTAGTATAAGGATGTACCACCTGAGAGTATGGTAGCGTAGACAGAGCAGCCAGGCTCATCGTAGGAGGGAGTGAGGGCTGTAGAATCAATACTAAGAAATTATAATACACATATGGTCCAAAGAAACACAAAAACTATGTTTTGTAAAACAAATGGTTTATTTAAATAAAAGTAGGCCCATATAAACCTTGGGGAGGGAATAAGTCCCATCACAGATCATATAAACAAATTATGAAAAAACACTGCTTTAAAGGCCACAGACCAAAGCATATACCTTATTTAGAAAACAGTAGTATAGGTAAGCCAAACTCATACAGTCAGTATAGGCCACACCTATTGATGGGGAGTAAAACCATACATTACTTTAGATTACCTTATATTAATGCAAGAGTAGTAGACCCAGTCAGTTAGGCTGTGACACTAGACTAGGATATTGCATAGTAAGGAACAAGTTTCTTACCTGTAACTGTTGTTCTCCAGCATGGGTCTGGCATGGATTCACATGCTCATGAATATTCCCCGTCGTCAGGCTGGGAATCCTCGGTAAAGAAAAAAACCAGTATCAGTTTCGTTTCTGATCTGTCTTTCGTAGTAATAACCAATCACTGGTCTCTGCGTCATACTGACCAAAGCCAATGACTGCCCTCTACCTAAGCACCGCCTCTGGCAGCCATCTTCAGATTTGGAAGCACGTGAAGTGGCAGTATGACCAAGTGAAGAGCCGCAGAGGGGTAGGCGGGAGGGTTCGCATGTGAATCCATGCCAGACCCATGCTGGAGAACAACAGTTACAGGTAAGTAACTTGTTCCTTCTCCAGCATGGGGTCTGGCATGGATTCACATGCTCATGAATAAAGAATACATAGCAGTACACACATGCACAACCACGGGAGGTGGCAAAGGCTCAACATTAAGCAGTACATCAAACAACATTAAGCATCTTACCTCCTCACCAGGCTCACCTCAGGCGAACAGGTTGCGCAGCACTGCTTGGCCGACCCTTGACTCCTCCCTGGAATCCCGATCGACGCAGTAGAATTTCGTGAAGGTGTGCGTCGACCTCCACGTAGCAGCCCTGCATATGTCCAGCAGGGGCACACCAGAAAGGAACGCCGTGGTAGCTGCGATCGCTCTGGTGGAATTGGCTCTCGGACGGCCAGGCAGCGGTCGGTTTGCCAACCGATGACAGTACATGATACAGCCGGAGAGCCATCTGGAAATGGAAGCCTTCGAGAGAGCCTTCCCCTGATTGACAGGTCCAAAGTTCACAAAGAGTTGTGACGTCTTCCGAAAACACTTAGAGCGGTCCACATAGAACTTCAGCGCTCTAGCCACATCCAGCGAGTGCAAAGTCCTCTCAGCCGGCGACGAAGGCGACGGGAAGAACACAGGCAACACCAAGGGTTCGTTGAGATGGAAGTCCGACGGTACCTTGGGCATGAAGGAGGGGGTGCGTCCTGAGCACTACCCTCGTGTCGTGAAAAGTCAAGTACGGGACCTTGCATGAAAGGGCCTGGATCTCTCCCACCCGTCGTGCGGAGGTGATGGCCACAAGAAACGCTGTTTTCCACGACAGAAACTTCAACGGGGCCGGGTGCAGAGGCTCGAACGGAGGTCCCATGAGCTTGGTCAGCACCACGTTGAACTCCCACGCCGGGGCCGGAGCCTTCACCGGCGGGAACGATCTGAACAGTCCCTTCATGAACTCTTTCACCAGACGATGAGACCACAAGGACGTCCGGCCCGTGGTTCTGGTGTATCGGGAGATCGCAGCAAGATGAATCTTGATGGACGCGTGTGCCAGTCCAGCTTTGGCCAGCGTCAGCAGGTACGGCAGTACCTGGGGAGCCGTAATCCATAGAGGGTTAATCTTCTGTGCGTGGCACCAGACAGAGAACCTCTTCCATTTGTGTCCGTAGCATTTAAGAGTCGAGGACGCCCTGGCCTTTGCAAGAACCTCTCTGCAGTCGGCCGGTATGTCGTATCCTCCAAACTCTAGCGCTGCAGGAGCCAGGCCTGCAAGTTCAGCGATTTCGGGTCGTGGTGGAGGATGGCGCCTCCTTCCCTGGAGAGTAGATCCGCGTCCACCGGCAGCTTGATTGGCGGGGACGCTGACAAGTCCAGAAGGTCCGGGAACCATATCTGCCTCGGCCACGCAGGTGCGACGAGGATCATCCTGCACCGTGACCTCTTGAGCTGGTTGACGAGCCGGATTAGCAGTGGCAAAGGAGGGAACGCGTAGAGGAACAGGCCCTCCCAGGGGAACGAGAAAGCATCGCCCATGCTCCTCGCCTGGGGAAACCTGCTGGCGAACCTCCGGCACTTGGAGTTCGTCGCCGTCGCGAACAGGTCGATCTGGGGTGTGCCCCACCGTCGGAAGAGGCGATCCACTAGATCCTGCCGTAGTTCCCACTCGTGGCACGAGCGCAGCTCCCTGCTGAGTGAGTCGGCGATGGTGTTTTTTATCCCTGCCAGATGAAACGGCACCAGAAACATCCTTTGGGCGACGGCCCAATGCCACAGGTCCTGCGCCTTCTTGGACAGCGCTGGGGACCTGGTTCCGCCCTGTTTCCTGATGTAAAACATGGTGGTGGTGTTGTCGGTGAAGATCCTCACCACCTTGCCCTTGAGGGACGGAAGGAAGGACCTGAGGGCCCAGAACACTGCACGGAGCTCCAGGACGTTGATATGGAGGGACTTCTCCGTCGGGAGCCAAAGGCCTCTCGCGTGCAGATTTTCGGTGTGCGCTCCCCACCCTTCCAGGGAGGCATCCGTGGTCACTGTCTCCTGGTGGTCTGGGGTCTGGAAGTCCATGCCCGCCGTCAGATGCGCGCGGTTGCCCCACCACCGGACCGCTCGACGGAAACGCTCGTCGAGTGTGATCCTCTCCTCGAAGCCGCCCGTCGTTTGGATCCAGCGGGCGTCCAGGAACTCCTGCAACGGGCGCATCCGGAGCCTGCACATGGGAATGAGGTAGATGCAAGAAGACATCATTCCGAGGAGGGACTTGATGGACCTCACCTTGGCCGCGTCGGAAACCAACATCCGCTGTACCTTGCCCAGGATGGACCTGGTCCTTTCCTCCGACGGGGAGGCCAGAAGGGACACTGTCGAGCTTCGCTCCCAGAAACAGTGCGTTTTGCGCGGGTACCAGGTGGGACTTGGCGTAGTTCACGGAGAATCCCAGGTCCGTGAGAAGTTGGACGGTCCTTGCCGTGTGCTCCACGGCGAGCTCCCTCGTCTTGGCTCGGATGAGCCAGTCGTCCAGGTAGGGGTAGACGTGGATCCCCTCGCGGCGCAGCTGCGCCGCCACCGGTGCAAGGCACTTGGTGAATACCCTGGGTGCCGACCGTAGTCCGAAGGGGAGGGCTTTGAACTGGTAGTGACGCCCTTGGACCACAAACCTGAGGAATTTTCGGTGCCCCTTTAGGATGGGAATATGGAAGTAGGCATCCTCCAAATCCAACGACGACAGGAAGTCTCCTTCCTCCAGCTGCCCCAGGACGTGCTGGAGGGTGACCATCCGGAACTTCTGCACCTTGATGAACTTGTTCAGACGTCGCAGGTCTAGGATGGGGCGCCATCCTCCCGTCTTCTTCTTCACGAGGAAGTATCTCGAGTAAACTCCGGAGCCCCGAAGCCTCTTTGGGACGAGTTCGATGGCGCCCTTCCTGAGCATCGCCTTTACCTCCAGGAGAAGCTGAGGGACGTGAAGCTCTTTCCTGGCCACGGGGGGGAAGCGCGGGCACCTTCTTTGAAACTCGAGCGCGTGGCCCCGGGCTAAGGCGTCCAGCACCCAACGGTCGGTGGAGATGGACTCCCACACGCTGACGAAGCTCGCCAGCCGGCCTCCCACCGGGGTGCTTCGGTGGGGGCCCGACCCCACGGCCGGTTCAATCCTGTTTCGACGAGGCTTTGCCGCCTTGACCTCCTTGGCGACGACGGCAGGGTCCGCCAGACTTGCCTCGTCCTCTGTAGTCCTCCTGAGACGACGAGCGGGCCGCTTGACGGTAGGTGGAGAAACCGCCGCCGGAACCTTTGGAGGCGCCCTTGCCTCCGCTGCTCCGAAAGGGCGTCCGTCGTTGCTGCAGAACCCCAAGGGCCCGGGCCGTCTCAGTGTCCGCTTTAATGGCCTGAAGGGAATCGTCCACTGTTTTCCCAAACCGGTTGTTCCCATCGAACGGCATGTCCAGGACTCTGGTCTGTACGTCTTGACGGAAGTCCGTAGCCTTGAGCCATCCACACCGCCTAAGGCACATGCCGTTGCCCAACTGGCGAAACCCAGTGTCGGCGATGTCCGTCGCAATAGTGATGGCGTGCTCCGACGCCACCTCACCTTCCTGTAGGATCTCCAGGGCATCCGCCCTCTTGTCGTCCGGTAGGAAGTCCAGCAGGGGAGCCAGTTTGTACCATAGCTCCCTGTCGTAGCGGGCCACGATAGCCAAGGCGTTGGCCGCTTTAATCGTCGTCGCTGCAGACGAGATGACCCTGCGTCCCATAGCGTCCAATTTCTTTCCCTCGCCGTCCGGTGTGGAAGTTGATGTGGAGGCCGCACCCCCCCCCCCCGCTTTCTTCCTGGCCGCGGCGGAGACGACGGAGTCCGGGGTAGGCTGCGCCCGGAGGCACAGGGGGGCCACGTCCGGGACCCGGTACTTCTTCTCGTACCGGTCTCTTCTAGCTGGCGTCGTGGAAGGGTTCTTGAGGAGGGCGAGGCCCTCATCCCAAATGTCGTCCAGTAGAGGCACCGCGAGGACCGTCTTCCTCTTGGCCTCGCGCCGTTGATAAAGGAATCCTTCCTTTTTCTTCTCCTCAGGAGAGAGTTGGAAAAGCTCGGATGCCCTTGCGATCATGGAGTGGAACGATCCAATCTCGTCGGGCGGAGAAGCCCTGGTGGGAGGTGACGACGGTAGATCCTCGTCGTATACCTCGTCGTCCGTACCCGTCGCTGCCGTGTCAGTCCCCGTATCATCCCCTCGGGTGGACGGGGAGGAGGGCTGGACGGGGCGCGACGGCTGAAAAGGAGGTGGAGGGTGAATCCTTCTTTTCTTGGGTGGGGGAACACCAGAAGGTCCCGGATCCCCCGACGGGAGAGGTTCCTCCGTCGGCAACGGTAGTCTCGTCCTTATCTCTGAACATAAGGACTGTATAGCCAACAAAATGGCCACCGAGTTGTCTTGCGGCGCTGGCAGAGGGGAATCCGACGGGCGATCAGGGGCCGACGGGCCGGTCTTCTTCCACGCCAAGGCCGTGGCTTACGACCTCAATCAGCTCTTCCTCCGAGGTTGAGGCCGAATCTACGACGACGCCCTGCCCCCCCTTTTTCTTCCCCGCCGGGGATTTCACGGGGGTCCCATCGATGGGCACAAAAGAGGACTCCCTCCGAGGTGGCAGGGAGACTCTTGAGCCCCGAGGTCGCCACCACTGGTGTAGCCTCCACAGGCTGAGCCAGGGCCGCCGCGACAGTATCGATAGAGGGCTTGGCCGGATGGATTAAGGCCTTCACCACCTTAGGTGCGCTCACCGCCTTATCCTTGAGGGGGGGGGGACACTGCCTCGCTCCCCCTCCGATGGGGCCTTCGAGCTCGACCGGGGCCTCTCCAGGAGCTTCGCCGGGTGCTCGCCCTTCCTCTTACCCGACCCAGAGCGTTGGCTCGTGGCTGAAGGTGCCGTGGAGGGTGCGCCCTGCCTGGCGCCCGTAGAGCCCGACCGTTCGGCGCTCCCGGTGCCAGCGGACTCGCGGTGCTTGGCCTTGTGTTGGACCCCCGTCGCCGGGGCGTCCTCAAAGGTCTTAGAAGACCGCTCGGATTTCTTCCTCTTCTTCTCGCCTGACGGGCTCTTCCCTTCTAGCCAGTTGGCGAGACGTTGATGGCGGTCCTTCATGGTCCGCTCCGACATATTGCCGCAAAACGCACAGTCCTTCTCCACGTGCGTCTTGTCCTCATGTAAGCAGTAGAGACAAAAGGAGTGTTCGTCCTCCTTAAAGACGTTCTGCAGCTGGCATCCAGGGCAGATCCTGAACAGCTTTACGGGCGTCGAGCTTCCCTTCTCCTGGGCCATGTCCGGGCCTGAGAAGCTTCTGGAGTCCTCCAAAAGCGTAGCTCGACGAAATCTTCACCCTTGAGGGGTGCAGACGAATCCGACACGGGTCCCCGTTGATCGGATGGAGAGTCGGTGGAGCTTGAGGCTCTTTTGACCGAAAAAACGAAGTTTTTTGAGAAAAAACGTGAAAAAATAGCACTAGCGCTCGAGAGCAATAGCACGAGGATCCCAACACATGAACGTACGGTAAAAATCTGAAGATGGCTGCCAGAGGCGGTGCTTAGGTAGAGGGCAGTCATTGGCTGTGGTCAGTATGACGCAGAGACCAGTGATTGGTTATTACTACGAAAGACAGATCAGAAACGAAACTGATACTGGTTTTTTCTTTACCGAGGATTCCCAGCCTGACGACGGGGAATATTCATGAGCATGTGAATCCATGCCAGACCCCATGCTGGAGAAACCAACTTGCTGCTCTACTTTTCTGAATAGGGGAACAGATTCAAGGAACAGTATATACCTCTACTACTTTTGTGATGAGTTATACTAGGTGAGCAAGACCTTTTTGGTGTAATCTACAATTTCAGTTGCTTTTCAGCTCAGTGGAACAGTCCAAGATAAGCAAGAACTCTACATAATTTTGGAAGAACCAGCCAGACCAAGGTCAGCTACACGTAAAGGAACACTTTCCAAAAATGGTAAAATCTAATGTAATGTAATCTAGTACATTTGCGTTTCCGATCACTGCTACCAAGATTTAGGTAGGCAATCATTCATTAACTTGTTTTGGGATGGCACACAGCTAAGTAAAACCTATATACTTTTGAAGAAGCCATCAGCAACTTAAGAGGCAGGCATAACCTAAGGCAGACATACTGGGCAAGCTAACAGCAAGTCTGAAAAAGCAAGACCCAATTGGGAACACTCATACTTTTATCCCAACAGGAATAGTGAAGTGGAACCAACAGCATTACTTTTGGGGAAGAGGCATCGACTTTCTGTAAGAATGGCGAAACAGTTTCTAAAAATAAACTACTTTTCAGAATGGTAGAACCTTTCCAAGCTAAATAAAATAACCTTACATATTACAAATGGCAGAACACTTACGGTAAGTAAGAACTTTTGTAACTGTTCACTTTAAGAGCTACAGTTACCAACTAACTCTTTTACAAGTAGGCCCACTGTTCAACACTTTTATTTTTCAAGGCAGACCCCATTAAATATACAGCCCTTCCCTATTCTATTGTAGGAGTTCTCAGAGGCAAAAGAGGGACTCTAGTGGTCTAGGAGCCAGCTGTAGGCAGGGTCTCAGTTGCATGCAAAGTCAGAGTTTGAGAAAGACAGTTCAAGTAAGTATTCCACTTTCAAAGTTAGTTGAGGATTCAGGGACTTCAGAGAAGACACCCTACGAGGATTCCTGAAGGGGCCTGGGTGAACTGGACAAGAAGACTCTCAACTACAGGAAACGCCCCAAAGCTACACAGTAATCACAGAGACTTAAGCTAAGTAATACCCAAGCCAACATAGTACCCCAGCACAGAAGAAGAGTTTGCAGCAGGACTTCTTCAAGCTCTGCAGGCAAATGCCCAGTTGTTAAATTCCTTTAGCACGAAGACAGGACACTGCAAGGACTTTTGCAGCAATGATCACTGGGAAGGCTCTAGGCAAGAATTTCTTCATGGCTGGATGAGATTGTGGTTTTGGTGTTTTTTTCAGAAGACTTAATATTGCTGGTCAGAATCTTTGTTTGCAAGGTCCAGCACTCTGGTGAGGGGACGATTCAGACTATTCACGTCCCTGGAGTTCCCGCAGAATGCCCACAAAGTTTCAACAAGATTCGGTAGACTGTGCACTGCACAATGGCTCAAGGTCCCTGCAGTCGTCGTTTGACGTCACCCAGGTCAGTTGAAAGGAAGGGTAACAGTAGGCTATGGTTACACAGCAAGCTCGCCGGTCGCTGGAAATCAACTCAGCCATGTGTTCACCTCCCTCTTCCAATTTGGTTCCAGTGGTCGACTACCTCTTCAGCTTCCAAGATCGAACTTTTATGCAGGAACTCAGCCCATCAATATTCAAATGGTGGGGTAGGGGGTGTCCCAGTGCTTTCAGGAAAGCCAGCCTCCTAGTTTGAACTGGAATCTCACAGTCAAGTTGGAAGACAAAGGGCTGCAAAGTTTGACTCCTCCCTCGCTTCCTGACATCACAGACACTCTGGACCCGAGGCAGGCTTGACTGAGGTCTCCCGCCGAAGATAAAATGGACACAAATGATTTCGGTTCTTTCTACCCTTAGGGAACTGTAGTTCTTACAAAGTTAGCTAGACAAAGATAAAAGGGGGGTCCCCCCAAGGGCAACCCAGTAACAATAGGCAGCACATGCCAAAAGTTGTCTGAGGATACATTTAAAAAGACACTGAGTCTTAAAACATGACATCCATAAAAATAGTAAGAGATTCTGTGAGTGTGGAAAAAGGTTCCCACTCACTGAGGCATAAGGAAAAATAATCCACCAATAAAGGAAAAGGTTCTGGGATTGGCACAGGTCAGGAAGATTTATCATTGCTATGAAAATCTTACCCAACAGGAAGTATTCTGATCAGACATTGCATATGGATTGGGTGTTGGGTGGAGGAGCTAGAGAGCATGGAGTATTGAATTCAGAAAGGATTCTATGCAGTTCCTTACTCAGGTTGCAGGGGTTTAAGGTTCTGTTCCCATAGAAGGCTCTTGGTTTTTAGGATTTCCAAACTTATGCCATTGTTCGTGTTGCAAGCATTTTTTTGTTCTGGATGGTTGGTTCTACATGGCAGTTCCATACAGTGGCTTCAGCGGTTTTAGCAATTGGAGGTTGGCATGTACCACTTGGGTGTGGTGCCTGTTCTGGAGGGCCGTTTTGTTGCAGTGTTGGGTGCGAGGGCGTTCAAGAGCTAGCGGTCGAAGAGTTTGATGGGGAAGGGGTGACCTACCTGGAGGTTGAGTGCTGGGAGTGAGGTGAGGAGGCATTTGGCTAGATCCAGGGTGATAACTGTTTTGTTCTGGGGTGGAGTGAGGTGTGGAGGTTGGTGGGGTCCTTGGGCACGCAGCAAGGTCGAAAATGGTACGAAGAAGATTGCCGAATGATCTGTCCATGTTGGGGGGAGGTGGCGGTGAGTGGAGGCAGTGTGGTATGTTTGTGGACTCGTGTGGGTGGGCGTGGATGTATACCGACATTTCACTTAATACAATTTTACCTAATGAGATTTCACTGAAAATGGTAGGTAAATTAATATATGTTGCTGAACGAGCACACAGATCCCTAGCTGCATGTCCTAAGCACTGTGCCTTCCCCAGGCAGATCACAGCACGGCTCATGAACTACAGAGACAGGGACATGGTATTAAGAGCGGCAAGAGACAAGCAAGAACTAAGGATAGGGTCCAGTGTGATCCGTATCTCCCCCCCCCCCCCACCAGACTACACCCCCCCCCTCCCACCAGACTACACACTGGCAGTAGAGCAGGTGCAGCGAATGTTCACTGGATTGAAGACGCTGCTGAGAGACTACAAGATACCTATGCAATGCTATATCCGGCCAGGCTGCGCATGCAATATAAAACTAAAACCTACTTCACGTTTTCGGAGGAAGCTACTACCTTCGTAGAGGCCAACATCCCCCTGTCAGATAAGAAACCACCTGAAGTAGAAGATTGACAGGGGATGAGTCACCCTGCAAGAACAGATGTTTAACCAGCTGAGGAGGTAGGCCACCACCACTATAGTGTGATCAGCAATTGGACTACGAGAATGATAAATTGAGGAGATGCTGATCTTTGAGGTTAGCCCACGGCATACAACATGGGTAATGGGTGGGACATAGACTTGGGAAACGAAGAGGTGCAGGCAGCGGTGCTCCCATAATGGTACTAATTGGGCGGCAGGGCGCACCAGGCATGGAGAACTACAACCTGTGACGCCCAGAACACTGTGCGTTCTCATTTAAGGAGGCGGCACTGGCTGTCCTATGTTGAACTAGTGACTTGGTCTAGCCTATGGAGACACAATGTGACTGGCAAGCGGTGCCACCAGCAGCTATGGGGGCATGGGATAGATGGCAAACGTCGTGCAGACCGAAGTTATTCAATGTGTGTGTTGGTAACGTTACTGTGTGTTAAGAAACTCAGACCAGACAAAGCAACAAAGCAATGCACCAGACCCCAGCCGCCTCAGTGGTGGTCGCCCCCAACTTGAGTGGATAGTTTAGTTAGAAGGGTGAGTGTTGGGGGAAGGGCAGAGGGCAAAGGGAGATGCATAGTTGAAGTTCGGGGAACTATGAGGGAGGGAAAAGGGGCAGAAGAGGGGAGTTGGGGAGAAAAAGTTACAAAAATGCACAGATTGACTGCAACAGGTTACTGCAATGCTGGTAGAACACGAAGGAATGAAAGCGATACAAGAATGTACAAGAGACTATGGCTGATAAGGGGTTGGCGGGGATAAAGTTGCTTAGCTGGAATGTGAGGGGCCTTGGACTGCATGCGAAGAAGAGGAAAGTAATGGCATATGTAAACAGACAAAATTACCAGGTTACTCACCGTAGTGACCACCTTACTCCTAGTCCATAGTCCCCTTTCCTCCATACTTCTGGGACATCTCTCCGTCCTGTGGGACGGGACCAGAGTAGTTTGTAAAAAGCATCCACATTTTTCCAAAAATGTGTCCTTCCTCTCTTTCTTGTGCAGGGCCCGGCACGCGGCCGTAACGCCACCCACCTTGGCTCCGCCCCGCGCATCGCCCATCAGTCCTTTTCTATCGCCGGGTCAAAGACCCATTAGCAATAACAGAGGAACCTTATTAGAGGGGACGGCGGGCGGGCGTATGGAGGAAAGGGGACTATGGACTAGGAGTAAGGTGGTCACTACGGTGAGTAACCTGGTAATACCCCTACGTCCCGTCCCCTTTCCTCCATACACAGGAAATATGGGTGGATGGAAATACCCCTTACTGAAAAAGGTTCTTCAGTACAGCCTGACCAAACTGAGCGTCGGCGCTTGAGCTCATGTCGAGACAATAATGCTTACAGAAAGCAGATGGGGAGGCCCAAGAAGCTGCCCTAGCAATGGACTCCCAGAGGACATATTTCTGAAAAGCAACCGTGGCTGCCTTACATCGCACCAGGTGTGCATGAATACCCTTAGGAGGTTTCAGCCCTTGGACGGTGAAAGACTCTGATGCAGGCGGCGATCCACCTAGAAATAGTTGCCTTAGACGCCTGCCTGCCCTGAGGGTTACCGAAGGTCACAAAAAGTTGAGAACTTCTAAGCTCGGAAGTCCTGTCCAGGTAGAACTTAAGAGCTCTTCGGACATCAAGACAGTGTAGAACCCTCTCAGCCTGAGAGGCAGGGTTCGGAAAAAAGACCGGAAATCGACTGATTCAGATGTAATTCGGTCACCACCTTCGGTAGAAAGGGTGGGTTTGTCCGAAGGACTTCCTTGTCCAAGACCAAGAAAGGATGCTCCACCGACAATGCCTGGAGCTCACTCACTCTCCTTGCTGACGTAACGGCGACCAAAAAAGGACACTTTCCAAGACAAGTACTTGAGATCCACCGTAGCCATTGGTTCAAAGGGTTTACGGCATAGCGCCACCAGGACTACATTTAGGTCCCACGGCGGGTGCGTACTACGAACCGGAGGGTAGAGGCGTGTCAACCCTGCAAAATGCCTTTTAACCACTGGGCTACTCAGAGAATAACAGCACTGGTATGTAGAAAGATACGCGGAAACTGCTGAAAGGTAAGTCCAGCATGACAGAACATGAACCCCTGACTCTCCTAGGGAGGACACGAAGGACAGCACCGTGTCAATCGTGGCCACCCTTGGATCAAACTTCTTCTCCAAACACCAATGACAGAACCTGAGCCATTTACTCTTGTACTGAGATCTGGTCGAGGGTTTCCTGGCTGCCTGGATAATGCGCATGTTATCCGTAGACAAATTCAGATGCTCTAAAGACTTGAACTCAGGCACCATGCCGCCAAGCTGAGCGATTGTGAGGAGGGGTGCCACATCTGTTCCCATTGATGAAGAAGACTGGAAGTTACTGGTAACCTGATCGGCGGATACACCAACAGATGTTGAAGTTCTGAGAACCAAAACCTGGCCGGCCACCACGGAGCTATGAGTAGAAGGGAACAGTTCACAGAGTTCTTCAACTTCCAAATTGCACGGTGAACTAGAGGCGGGAAGGCGTAAGCTCTCATGTTGTGCAATGGAATCTCGAGAGCATCCCCCAGAGAGGAGGCTCCCAGCCCCCCTCTGGAGGCATACTGAGGAAGCTTCTTGTTCACCGCCGCAGCAGACAGGTCCACCTCCGGTGTGCCCCAATGCAAGAAAATCCACGAGAGGACCTCCGCCTTCAATTCCCACTCGTAGCTGACCACTGTCCTCCGGTTGAGGGCATCCGCTGTGACATTCAGCTGGCCCGGGATGTGCACTGCAAGCAGCCAGACACCATGAAGCACGGCCCACTCCCAAATCTGGATAGACAGGTCCACAAGGGAGGGAGGGGCGGGGGGAGGGGGCGGGGAAGAGGTCAATGTAATACATTGACACCACATTGTCCGTTCTTATGCGGACCACCTTGTTGCCAATGAGCGATCTGAACGCCCTGAGCACTACGAAGATCGCCAGAAGCTCCAGATGATTTATGTGGAGAAGCCTGTCCTGGGGCGACTAGAGGTCCGAGACCTGAAGAAGATCTAATGTCGCACCCCACCCCACCCACCCCAGAAGGGAGGAGTCCGTCGTGATTGTCACCGTGGGGACCGGGTCCTGAAACCCCGCGCCCCCGGACAGGTTGCTGAGAGATGACCACCACTCCAGGTCCACTCTCATGGAATCCGAAATTATCCGCTTGGAATCCGGATCCACTGCCTGACGCCATGAACTCCGAAGAGCCATCTGAGTCCGTCTCATTTTGAGACGAGCAAGAGGAAGAGCCAGTACACACGAGGCCACGAAGCCTCTGGAACCACCAGGCCGACATGCTCTCCGACTGCGCAAACATCTGACACGTGGCTAACAGATCTGCCATTCTGTCTGCGGTCAGATACACTCTGCAGTCGATCGTGTTCCAACGAAAACCCAGGAAAATCAGTTCCTGTGAGACCGTCATGGAGGTTTTCCGCCAGTTCACTGACAGCCCAAGATGGAACAGGAGCTGAAGGAGAGACTGGAGGTTGCCCGCTGCCGCCAGCGGACAAGGGCTGCGTAAGAGCCAGTCGTCCAAATATGGATACACATGGATACCCTGGAGACGAAGATAGGCTGCAATCACTGATATCTTCGTGAAGACACGCGGCGCCGAGCTGAGGCCAAAAGGAAGCACCCGAAACTGGAAGTGCTCCTCTCCCAAAGAGAAGCGGAGGTACCTCCTGTGTGGATTCCAAATCAGGATATGCATGTACGCTGAGCCAATCGCCCCTTCTGTAAGGAGGAGCGTATCTGGCTGGGCGTGATCATCTTGAATTTCTCTTGGGGTAGGAAAAGATTGAACTGGGAAAGCTCTAGGATGGTGCGCAGGCCAGCCTGGTTGGGTTTTGGGCACCGTAAACAGTCAGGAGTAGCAGCCCTCCCCTCGCTCCCCAAGGTGAACGGGTTCCACAGCTCTGAGGTCCAGAAGTGTCTGAACTTCAGCCTTGAGGGAGGGTGAGCCCAACAGCTGTAAAGGAGGGTTGAGGGGTGGGGTAGGGGGTAAAGGTAAGCAGAAGCCCGCTAGAGCGACTGACGAGCCCCATCTGTCTTCTGTGATGGTCTGCCACGCCTCCCAATGAGACGCAATTAGTCCTCCCACCGGGGTCTCATGCGAGCGTGGAAAACCCTCATTTCGCAGCCTTATCGGTGGTGGTGCCACCTGAACCTGATGAGGAGGCTGAGGAGCGGGAGAAAAAACGCGTGCGCTTTTTTTTACGGCGGTTATTCCCCACAGGAGTATCCACACTGCGAGATTTGCGGTCGAGGAAGCCCCTAAAACCAGAGGAGGGTTGACTGAGACAACGGTCTCTGGGATTTGAAAGGAGCTTTGACCAGAACAGAATGATTTAGCCGTACGAGTGCTATCCTTGGTCTTGGTGAGCTCTACATCAATAGTAGAATGAAAAAGCTCCTTACCATCGAATGGAAGGTCCAACACCTTGTCCCAACTTCTCGACCGGGATGTGCGCCTCAAACTCTGACAGACCTTTCCACATCTGCATGTTAGCTCCCGCCAATATCAACTCAGCAATGGCCTGCCTGAGCTGCAAGGCTGAGTTGGCAAAGATTTTCCACCCTAGGGAGTCAAGGAGCTTGTCCTCCTTTCCCCAAGACCCGAGTAGCCGTCGTGGAAGAGGATGCGGCAGGTCTGGATTGCAACATAGCCGCAGCCACCACTGTGGAGGAGGGAGGCGGACAAGACAACAGGGCCACCTCTTCCGAATAATGTAGACTGTACCTCGCGTCTATCTTCTTATTGACAAAAAGTCAGAGTGTGGCTTTTCCCAGACTCTCCGGACCTCGGCCAGAATGTCCTTCTGCAGTAACAGGCCGGTACGCTCCAAGGGAGACAGGGTGAATGCGCCAGAAAGCACACCCTCCTGCGGAGCGGGTGCCTCGGGCACCGGAACATCTAAAACTCATGTCCAGTACCCGGTCATAAAAGGCTCTGATAGAGCGGGGAAGGTCCTTGTTGTCTTGATCGCCTTGAGGATCATCTGACAGGTCAGGATCCTGCTAAGCCATGTCAGGCACTACCTTGTCCACTGGGGTCAATGGAGGCAAAGGCGGAAGAGCCGGGGTAGGCACCACGGGCAAGGAAGGCGCTGGCGAAACCACCGGAGCAATGGGTGGAGCCGGAGGTGGACATATCTCCTTGAAAAGTCCTTTGAAATAGGCATCCGAAAAAGGCGTCCTCCGGAGACTGTTTCAGAACCTGAGGAGGCCTCTCATGAGGTGGACCAATCCAGGGACGTAACGGGGAAGGGTGCCACACCAGCCCATCCACCAATGTTTCCACATAAATCAAAGGTGCTGCCCCCGTGGGCAACGACACATTGTGCGGAAGAGGTATCCGGGCGTTCCAATCATAAACCGGCCGGTAAGGATGCGCACAAGGGACTTTAGGTTCACCCAAGGGACCAAGCCCTACACTAGAGGCAGATGGTGTAGTTGTAGGGGTAGCACCTAAAATGGCCGCCGCGGTGGTGGTGGTGGGAACGGGCGCCATTTTGTCCTCATCCGAGGGGAACTGCGGCACGTGAGGAAGTGAGGCAGGGGTCCCCGTCGATGGATCAGGGGTCTTAATCTTAGCCTTAACATAAGGAACCTCGGCAGAGCCGGTACTATGAGGCCTGGAATGCTTTTGAGACATACCAACCGCCAACTGAGCCTTCGAAGGAAGGACCTCGGCACTGCATGTAAAAGAAGAACTTTGCTTCTTTGCCCCCTCAACAAGTCTGGTGTCACCACAAGAGCGGGTACGGTAAGCAACCGCTTTCACCGACAAAACCTTGACCGGCCTCTCAGAACTGTTGGTAGCTTTTGCCTCTGAACGAGGGACAGCCTTATCTGCGCGGGCCTCGAACATCCGTTCGTTAACAAGCCCAGCCAAGGCCTCGGGGCACACCCCAGTCTTGTTTTTGAGGGAAGCCGACAGGCCTCAGAGCGAGCTCCGGTACCCCACGATTCAGTAGAACTGGGTCTACAAACAGCCCCCACTGGAGGGGCCTCGGAGTGTGCTCCGGTATTGACAGGCCCCTTACGGAGACCCTCAGAGAAAACTCTGGTAGAATTATTAGGCCCAATGGGCACCTCAGGGCGAACCCCGGTGACAGAGTGATCAACGCCCCTCCCGGACCGAGAGGAACCCAGGAAGGTATCCCCTGGCCGGGGTGCTCTGAAAAGTAAAGAGCTTACCGGGCGTTGTTTCTTCTCGTCGATGAACGCCTGAAAATGTGAAGGAGTAGTTCGTCGGAACACCTCCTCCCACCGCTCCAACCGACGTTGAAGTGCCCGGACCGAAAGGGAGTCACAGTAAAAACAGGAGTCTCAACGGTGTTCCGGACCCAAACTCTAAACAAAGAGGCTGGGGATCCGCCCTCGCGAAGCGACAGTGACACGATGAACAACCTGGAAAGTATAACTTTCCAGACATAGACAGACTAGTAAATGAACGCTAGCGAGAGCCAAAGAGGAAAAAAGGGAAGAAAATCTTCGAGGATGCAAGTGCGTCCGGCCCCGATCGAGCGGAGAAAAGGACTGATGGGCGATGCGTGGGGTGGAGCCAAGGTGGGCGGGGTTACGGTCGCGTGCCGGGCCCCACGCAAGAAAGAGGAAGGACACATTTTTGGAAAAATGTGGATGTTTTTTGCAAAGTGCTCCGGTCCCATCCCACAGGACGGAGAGATGTCCCATAAGTATGGAGGAAAGGGGATGGGACGTAGGAGTATGCCTGGATATTATTCCTCAAGAAACACACTAGATCAGGCACGCAAGTTTGCCCCTGGGTCGGTGGAACACCGTTTCTACACCTCCTACTTTACAAGGGCCAGAGGAGTCATGATTCTGATTCACAGAGCATTACCATTTACTCTATACATGGCAGAGAGGGACCCCAGAGGCAGATATGTTGTTGTGCACAGGAATCCATGCAGCGATGAAGTACTTTTGATTAATATATATGGTCCCAACATAGATGACCAGGAGTATTATGCAGAGGTCTTTTGGAAATGTGCTAAATACTCGATTTTAATACTTTAGGCGTAGACCTAGACAGAACATCGAGCACGCTCAGATCTCTGACAGCACGCACAATACTATCACATAGTACTGACCTGGGTTTGAAAGACGCCTGGCGCTCATTACTCAATAGGCAAAGGGCCTACACCTTCTACTCATCAGTCCATGCCATGCACTCCAGGACAGATCTATGGCGGATATCCCATAGGGATTTGGGCTGGGTGACGGAAACCAAGATACTGCCCAGGACACTTTCAGATCATTCCCCAGTGTCTCTATTGTAAGATATCCCAGCGGGAACCCAGCAGAAGGCACCTAGGAGGTTCAAAGCAGCTGTGTTGCTTGACCCTGTGTTTAGAACAAGTCTGTAACAACAGGTCATTGAGTTTTTTGAGAATAACGAGGGATCTGTAACCCAACAGGCGGTCCTATGGCAAGCGTTCAAGGTCTACATTCGGGGTATCGCCATGTCCACGGAGCTAGGAGTACTGTGGGACATCAGAGGGGAACTTAGGAGGCGGGAAGCACCAATGGCCAGTCTGCAATCCGAATATGCCACCAACCCCACAGCACAAACTAGTGCTGATATTAAAACACAACTAGACGAATTCCAGGAGGCGGCAGACAAGGAGCTGCGCTATTTTGACAGACCAGCAGATGCACGCAGGTACAGGGAACAGGAAAGGCCAAGTAGATTTCTGGCAAAATGGTACTTCGTGAAAGGGGAAGCACAAACAAACCTGTGTTGCCAGGAGCGATGGGGTGGTGGCCACGAAACAAGAGGAGATCAGCAGGATGTTTTAGGACTTTTATGCATATACTCCCCGTTAGGCAAAGTTTGTATGCAGTACCCTCTGGGAATACTACAAACAATTGACTACAGGTATAGGAAACCCAACCTTTGGTATAAGCTTGTACTAGACAGTTTTGGTAGCATGATGAGCAGCCAGGCTTATCTCAAGAGGGGACAATGTGAGCTGTAGTGGAGCTAGAGATTTACAGATACAAGTATTCAAATAAACTCTTACACTCAAGATTTCTTGAATAAACAATGTATTTATCTGTCAGTTAGAAAAAGCCTTCTTCAGAAGGGAGCAATACAATAGTAACCCTCAAATACACTTCATGAAATACACTCTTAATATCTCTAAATCAGTAGATACCCTTTTGGGATGGCCCACAGACACTACCTACAGCCTCAGATGACTTCAATTGCTAGGGTGCTGGGGACATTAATAGATCACTGTTGCATTTAGGATCATATAGTAACAAGTCAAAGGAAAAGATTATTTAGAACATACACTAATTGCTGGGGGTCTCTAAGGTGAAGGGAATTGGCACGTTTATGAGCATTCTCCCCAACACCCTGGTGGGAGTATTTTGGGATGCCATGCTATTATGGTGAACAGGGAACACCTAATCAAGGTAGCTGAGCAGTCGAGGCATAGTCTCAGGAAACATGTGTGTTTAGGGACATGTCTGCCAATTCCCTTCAACCATAGAGACCCCCAGCTCTTCTACTGGAATTGAGGACTTCCATTTTTATCGTGAGTGAGATATTTTTATTTTTCTCATTCATGTATTTTTGATCTGATTTGGACGGTTTCATTTGGTTTTGGAGTCTGACAAAATCCATAGCCATCTACCTTTTGTATTGTAACACTGCACCTTCAGTGCAGTATCACAGAGAAGTTCTTTGGATTTCTCAGAAGGTTTAAATACCTTCTCTTGGGTGAATTACTGTTCCCAAGAGTAGTAAAGTGAAATTGACTACTTACCCGTTTTTCCGATGTAGGTCCACCCCATCTTGTGGAAGTACCGGGGTTACTTGGTAGCCCATTTTCCTAATTACTCATGTAACATTTTTTTATGTTACCCTCACTACTTTTAATGGCTTATGGCAGTGGTTTAATTTTTCTACCATTGTGCATTTTTACAGCAGGCTGTTTCATAAATCTAAGTCAATCTAAAACCTGCCGAGTCTTTCAACTTCAGAAGCAAAATGGAAACTAGTAAGTTATCTGGAGGGCTTTCAATTAGTTAGACTAGCTCTCTTCCTTTCTCCCCTTAACCCTTCATGCCTACACTTTCCTTTCTGTTCTTCTCTCTATCCTGTGGCTTCAGTCTTTTTTTTGGATAGTGCAAGGCCTGATGCCTTTATGTTCTAATTGGGTTATTATATTACTGCCTGCTGTATATAGTTCAGTTTATGTGGTTATAAAATCAATACAATTGTCAGGACAGTGCATTCACTGGATGTCCTCAGGCGCTGATTGTTAGGACAGTTTTTCTGAAGTCCAACTAAGGGCTTAGTAAAACCATTCAACTGAGGCTGTACAAGACTCCACTCTTAGTATAAGGCTGTACCACCTCAGTTCATGGTAGCGTAGACAGAGCAACCAGGCTTATTTTAGGAGGGAGAGAGGACTGTAGAATCAGTACAAATGAAATTGGAATATAAATGGTCCAAAGAAACACTGAAAACGCACTGTAAAAATAAAGGACTATTAAAAGCATGTAGGCCCAGATAAATCCAGGGGTAAATAAGTATTAACATATTCTATGAAATCACAATTCTAAAAAAACACTATACTTGAAGTTACACAGACCATTTGGAATACCCAACAGTAGTTCTAGGGAAGTCAAAAACTTTTCACACACATTCAGTATAGATCACACCTATTCTTGAGGAGTAAAAAACAATGGTTACTTTCACAATTACATTCAGTAATGCAGGGCGGTAGACCCTACCAGCTGTCCAGTGACTCTCTACAAATCACATAATCTGTCAACTGGACACTATACTTTGAACAGTGGAACACTTATTCCAGGTACAGTAAAAACCCATAACTACTTCTGTGATAAGTTATGCTAGGTGAGTAAAGCCTAAGGTTTTAATATTCAATTACAGGTGCTTTTGAGATCAGTGAAACAGAATGAGATAAGCAGTAACTCTTGCGACTCATTTTTGGGATGGCACACAGCTAACTCAAGGCAAGTAAAACCTTAATACTTTAATCTCACAAGGAGTCCAAGTTAGCTCTTTCCCAGCTATACAAGGGTGTTTGTAAGACTGAGGGACAGTTGGAACCAGAGACTGTCGGTCTAAACAGCACAGGGAAAGCAAAACCCCAAGTTACATTTTAGCTGAATGACTCAGTTATTCTAGGTAGGCAACAACCTAAAGCAGACTTGTTCTGGACAGGCTAGTAGCAAGTCAGGGGGAAGCAAAACCCATTTGGGGGACAATCATACAATTATCCTGCAGGAAAAATCTGGTGAAACCAACACATTACTTTTGGGAAGAGGCACAACCTAATATCAGGAGAGTAATATACCTTCTCATCTACTTTCTATTAGAATGGCAAAGAAAATATGTTAACCACTTTACTTCTGAGTCAGAAGACGGTCCAGGGGCTTCACAGAAGACACCCTAGCAGGATTCTAGCAGCGGGACTGGGTGCACTGGATGAGAGGCCTCCCAATCACAGAAAACACCCCACAGCTACACAGAAATCCTAAGAGACTCAAGTACATACCCAAGTCAACACAAGTCAACTTAGTACCCCAGCATTGAAGATTTTGCAGCAGGAAAACATCAGGGTCGGTAGCCAAATACCCGGTCAGTGCATTCCTTGTCGTGGTGACTGAAAACAAGACCTCAGAAGGAACTTTGCAGCAGGGATCAATGGAGCAGGCTCTAGGCAAGGTTTACCTCGTAACAATGCGGTTCTGCGGATTTGGCACCTTTTTAAGGAGCACAGAAGACCGAAAAGGGCGGTTGAATTCTCGTCGATTTAAAGGTCCATGATGCCCAAGAAGTTTCAGCGAGATCTGGAATTCGGAAGACAGTGCACTACACGATGGCTTGAGGTCCCAGAGCATTGGGGTATTGCAGCAACACGTGGGATGGCTCAAAATGCAGGTCTTCATGAGTCTAGTGGGTCGCACCAGGGTCTGGATCAGGGCAGTTGTTTTCGGAGTCCCCAGGTCGATTGGAAGGAAGGGCTACATCAGGCTCCAGTTACACAGCAGGCTCCCCGGTCCCTGGAAATTGTTTGTCGGTTTTCCTTCATCATCCTCTTCAGTTCCAGTGGTCGACATCTCTTCAGTTTCCAGGTTCGTAGTATTTATCAGGAGTTACAAGACGTCTACATTCTCTCCCTGAATTTTACAAGAAGGGGTGGTCTGGTTGTCAAATCGTGACAGCCAGTCCCCCACTGGGATTTGTCCCCATTCAGGCAAGGAGAAAGACAAAGGGCTGTGGAGTTCTGGACCTTTCCCTCGTTTCCTGCACTCAGACAGACTGGAGCCTGGGTGGGGAGTCCAGGGGACTCCCACTGAAGATAGAAAATAAAACACATTTCCTGCCCTGCATGTCAAGGGAAGGAACAAGAAAGGACAAGAAACACTAAAATGGCGAAAAAAAGACAGGGGTCATTTTGGTAAAAGGAGCACCCTTAGGTGCCTTTACTGCAGCTGTGAACACAGCCCGCGGTAAAGGTGCACCAAATCAATACAGGGTATCTGCCACCAACCATTGAAGGTAAGCTTGTCCCTGTAACAGAATTGTTCGTTTTAATGTGAAAGGGGATACATTCTATCTCCCCAGCACTCCACATAAGGTGGGGTATGCTCGCTTCACAGAATAAAATATAAAAAAGGGATCCAAAGATCCTTTCTACCCTTGGGAACGGTAGTTCACTCAAGGTTAGCCAGAGAACGTTTAAAAGGGGAGCAACTAGGGCAACCCAGCAACAACAGGCACTTATTGCCAATCGGTCATTAAAGAGGATAACTTTAAAAAGACACTATGGAGAGTCAAAAAAATGACACCTATAAAAAGAGTTCAAGATTCTCTGAGTGTGGAAAAAGGTTCCCTCTCACTGAGCTTTAAGGAAAAATATCCCACTAGTAAACCAAAAAGTTCTGGGGTTGACCGAGGTCAGGAAGATTTACCAGTTCTGTGAAAATCTTACTCAACACTGATCAACCCAACAGTCCCCCCAAGGTGTTGCACTCTAGCAAATATTTACCAGCTGAGCCCCGGAACACCTACAAGGGAACGTGGATTAAATAAACGGTTCAGAATCCTGGCCGCGACTCTGGAGGATATCTGCACATTAGGATAGGCCTAGGGAAGGATCCTTGACCCAGGTTCCACCAAAGGTCAGATCAGAGCAAGTTAGGGCCAGGACTTTTGCCGAATGTAACCCTATGGAGGACGTGGGGGGGGGGGGAAATCGAAACTGATATGTTAACTTACATACAGCCGAACTCAGATTCTTCCAGAGACCCCTGCTGGAGTTCCGAAATAAATTGGTGACACAATCTTCTTGGCTTGGTCCGGTCGAGGGCGGCCATGGGGTTGCAGGTGCAAAGGTCACTTTCAGCATCAGGATATAGTTATGGTTGGTCGCAGTGCACAGGCATACGTTCTAGACAACTTCGAGATGAACACCCAAACGACAATAGATGGATTTATGCGGGGCATACCCCCCCCCATAAGATGTAGGGAGAGTACCAATGGTAGTCACCACAATCAGGCAGCGGCATGCTGCAGTACAGTAGTTAACACAGAATCAGGTCCAGTACAGCTTCCATTGTATTTGGTCATTTATGTAGTGCTCATTCCCCATTTGTATGGCCTCAATGCGCTTTGTTGTTGGAGCACTCTCAGTGACCGAAGTCAATGTGGTGGAGGTTCTAAGAGTTTAGTTTAAGAGATGCTTGTGTGCATTTTTTGCCGGCATGAGACTTCGGTGGCTGCCCAGGCTCAACTAAGCAGCCCAAGGTCAGGCACATGGGTGGGCATTGTTGTTGGATTGTGATGGAGTGCTATTGTTGAAGATTCGTTGTGTGCCCAGCTATGCTGAATTTTTCTTTGGTAGTCACTGTATTCTAGTGGCAGAGGTGTTCAGGAACGTCATGTGTTTGTGAGGACGGTTATGTGGGCTGCTAGACCGGATTGGCATAACCATAGCTTCATTCAACAGTGCATGGATGTTTGGCCGTGGCCTGTGTCCAGAGACGCGGTGTAAGGTATACGCACCGTATGCTTTAATTTAGTTCGGGTGCAGCGTCCTTTGTCCAGTGTGGGCGGCCTGGTCTCTTTATTCATGGTCTCTCTGGAGTGATAGTCTGAGCAGGTGCACCTCCAACTGGGATAAGGCGCTAGACCTGTGGAGTGAGACAAGTGAAAATGCAGGAGCTGAAGAGTTCCAAAGGCTCTGCTCAGAACGGTGATGGCTGCAGTGATGTAAACCAGGAAAGGGATTGGTCCAAGGACATTTCCAAAGTATTAGCAGGAACGGGCCCTCATGCAGGGGGTCGAAACCTTTTATTTCCAACAGTCCAGGGGTTGAAGCAACAAAGGCCGCCTTCAAAATCGAGAGAAGCACTGGGACAACAATGGAGTCGATACTGGTCAGAAGCAGATGTCCTTGGGTCGTCAGCAGGCTGCTCTTCACTGTAGAAGTCTTGGCTCAGACGATCCGATTAACAGTTGCAGGAGCCCTCCTTTTATCCAAGATTTGGGCAGAGTGCATGCCCATGCTCACCAATAAGGATCTGCACCATTCAATCCTGGGTTGTCCATGATTGGACAACCACTGGACATCACATCTGCCCAGCAACAGACTTTCAGGCACCAGAGTATGTGGATCGGCAATCGACAGTCAGCCCATTCCTCTAGGTCACACACACAAAGCTCCTTTGCCCGTGAAAACATCTTTCCGGGGGAAAGTAATTTCCATATACAGCATTCCCTGGCCTGAGAAGGCAGAAAGAAGGTCAAAGTATAATAACAAAAGAAAAAGCGAAACATTTTGTTGGACGGCCATTTTAGGATGCGATCCACCTTTAGTAGACATTCGCAATATATGCAAAAGTGCACAAGTAAAAAAAGCTGCCATCAGCATGTCTTGGGCGCATTGTCAAAGTAACCAAAAGCCCAGTATATTAAAAATAGGATACAAAGTAGCTAAACCGCATTTCACTGTGATGTGACTGATGTGTGCAATTGTAAAAATACAAGAATTCAGAGACAGTGTCTCAATACTGGCAGTTTTAGGGACTAGTGTATTCCCTCATAACAATAAGCAACCAGGCAAGGGAAGTAAAGCAGACGTCTTTGGGTTCAAAACTAAGAAGAATGGGGGTCCCATAAGAACCTAAGAAGGGAAGTTTGAAGAAAAAAAAAAATCTTTCCCCAACAGCTACATCTGATATAAATAAACATGTAGTAAGAATAAGCAAATCGATGCTGGTTGCATTTAATGGTTGCGTTCCTGGCTAAAATCTTCATAAATACAGGCTACAAGAGAAGTTAAACATTTACTTAAACAAGAAACCAAACATTTAAGTTGTAAAAAATTATTACCGTGACCTGCTCCGATCTTTGCTTATGCCTCTAAGGCGCTCCCGCTCCTTTTCACGTTCTCGTTCACGATCCCGGTCTCTGTCCTTTGGTCGGTCCCGTTCTCTTTCACGCTCTTTTTCTTTTTCACGCTCCCTTTCTTTTTCCCTGTCCCGCTTCTCTCGTTCACGCTCACGCTCTCGTTCTCGTTCTCTTCTTTGTTTTTCAATCTCTTGCCTTTCTTGCTCCTTTTTGCCTTTTTCTTCCTCCAATTTCTAAAACGCAATAGAAGAACTTTACAAGTTAACATCGAACAAATGTATGCACGTTTTTAATCCTCAAAAATACAACGGCAGCAAATAGGACAAAACTAATTACATGCAAAAGGATAAACCTACATAAGCATACATTCTTTAACTTTACATCTTAACAGAAAGCCTGGCCTTGAGTTTATCGTTTGATCTAGTAGTTGCATTGGCAAGGTGAATGCAAGTATTCAATGATTAAAGTACATTAGAAGAATTGCGAAGTATTTTGGGAAAACCTAGTGAACCTTCAGGTCAAGAGCCACTGGATGCTGGTACGCAGATTAGCCAAAGGCATGCCTAAACCAACCAAGAATAAGCCATTAAAGGGACAGAATGCACGATCCACATTAAGAAATAATCTATGCACTTTAACCACCACCACTTCCAAACAGAAGGCAACATTATCTGTAATGGTTGGAGATCACATGTGAAAAACTCAAACTGGCAAATATAGAATGTACCATTTAAAACTAGCAATCCCAAGGTTTTCTATAAAGCAAATTAATAAAACATGAAAAAAAACGCATCCTTCAAATCAATTTTTGTTTTTAAACTTACAGGTGCTGTGCTATGGAATGGAACGGCAACTCTCGATTTACTTTACCAAAAAGCTATCCTGGGAGGAAGAGCAAGTATATGGTTCACAAAAACATATACCAATCTGCAAGGCTTACAGATGACAATGCATCGCAAGGTCCTACTGTTTGCACAACTGAGCAGATAAACACGCTCACTCCCCTCAGCTTCATGTTTTACCACCACTGAAATGAAATTAAAAACTGGAATAACACAAAGGAGCATAATTGAGTAACACATTAACAGTTGTAAGCATAATCTTACCTGGTGGTAATTCTTTTGTGAAGCTCCAAGGCACCAGAAGACTGACAAGATTACAAAAAGTAAAACTAATGCAGTTCCTTAATGTATCCAAACCCACCTCCCATTGTCAAGTGACCTGCAAAGGCAGTTTATACAAGAGGATCCAAACCTTGTGTTAAAAAGGGTATGAATGCTTGGTTTGATAAAATGATCAAACCATTAAAATAAGTTATGATTCAAGCAGAATATAGGATATTTACAAGTGACAATCCCATTTGTTCGAGATATGCTGACATGGCATTAACTTAAACTTGAGGCTGCTAGGTTCATCGGTTTGGCCAGCCCATGCTGCGGTTCGACTATCCCATGCTACTCTGAAACGTTGATAGACTTACCTTCAATTCCTTGTTAGTAAATTAATGTGCTAGTTCTGAAATGGTCAATACTTACACAGTGTGTCCTTGAATCCTCCGGAATTGACTGTTCTAGGACTTGACGCGTGTCCCCCTAATAATTACTTCACGGTGATGCTCTATTCTGCATTTTAATTGTGAACTGCAGGGCTTGCTAAAGTAACGGAGACTTAAAGGTGAACAGACATACGCATATCTGTACGATCATATAACATGAAAGGGCTCTGAATAAAAATCTAGGGACCATAAAGCTAAACCAAAACAAAAGTTTTATTAGAAAAAGAAACAGTAATTAAAAAATAAATCTTACCTTGTCATTCTTCAGATGCACCCGTGCTGAAAATGGACACCCCCTAAAATATTGTTACCCTGACAAGCTGAAAATGCTAGCATGTATATGTTCTTCTAAAAAAAACATGCAAAGGTTCACTGTGCTCTTTTGCCCAGCAACTGCAGATCATAAACGATCCCCTTTCTATTTTCCCCAGACACCCCCAGCCAATGCCGATTTTCCTTACCAAAGTCTGCCAATTTCAGAAGCATAAAACAATCCGGGGCTCCAAACTCAAAGGGATTTAGAAATGGCAGTTCTGCGGGTCAATTCTGCCACACTTGTTCCAGTTATATGTTGGTTGGGAGTGGTGATTAAGGAAATGTGTAGAGATCTTGTATGTTTAGGAATAAATGAGAAGTTTGCCTCACTAAAATTGCATTTTGTTTGCCCGCTAATTGCATGTGCACAGTGATCATTTAATTATCTTAGGCTGCAAAATTAGAAGAAACAATGGGATCTTCAATGCACCAAGAAACATTTAACCGTTGGAAACAGGAAGAAAATAGTGTGGAGTATGAAGAAATTAAAATGTTACTTTCATTCAAGGTAGGTTAATACCGCAAAGGACAATGTGCTGAAACTTGGGAAAAACAAACTGTCAAAAGGCAACATGCGCAGCATATTTGGTAAAAACAGATGCAAACTTGTAGTTGCATGTGTTCTGCTAAACTGCAACGTAATACCAGACTAAATTTGTGGAAATAAAAATACAAACTGCTTATGTTGGTTCATCTAGTGTGGATAGGGGTACTCGACAGAACTAGCTACAATGCCTGGGCTACTTTAAAGCCAGTTACCCCCTTGCACATTTTCTGAGGGGGTATCCAAGATATAAAAAAAAACAGAAAATCATACTTACATCCTACTCCATGCTACTTTCCGAGTTGAATGTTTCATCTTGCATTAGTCACCATATGATCTCTATCATAATGGTGGGGGTCAATGAATAGATTAGCTGAGGGAATTTACAATTCTTCCATGCATCTAAATTTTGGTACTTCTGGTAACCACTAACCTACAATTGTTTTAAATCACTTCCCCTTTCCTTTAACCCAAGCAATAAATGTATCATAGCTCCAAATTAATAAAATGAGTTAAGTTACATCTCCCTTCATGGGTCAAGTATTACATGTCCACCCACATGATTGCCTTGGGAACAAGTCTAAACTTGAAAGGCTGCAAATGGTGTTTTTATAGATGTGATCCCAACTGCAGTCTCAGTAGAGAAGCAGCAAATGCTTATGTATAAAATGCTTAAAGCCTTACATAGCACCCAAATATATTTATTCTGGCAACCAATGCGTGATGTCGAGAATTTAAAATGATCTACTTTATTGGATCTAAAACTAATGGGCTGTGACTATCTGCAAAAAGCCTATTCATAGTGAAAAAAGATTACCTTGTGTGTATCTCTGAATTTACTTATTTCTCGAGATATCAAGTCCCTCTTGTCATCTTCCATTTCAATTGCATGTATATCCTCCTATAAGAGAAGAGAAAAATGCTTTAGAGAATGAAAAAACACTAACTTGTAAGGGGAGAGGTCAATAAGAAGTTGCATCCAAATGGGGAGGTGGCACCCTGGATCCCTATTTACCAAAAACCTTTATCTTATTTATGAAGTCCAGCTATGGTTTAATAAACTATAGATCTGTAGGGAATTTGAACACCCAAGACCCATGAATAATGCATTAAAGGGCATCATAATAGACAACATAAGCAGTTTGTTAAACGATTTTCTTAAACAAAGCCTTTAGTCTCAGACCTTGACTCCAAATGAAGAGCGTTCCAGAGGGACGGTCCTCACATCAGAAGAGATCTGCCTCTCCTGGAAAAAATAGAAATTCAGGAAGAGACAGTTTGTCAGAAGGTCTGGGAACCCAAACAGGGTTATACTACTCCTCTGGTTACAATTTATTTTGGATCTAGCTAGTTCACAAAATCATTACACAGTCAGACCTTCAAATCCATACACCGGGGAGGGCAAGCCAGTGCCGTTTGGAGAGTGGAAGACAAACCCTAACAGATGTTGGTCTCACTCATGCACTCTGAACAACCTGAAAGCGAAATAACTGGGTTTGAGGATGGCAAAAATCAAAAGACAATGGTCCAGGCCAGTTCGTCTGCACAGAAATGGCACAGTGGGGCACGGTGCAGAGTTCTGATCTTAATAGTGCCAGCCTTCAAATTTGAGTAAACAAAGAGGTGCAAGCCCTAGAAAATTGGGCTGCACAATGAAAATAAAAATTGGGGGAAAAAAAAAAGTCTCCTGCCCTCCTCAAAACCTGGGCAAATCACCAAACAGGAGACTAGCACAATTGGTCACAAACTATTTTGAGACAGCATGATAAAATGCAACCACTATACTTGTAGAACAAGTTACTTACCAACTGCAACATTCTTTCGACTGGATGTTCCGCCCACGTATTCCTCATCTTAGATATTCAATAACTTCAGCTTTGCTACTTTGGAAAAAAGAGAAAAATTCTCCACCAGATGGCGCTGTGCTCGAGGTCGTGGCGTCGATGTCCCTCTGAGGCAGCCGTCGAATGTAGACTTCATCCGTAGTGTAAATGGCTCAAGCCGCGCCAAATGGCTTCAGTGCTGTTTTTTTGTATATTTTTTAAAAGAGTAGATGTGGCGTACTCCTTCGACCGTAAGCCCTCAAGGAACATTGAGTGTAAAGACATGTAAACTGTACTGGGGGGTAGGTTCGGAGGGTCGATGAGGAATACGTGGAGGAACATCCAGTCGAAAGAACGTTACAGTTGGTAACTTGTTCTTCGAATGGATTGTGTCCTCCCAAAGCAGTATGAATTTTTGAGGAGGGAGTTACAGAAATATTAATTATGCACTGTATGAAGTACAGCTTTTGCAAAGAGAATCCCTTGTGATGTAGAATCTAGACAGTAATGCTTCACAAAAGTGTGCATAGATGACCAGGTGGCTGCTGCACAAATATCTTGCACTGGGACACCCATATGAAGAGCTGTTGAAGTTGCCATGTCCCTGGTTGAATGAGCTCTTAACCCATCCGGGGGATTTTTTCCAGCCAACCTATAACATTCAATGATTGGCAAAATTCTCCATCTGGACAATGTTTGCTTTGTTACTGCTAAACCCAATGGTCACATTGTCGAAATTTAGCCAATCTGGATATACAGAAACCAAGAGCCGTTTTTAGGTCCAGTCTGTGTAACCTTTCTCTCTCCTTGTGTGAGGATGATAAAAAGGTAATATTTTTTGTGACATATGAAAGTCAGACAATTTTTGGTAGAAGAGAGTTTAACCCCAAGAATAACTATCGTTAAGAAAAATGGTGTGAGGAGGCTTACTAGAAAAAGCCTGCAACTCACTCACCCTGCGAGCTGATGCAATTGCAACTAGAATTATTGTTTTTAAAGTAAGGAGCCTTTGTGGGCAAGAATGTAAAGGTTCAAACTGAATACATGTGAGAAATGTTAAAACTAAATTTAAATCCCACACAGGTAACTGAAAAGGTATTGAGGTTACACGTTAGTGAGTCCCTTCAGGAACTGCACAATTATGGGCATTTTGAAATAAGACTTCTTGTGAGGAGCGCTTAAAAATAGATCGTGTCACCAAGTACGTATCCTATAATTGTGCCAACTTGGAGCCCCAAATTGGCCAAGTGTAAAAGGAAAGATAATACTGTAGGAATATTACATAGGAATGGATCCACATTCTTATCCCTGCACCAATTACTGACCTTGTTCCAACGACTCGGGTACAAGGATTTAGTTACTGGCCTTCGGGCCAAAAGCAAAATCTGTTATCTGGAAGGTCCCAATCCTTAGATCTTAGCCTCTCAGAAACCATGTGTGAAGGCTGAGCGTTTTGACCTCTGGATGGAGAACCCGAATTTCCTCTTGCGAGAAAAGATCTTTGTGGAAGACTTATTGGAGGGCAGATGGACATGTCCAGAAAGTCTGGGTACCATGTTCTTCTGGGCCCAATCCAGGGCAATTAGAATCATGGTTTTCCTGAACTTTAACTTCCTGATTACATAAGGAATCACGGGGACTAGAGGAAACCCGTACAGGAGTGGAAATTCCCAGACCACAATGAACGCGTCCCCTAGAGCTCCTCTCAGAGGAAATTCCCTTGAGAAGTACTGATCGCACTTCCTGTTGACACTTGTCATGAACAGATCCACTTGAGGGGTTCCCCAAAGGGCGAAGATCCTTTGAAGGACTCTGAGCTAGCTCCCACTTGTAGTACACTGTGCTCTGCCTGCTCATAGTGTCCGCCGCTGTGTTCTGCTCACCAGCTAGGTGAACTGCCAACAGAGAGATTCCTTCTTGCATTCCCAGACCGAGAGGTGCATTGCCTCTCTGCACAGTGGTAGTGACCCTATTTCTCCTCTCTTGTTGAGGTAGTACATGGCCACTGTTGTCCGTCATTATCAGGACATTCTTTCCCCGTACAGAGGGCAGAAAAGCCTTCAGCGCTAGTCTGATTGCCCTCAACTCCAAAAGGTTGATGTGTCGTTAGGACTCCGATGGAGACCAACGACTGCTGATTGTCAGATCGTTGGTATGAGCTCCCCACCCCGTGAGTGAGGCGTCTGTCACTATGGTTATCTCCGGCCATAGTTGCCAAAAAGATTCTCCCTTGAGGATATTTTCTTTGCAAGCCCACCATAGAAGATTTTGAGCCACTCTGGTCGGGACTTGCATAAGAGCTGACATTCCCCGAAAATTGGGACCATTGAGTTCTGAGGGCCCATTGAAGGGATCTGATTGTCAATCTTGCCTCTGGCACCAAAAGAATGCAGGATGCCATGAGGCCGAACCACCTCAGAAAATTAAAGGCCGGCAGATGTTGGGCATTTTGAAACCTTGTTACCATCTGCAGAATGTGGTGAGCTCTCCTTGGGAGGCGAGACTTTGCCCGAGGAAGTATCCAGGACTGCTCCGATGAATTGGAGCTTTTGGAGAGAAGTAATTTGTGACTTCATGTAATTGAGGGAGAAACCCAGTCTGTGCAAGAAGTGGCAGGTCATGGTCAAATGTCCCTGGGCTCATTCGTGTGAACTTGCCCTGATCAACCAATCGTCCAGCCATCAGTTTGGTGAAAACCCTCGGGCGGAGGTCAACCAGAATGGCAGAACTCTAAACTAATAATGAGAATTGCCAATCACGAACCTCAGGTACTTTCTGTGCTTGATATGGATTGGCACATGAAAGTAAGCATCCTGAAGGTCCAATGATACCAACCAATCTTGGAGCTGGAGAGCCTGAAGGATCTGAGAAAGGGTAACCATCTTGAACTTGTCCTTCCTGAGGAACTTGGGGTCTCAATCTGCCGTCCTTTTATGGAATTCGGAAGTAATGCAGGGGCTGTTCAAGTAAATTCACCTGCCGCCCCCCGTCCCCCCCCAACCACACCGGACATTTCCTTTGTCCGCTGACGGGCCTGTCCTCTACCAAAATGAGGAATAAAAACAAAAAGGACAACCCAGCCAGGAAGATGAACCTGTGTAGGGGTGTTGAGGTTGCCGTATGGAGGCACTAAGAGACTTAGCTGCACCCTTAGAGGTCTGCAGCTTCTCCAAACTTTCATCCGCCTTGCTGCCGAACAACCTTAAGCCGTCAAATGGCATATTGAGAAGTCTGGCTTGTACATCCGGTGCAAACCCCGACTTTCACAGCCATGCAAATCTGCGTAGCACTGTGCTAGATGCCATGGACCTACTCATACTGTCAGCAGTGGCCAGACCTGATTGAAGGAATTCCCCCATAGCCTCCTTTCCATCTCTTACGATCGCAAGGAAACCTTCATGCTCCTCGCCATCAGGAATATGTTCAGCTGCCGCTGTCATACAATCCCACAGGGTGTATGTGAATCTTGCAAGGGTGCAAGTCACATTTGTTGATTTTAATGCCATGCTTCCCGAAGAAAAAAAATCTTACGAGACAATGCATCAGCTTTGTCATCCCTATCTGGGGGAATTGCAGGGTGTGCAGAATTCCAAGTGGATGTGGCTGCCTGGGCCACTAAACTTTCAGGTAATGGATGCCTTATTGAATATTCAGGGTCCGAAGAAGAGGGCCTGTTTTTAATCGTGAATTTATTTACTGCAAGAGCCGACTCAGGGGTTTCCTCGTGCAGCCATCGCCTTCCTTTGCAGAGCTATGTGAAAAGGAAGTATGGGATCCTGTTGAGGGTCTCCAGAAAGGATGTCATTCATGTCATCCTGTTGATAAATAGGAGAAATCCCGTTACATCCCATAAATTCTGTAACTATCGGTCTCCTGTATCCTGAGTCTGCGTGATCAGCAGGGTCAGGTCTTTCAAAATCTAACTCGGGAGATGTGCCCAGACCACTTGATCTCTACAGACACTCAAAGGTCAGCCATTTTAGAATGATGGTCAATTCACTCCTCAGGAACTTCTCTTGTTCCAAACTTAACACAAGCAGGTGAAGCATCCTCCTCAGAGGATTGCTCTTCATAAATGGAAGACATGGATTTGAAAAAATCCTGTTTAGTTTCTGGATGAAACCTTCTCCGGTGGCATGCACCTTGGCTTCGATAAAGTGGTCGATTTGGTTATTGGCATTGATGTTATCGACACCGGTTTCGACACCGCCGAAGTAGCCCTCAATGAAAAAGTCGAGTGGGCTGCCGATGCCTTCAACGCCGTCACCTTCGATAGAGGCGTCAAGAAAGCCTTCGATACAGACTTTAATGGCGGTTTGGGTTGTCGGTGCCATTTTGTCAAGTATTGCCTCCAGTTTATGGACTGGTAGGCGTTTTTTATGAGGAATCAGGGAGGTTTCCCTCGATGAAACTCAACGATTTCTCGCTGGATTTTACTCTTTGTCTTTGGTCTTCCTCCGTCACGTTTAGTATGAGCAGGGGCATGGTCTTCCCTTCACTAGATTTCTTTGAGGGTGACTGGGCCGTATTCTCAAAGACAATTGAGGCTCTGAAGGCCTCCCGCCTTTTAGGGGAATCATTTAGAAGGGCAGGTGATAACCTCCGCTTCTGAAGACTAGGGTGATCGGTGTTGCCTTGTCTTCGATTTTCTTGGAGAAAGACCACTTCCTAGACTGACTCCTCGACTTTGATTTCTTCCATTTGTGACGTTTGTCACTTGACTGAGCCGAGTCTTTCTTTATTCTCCAAGACGATTGAGGATTCCTCCCCCACCGCCAGTTACCTCGCAAGTTCCTTGAGGGCTTTGTTGGTCATTGCCTGACAGAAACTGCACTCGTCCACTTGTCGGGACCCAAGCACCAGAGGCAATTTCGATGGGGATCGGTAATCGACATTTTCTTCCCGCATTTCTGACTTTTTTTAAGCCCGTTTTAGGCGTGGAAGGATTCCACAAAGACGACAGTTCGAAGAACTGAAGCGCTGTTCTTCTTGATACGAAGCGAAAGCTATCGGAAAACGGAACTAAGGCCAACGGGCCCGGCTCGAGCCATTTATACTACAGTTGACAGGGACATCAATGCCGCGACCTCGAGCACAGTGCCCTCTGGTGGAGAAAATGTTTTTTCGAAGCAGCAAAGCTGAAGATATTGAATATCTAAGATGAGGAATGCATGGGAGGACACAATCCATTCAAATAGAACATTCTTATCCCACTGAAAATGCCTCAAATTAAGACGAGGCTCAAATTTGCCAGGCAATAATGGTGACACCAATAGTACTGTTTGACTAGCTCAGTCAACAAAATCAGGCACTCAGATTCACATTAGTCCACTTGACCGGTTGATCTCTCAGATACATATCACTCTGAAGAGTGAAACTGAAAGACCCAATAAAAAGAATCTCCCACAAAGGTCACCTTTTTCCAACAGGGCCAGATGACGATAACCCAATTTATTTATGTATTTCCCCTTAGATGTATTCCAGTTCTAGAATGCGGTTGACATTTTTTACCCCACTGAAAAGCCAAGGAATACTTAAGCAATATTACCCAATTGGGGGTGGGGGGGGGGCACGCGTGCATTACCGGTCATAATCATACCCTGGGGAACAACAACAATCGCCCAGGGGCAGTACCTGACCTGTAATGCCTGACCCCACTGGTTATTTTTCCATTAGTACCCTGGCACCTTGTACCGGGGTACTAAGTGTTTTCCTCAAATTGAGAAACGGCATGTTTGCAGTTAATCAACTTGAGAAAAAAAGACCAATCAAGATGTCCACCATGGATCGGGTTGAAGATAATCACATGTAGCCTCTTCTCCCTTTCTATGGAAGCCATTGATGTGACAGTGACGCACCGGCAACATTTGTTTTCCCAGCTCCAGCGAGGGACAACCCAATGCCAGGTAAGTGGGGAGAGGGTGGGGTATTGAGTTGTGGAAGGGCATGCACTTATCAGAGTCATGGCAGGTGAAAATGGTGGCCTCCAGCTCCGAGAAGGATCAGAGCGGGAGTTTTACTGTGTTAAAGCCCCTGTTCGGAGCCTCCTGGTTGGCTGGGAGGCCGCCACAACCCCCTCGCCAGGTGCTAATGGGCCGTATTCAGAGGTTGCATGTACTTAATGTCTCCACTTGTTTACCATCTTTTTAATCCAGAATCATGTATCTGTATTGCAGGGTCATACTTCGCTGGTAGTTGGAGAACTGAGTTTTACTATTATGACAACTGTTTATCCTTACAAGTGAACTTTCTAATCTTTATTATAAGCCGTTACGGTTCAAGACTAATTCTTTAACAGACATCCAACTCCAGCAGAAGATTTGAAATGTGCACTCTGTCTCACCTGTGCTTCACAATGTCTGTAAAAACGTGAGGTTTCATACACTGAAATGACTTAGTTTATATTGCTGTAATTACTTTGTGATTCTAAAATATGTATGTATATATTTTGAACGGTATGGGGTCCTCCTTGCCCCCTTAAAAGAAAAAAGAAAAACAATGTAATTGCGGCAAAGTAAACTACCACTCAGTCATTTTGGGTCTACTAAATCATGTAGCACCCCTTAAACATGAATCCAGCTCAACCTATTGCACAAACGTTACATGAGGGCCAAGAAAATTAATTGAAAGAGCAACTCCGAACCCAGCATCAAAGTCATAAACATGATCATTTACCATGGCGTCATACACAATACACCAATTTAACAGTACTGAATTAATGTTAAGAGGGCTTTCTGCAGTTGCGCGTTTAGGGTGTGAGAAAGACGTACCCACAACAAGGTAACTTTTGACTCAAGTCAACTTGGCTCTTTCAGTAACAATGCCAAAGCAGTGGAGGCTAAACTCTCAGCAGGGCAGCATGGTGGTTAAAGGAATAGTCATAACATTCAACAAGGGAATGAATGATATCTGTATCTGTCAGCTGTGCAGGTAAGACAAATGGTAATTCAGCTTTACAAGAGATAAAGAAAGTGAAACTGAGCTGTTGCCAGGTCTTGTGTGTTCCTTGACTCAATACAGTAACTAGGAGAGCCCAAGTTCTACTAGGAAGTCTGGTACCTGGGTTGATCAGGTCTTTATATGGTCGCATAGAAAAGTGAAAACAAAGTCTCCCATATGATTCAATGTTAAGGTAAAAGGTTTACCTGGAAGTCTATGGAAATAAACAGATAAAGGTTTGGAAATAGTTCAGTATTAATTGTGAGCACAAGTCCTCTGGCGATTGCTCAGGAGGAACAAGTCTAAGTGTTGACAGGGCTTCCTTTAACTATCGACTCTCAGCACTAGCTGGCAGAGCAGTAAAGGCTTTGCTCTGATATGACTGGAGGTAATAAACTACAAAGGACTAGACTACAGGAAAATATACTCTATATAGTTATGCACAAACAAAATAGGTCAAGTACTTAATTCGAAAATAACAAATTATTAAAGTAATCCAGGAGTGAGAAAATACCACAAACAAGCACTCAGGTTTATACAGGCAGGTAAAACATTTGCATACTTCAGGAAATGTTCAAGGAGCTCCAAAGTGAGTCCACAGAAAGTAACTGGGCAAGTCTGCTCCCAGTTTTATTAAGGGTGACTCAGTGGCCAGAAAACGGGCCTGGAGGTAAAACGCGTAGTCACTGAAGAAAGGATCTAGCAAATGAGGAACATTAAGACAACAAAAGGTGTCGACCAAGCTCCTGGAAATTAGGGAATATGTCCGGTGATATGGGCTGCTGAGATGGTTTTTCAAGTCTTTATCTGGAATAGAGCTTGGTAAAGGCAACCTAGGAATAGCAGGGTTTCCTACAACCCTAGTTAGGCAAAGCCACTCAATTTAGTTGCAACCAAGCAGCAAGGCTGAGCTAAGGAGTAAGGGGGCCCTGTTGTGTAGTACAGGTAACACTTATCAGAACAGGTAAAGATCGACACAGGTACTAAGGCACACTTTAGATATTTACGGTAAGTAAAAACACTTAAAATATAAAAAATCCATCAGGTCACCCTCGAGGGTTTAATCTCCACTTTAAATTACTTTTGCACATGTATCTGTATTGCAGGGTCATACTTCGCTGGTAGTTGGAGAACTGAGTTTTACTATTATGACAACTGTTTATCCTTACAAGTGAACCCATACATGTACTGACCCTCAAATCACTGCCCTGGATCGGCCTCGGATAGTGCAAAGCTAAGCAGGACTTTAAGCCCAATACAAAGCCTACAGGAGGAAACAGGTCAAGCGATAAAGTATCTCTGGCACTGAATCCCCTAGAAAAGTAAGAAGCAGTCCCAATCGACAAATCGTTTGTGGGAGCAAGGCTCGTAGTCGTCATTGTGCAGGGTCGTCAGGACACGGGTTAGAGTTGGTAAGCTCTGGTCCATCTTTAGAATTCAGGTGGTAGGGAGAACAGACCTAGTTCCACAGCAAAGAAGGGACCCTCACTGACATCTTCACAGATTAACTGCTTGCATTGACCAGAGACAGCGCCAGAAGGCACTCAAAGCCGGCCGTTGAACTTTGATCCTTCTGCAGGCACGTCTCCTGGTGGGAGGGTAGCACAGCAGCTTCACAAAGTCCCAGCAGAGCCTTGAAGATGCCCATGATGAGTTCTACCAATTGAGTCAGCTGGAAGTCTATGCAACGAAAGAGGTCTGGTTTCAGGCTTTGCAAAGCGAATCCAGCAGTGGAAAACGGGTAAAAAACCAAACGGGTAACAAACCTCCAGCAGGACAGGTGACTGGTTGGTCCAACCAGACTTAGGGAGTCAGTTACCATGCCAAGGTCTTCCCGGTCGAGCAGAAGGTTGAGGTGGGCGATGCAGTGGCTCCTACTGGGCCAGTACGGGTCACTGCAGCAGTCCTCCAGCGTTGCTTTTTCTTCTTCGGATCTCTTCAGTTCTTGTGGTCGATATGGTTCCTGGGTCGAACTTATCTCCTAAGAGTCTGCTCTGCCGACAAAAGTACTAGACTCTCCCTCAATCCTTAGCAGGAATCACAATCAGGGCCAGCAGGTCACTGAAACCATCGGAGGCTATCCTTGCACTGCCCATCAGACCACTAGCCGCTCAGCCAAGTCCTGAGCCTTCCAACATAGGTCTCAGCTCGTTGACCACAGCCAATCTGCCAGCTCAACTCTTGCTCCAGTACTGCTCAGCAGCCTAGGTACACCTCTCCCACAGCCATGCTGACCATACGCCCCACTAACAACCAGCAAATTGAGAGGCTGCGCTCAAGATTACCTGCTCATGTCCTGGACATACATGATATTATTGTCTCTCAGAGCCTGGACCTCCTCGCCATCACCAAGTCCTGCTTGCCTCAGGCCCTGCACTTTCTCTAGCCATCCCCCTGGGTTACACTATCCCAAGAGCAGACAGACAGGATACCGGGGTCGTGGAGTAGCACTAATTTACAAGGAAACCCTGAACACTAGAGAATGCACAACAGAGGGAAACTGCAACCTGCCCTCGCTGAAGCTGACCAACTCCTACACCAGCCCAACACGAATCCACTTGGTTTACAGGTCCCCAGGACGCATAGGAACCTTTGAGAACGACCTTCTACATTTCCTCGAAATTAACCTAAAACAACTGGTAGGGCACAAATTGTAGGTAATTTTGTGACTGATTAGGCTCACCAGTCTATGGGAGGAAGTCTTAAGATCCTCCCTGTAGATTGGAGTGACAAGGTCCTGAGGGCAGCTGCAACGCAAGCGGCCCTGGCAGTCGTAAGTGCTGGCAAGGTAATCTCTTCGGAATTTTCTTGTTCCAGCGGACAACTCTAGGTTTCTGCTCAAGGAGCTCAGAATGTATCCAGGTACACCAGTTCACCAATCATGTCCCATGCACCATTCAAACTTGGGGGTGGCTATCCAATGTGGTCAGCGAACATTCTAGTCTAAACTGATTTCAGGCAGGCACTGCAAGGCGAAAGTGTTTTGGTTGACCTCACTTCCTGTCCTGCCAGGCACTCATCGAACCTTTGCGGGACTTCCTTGGGAAGCCCGGCTGAGACAAAGGGACAAAAGGACCTTCCCTCACCCAGAAAGGTAGAAGGGATCAGAAACGACAAGCAATCTTGTTCTGGGCTTAAAAAACAAGGCCACCATTTTTGGGTAAATGGTGTGCCTTGGCACAACTGTGAGAACACCCTGCAATAAAGGTCAACGCAAGCATGAACAGATGGGCTTGTCACAGTAGCAAATTGTTACTGGAGTGGCGAGAAATGGAACAACCTGTAAACCCTCAGCACTTCGCTTAAGGTGGGGTGTGTTGATCTCACAAGACGAAAAGACAGAAAGGATCAAAAAGGATCCCTATGCCCTGGTAACTGAACTGCAAGAGTGAATCGGTGGCAGGGGGCTGGGGGGGAGGGGTTAACCATGGAGAAGCACTAGGAGCTCCAGCCAAAACACTACATAGAAAGGTGCGGTGTGTGGCTTCATTAAAAATTAGATACCTAAAAGTTGGAGGAAAGCAACTCCAAAAAGAAATCCATAAAAGGGGCCAACAGGTTCCCTATATCAGAGTAAAAGGAGAGTGAAAAAAAAGGATCCCACTCACCCAGGAGAAATGCTAAAAATACAGGTGTCCAGCAGTAATGCTGGGGAGCTCACTGGGTAAAATGAGCAAAAAGAAATTTACCCTAACCAGGGCACATAGGTGAGTTAATGTCAGGTTTCCTACAGGTCTCGGTTATATTCCCAAACAAAAAGGCAGCGAACGGAACCTTCGGAGGGAAAAGGACAGAACAATGCAGAAAAAAGAAACGCAACGCAGACTACCATCACATTGGTGGCCTGAAGAACAGAAGACCATGTGACCGTTCAGGACAAGTCTGGATAGTTAGGGCTGCAGGGTAAGGAATGGTTACTTGTAAATCCAGTTCTTCATCCTGGTTATAGTCACTTAATTCATAAACCCTGAAAATATACGTCAATTTGCATAATCTCTGAACGCTTCAACATAGGAGAGAACATATTTTGAGCAACCCTTTCCATAGAGAAGCATAGTTGCACGTCTTCACAACACACAAATAGCCATGCTGCAATAGTGTACAAGTCTGCTGTACGTTCATTTGCCTCACCATATCGTTTTTGGTGTTCCTGCCCAGCTGTGTTCCTAATGTTCCACACCACTTGAAACCTCACCCATTTGTCAGTCTGAATTCGCCGCCCCAATACAATTTGGGCATCTATCTGCACCAGGGATTGGCACTGTAAACTCAGCACAGTTAAAACTCACGCTGTAGCAGGGATTTGGGTATGTTTGCCCAAATTCTTTTTGTTCGCGGCATACCGACCGAAAATTATTTGATCGTGGGCCAATTTAAACGCACATGCGATTCTCCCCCACCTCCAATTTTGAGGAAGCGACCCACAAAATTGCTAAATACCAACCATGGGGAGCGGGGACACCCCCACATCCCCTGCTCTCCAGGGTTGGTAATTTGTTATATATACAACCAAATTGCCCCGAGGCCAAATGACCCATGCAAAATTCGACCAAATTGCATTAGGTCAATTGTTGTAGGTCAAATTGGCTACCTGATATTTTATTTGTATCGCGCTTGTACACAAGACCCCATTGCAGGGGATTGCCAGGAGGCAGTGCAGGTGGGTGGCAGGGTGAGCAGGTACCTGAGCCCGAAAGTCAATGGGTGACCAGGTGCACGATGCAGAGAGAACAAATCAGCCGGGGCGAGGAGGAGAGAAGGCAGAGGCAAAGAAGAAGGCCTTGAGGTGCTTCTGGAACCGGAGATGGTTCTCCTCGAGTTTAAGAGTGGCAGGGAGGCTGTTCCAGAGGGAGGCCCCAGCCGAAGACAGATCTACCCACAGCTCATTTCTTAGAAAAACGACTGACCCGGAGGAAGTTGGAGGATCAAAGAGAGAAATAGCTCGATGGGATGATTTCCAAGGTGCCACCTTCCAGATTTCTTAAATCTGGAAATTTCTCATCAAGGCTGCCGTAGTAGGCTTTCCTCTTGTAGAGAGCTCTGTCTTCCAGGTAAAGACTTATTAGCTTTCTGGTAGAGCTGCAGACAGGAGTCTATCCACTTAGACATGGATTATTTGGATGCTGGAAAGCCAATGTTAGTAGCATCATAACAGATCAAAAGATTTTTTGAATCTCTAAAATCAGTGGTCTTACCTAGAAATGGATGCAAAACCCCTTTCCTTATCCAGAGTGAGCAGGGATATTTCTGCTAAAGATCAAAGAAAGGAAAAAACAAGCAGGTTTATCTCTTCATTTATATTAAAATCAAATACTTTAGGTAGGAAAAAATGATGCATTCTGTGAGTCACCTCAAAAATAAAATGGTGAAGTTCAGGTGCTCATAAAGGTTGAATTTCACTAACCTTCCATGATAAGGTAATAGCAAGGAGAAAAAAGATTCCAGGAGAGATGCCAAATTTCAGCACTGCATGGGCTCAAAGTGAATCCATTTACTTAACGAAGATATTATTCCGTTCATGGTAAATCATCAGGGAGTGTATTTTTCATCAGCAAACCACCTTATTCATAAGAATCTTGAAGGAAGATTCTTGAGAAGGATTTTTCCTGCAGGCAACTGTGGCAGACACATGAACTTTATGGAAGAGAAAGTTAACCTATATTTAACCAAAAGAAGAAGATAGTCTTGCATCATACTTTGACATTTGCATAGCACCTTTCTCTATAATGATGGTCCAAAATCGCTGTTGGTTGAACAGATATCTGATTTCACTGAATCCACTTCACCTTAAGAAAAACCTTCGATTTTCTTTTTTTAATTATACGGTAGGGGCGGGGGTGGGGGCGGGGGAGAGATTTTGCCCTACCTTATCCGATCCCCTTACCCCACCCCCATCTAGCTTTTAAAACGTACGTACTTACCGAACCAATTCGAAGAAAAGAAAATTGAAGATTTTGGAGTAGGTGAAATTGGATTCAGTGTAATCTATGGATACCTGCTTGAATGGCCTCGGAGGAACCAGAGTTCAAAACTTCAGAGAGTTGGAAGGTGCTATTATGCATGTGTGCATTTCAGCCATTACAATTATGTGACGGTGGCCAAGACCCCGCTAGTCATCCATGTCAATGGCGTGAAGATGGGCGCAGATGAGGTACACTATGAACCAAAGAGGGGTGGATTGTGTTTAAGGAAAAAGAATGTGAGAAGATGCAGTTCGAAGAGGTAGTTTAATTCTTATGACAGAGGTGTAGTGCAATAGTGTGCGTTATATTGGTGAGTGCAGGGTGTGTGGAATGAGCCTTCCACTAAGTTACAAAGGTGTGGTGTGCTGTGTGGGGAGTTTTCGTAAAGTCCCAAGTGGATGGAAGACTTTGGCAAGGTATCCAAGTGGTTTGTAGAGCACCAACTCTTTGCATAAGTCTATAATATTCGCAAGTAGTTAGAGTGGCAGAGCAGTCAGGGTGATCTTGAGAGGAAGATGTGAGCTGTAGGTAAGTGCACTGAAGTCAGAAATGCACATCAAAGAAACACTTAAATGTATATTAATATACTGATTTATGATATTTACACAAGAGTCACTGTTAAATACTTAGCACAATAAACCAACAAACATCAGTATACTTTACAATACTTTCAAAAGGCCAGTTCGTAGCTGGTAGTTGCAGAACGCACACAATTGTTACAGGAGTTGGACAGGTCTACCTTATTATCAGTAATAATGCGCACCCACAAAGTAATACCGTAATTACATTTAGTCAGCATACACATAAGATAGTGTTTTTGGGGAAGGAAAACAGTTGGTTAGTGTTAGCCTAGCAGAGCATCAGGTTCTAAAGGCAGTTTCCCTGCACAGCACGTCCTTAAATGTCCAAAACGCAACACTAGTTAAGCGGTACTTAGAGGCTTAAAGTCTCAAAAAGCAGTAGAAGTCAAAATTTCCTGTGGATACTTTCCAGTCTCTAGGAAAGAAGATACAAGAAAGCTTAAACGGAGACCCTGGTAAGGGACTCAATAAGAAGGGGCACAAGCAGCGGCTTAAGTCTGAGATAAGAGCGGTTGCCCTGGACAACTATGTGCACTCCAACGCTCTGGAGCGACTTTCTGGAATAAGGTAAACAATACCTTTTTTCCACACAGTACCGTAGGTTTTAAATCAACGTTTGTGGTGGATGCTTTGCGATGTTGCAGCCCTGGACCCAACCTCCGGATTCCTTGGCCCCATGACGAAAGGCAGGACAATGGACGGGATCCATCTGCAGCAGTTTAGAGGGAGGAACTCTGGCAAAGCGTACATCAACTTCTTAGGTCACTCTGGTTTCGGCACCTTTTCTGCAGCATCAAATGACACGAATCGCCCTGTCAATCTTCGCTTCCTTAAGGCCCACACTGCTGAGGGGGTCTGGGTAAGTTGGATCGGACCTCTGGAGTGTCCTTGAGGATTCAAAGATGTTGATGGATTTGGCATTCCCACGATTAAGCATGTTTGAAATGGGCAGCAGGTCTCCTGGTATTGGGGTTCCGCAGATCTGGAAACTCAGAGGACCTCAGGGATGGCTGAAATCTAAGTTCACCTTGGGACTGGTTGTTCCCACCAGTCAAAAGGGAAGGGGTCATCCTCTTCAGAGCTCCTCTGTCGCACAGAAAACTGGGTCAAAACAGCAGTGGTTGCTCCACGGTGTTGCAAAGGAGCTGCAGGCATCTCCGCTCGTCTTCTTCGGTAACTTAAGCTTCCAGTTGTCGACTTGCTTTTCACTCCAGGAGCCTCACTTTTTGTACAGTTCCAGCACACTCCTCAACAATTTACAGAAAGGGGCGTTTGGCTGTCCAATCAGGACAGCCAGACCCCCAGTGGGAGCTAGTTCTATTCAGGCACTCTGGCAGACGACAAAGGACAGGGGGTGGACAATTCCTTCGCGAACTTCCTGCGTGCCCAGACACTGGGGCCAAGGCAAGTATACCCAAGGGTTCCAGACCAAAGGCAAAACACTCAGGCCTCCCCCTCCCAGAATGGTAGAAGGGCTAACAAAGAACAACCACGCTAGTAATGGTGAAAAAAGAAGGGAGGCCCCAAATTGACAATAGGGAGCCCCTATTTTGCACTACCGAAGAGATGGACATAGCCTGCGGCAGAAAAAAAAACACAGTAGAACACGTCAACGGACACCAGCAATAAGTAGGGGATTGGCTATGTGACTAAAAAGTCACAGGAGCAGAGAGAAGGGGGATAACTAGTTATCCCTTTGGCTTTCCGCATAAGGTGGTGTGTGCCAATCTCTCAGACTATGTTGTTTTAGGAGAAATACTAAGCATCTCTCTAGGATAAAGAAATAAATCTCAAAGGAGGACCCTAAGGGTCCCCAGCAACACGGTCCATAAGGACCTTGTGCCACAATAGTAAAATACAGATGCCTTTAATAGTTATGGAGGAAAATACACCCCATAGGATAGGTACAATACAAAGAAGCATTCCAAAAGAGATCCCATAAGAATGAATGAGTGGACAAAGACTCCACTCATTCATGATTTCAGAAAAAGTTACAGAAGTCCAGCAAAAAGCTGGAGGTCTCACTAGGAAAGGGGATGAAGCATACACATAAATCTCTCTAAAATAGAGAGGAGAAAATGGGTTTGCTGTACAATGGCTAAATTCAGGTTTCCATCTATGTACAAAGAGCAGTGCTACGTTTCACAGACGGTCTAAGTGCTAAATGAATACATAATACACACACACACTCAGAGCATTTTAGAGTGACAAAATTGTCCTCCTTAGTTCCTTCAACGGCAAACAAGGCCCCCATTTCATGTTTTCTTACGGCGGCTTGTCCCACCCTCATGTGCTTTCCGATCTGTCAGACTGTCATCCTCCCGGATGAGCCGAGTGATTTTCCTAAGGTGCATTTTAAGTGCAATGCCTTGCCCAACCTGAGCCCATAGGAATGCAATTCCCGGTACACGATCAGGATTCGTATGTGCAAATAACGATTATACCTTCTTGAGTCCTCTGTATGGGGTTGGTGACACTCAAAACGGAATTGTTTACTGCTTGATAAAGCTAATGTACGAGTCGGGGGGGGGGGGTTACAATCAGGATGTGGGAGGCAGGTTTTGAGCACTTTCCTACAGGCCAGGTGATCCTCTGAGGAGTGAAGGGGGGGGGGAGTTTGAGAAGGTGGATGCAAGAACTGAGACATGGGCACCACCTACTGGAGAACTTGGGGAAGGGGGGGGATGTTTGAATACCAGGAGGTGTGCATAGCCTGATCTGAGCATTCGGATGGGACAGTGCATGCAAGTTTGTTTCAGAGGTATTCAGGGCCTTTCTTGTGGATGGCCCAGTGGGTAATGCACATGGCTTTGAAAGAGGCACATCAGCGGATGGGCATCCAGAGGGGGGGCAGATGTGTTCTCTGAGGGGTGCGAGGAGGAGCCTTGTCGCAGTATTGTATCCAATTGTAGCTTTGAGTGGATATGCAGGCACGCCTAGGAAGAGTGAGTTTGAGTAGTCTACGTGCAAGAGGAGAGCCATAATTGCAGAGACTATGAGAGTAGGAGAGCGCTATGGAAAGATCTGCTTGCGGAGAAGCAACGTTGTTAGGTATGTTTATCTAAAGTCCAACTGGTGTTAGACTTCATAAAACGTATTTCTTGGTATTAGAGACTCAACTCTTAACATAGGCCTGTACTACACAAGTCAGTAGAGTGGCTGAGCAACCAGACTCATGTTCGGAGGGAGTTATGCGAGTTGTAGAGCAGTACAAAGAAATCAGTACATACATAGACCCCAAGAAACAGTTAATATTAAAATATATTTATATAAAACACAGGACACAAGCAAATAGATAACGCAGCAACCAACAACACAATTGAATCATAAATCTAAGATTATAAAAGTAATAATGCAGGCGAGTAACTTTTCATATCAAGCACACAGAGGGACCTCAGTCAGGTCAGTGAAAGCACTTACATGCATCACCTTTGCAAAATTGAGATTAAAGGGAATTAAAGGTTAGAACACAGCTAGCAACTGTTAAACAATGAACACTCTCCTAGAGGGAGTTCTGTTGCTGAACTTAAAAAAGGGTCCACAAAAGTTTATGGAAGAACCAGCATTGCCAAAGCCAGCAGGAGCATGAAGATGGACCTTTGGGAAACCAGCAAAGCCACAGTCCAATGGACAGTACCAGTTCTGATAAAAAAACTTCAGAGGATTAACCAGTCAGTTCTTGTAGAAAGCACAGGAGCTCAAGAGGAGCCGTCCTGATAGTACACAGGCTGTAAGACCTGCACAGTTTAGATAAGGTCAACTCCCAATTGAAGAAAACAGCACTCCCAAAGCAAACGAGCACCGAAAATGGCCAACGGTAAGTACAACCCAAATGAGACAGTACCCGAAGAGTGAAGTTGAAAATGTAGCTGGTCGCCTTAATGCAACAATGAAGACCCTGATTCCTACTCCTTGGTTGTGGTGACGAAAGGGCTGGGGGGGAAACTCTGGTGGGCTTCTGTAGCAGCACTCGAGAGAAGGGGTCAGAGGCACATTTTTCAGCTCACAGCATCTCTGTTTTGGTACCCTTTTCTGAGTGCCAAGAAAAATAGAATATCACTGGTTGGATGCTCTAAGATTACTCGGTCCTGAACTTGAGGGGAACTTTTGATGAAGAATTCCTGCTTCTGTAGGTCCACACGGATGCCTGCAAAGTTTCAGCAAGGTTTGAGTTTCGCAAGACGATGCATTCTTAAATGGTCCAGGTACCCCAGGTATTGGTGTTCTGAAGCACAGGAAAGTCGCAGGACGTCAAGAGATGGCCCAAATTGAAGGTCTTGAGGCTAGTTGGTTCAGACTAAGGGAGTAAGTCGCCCTTGGCAGAGCTTCCCTGTCAAGATAATAAACATGATCAGCACAGCTGCAGGGCTTAACCAGCACTTCAGCAGTTGTTAATGTGCAGCTGACATCTCTACTAGTGTTCTGCTTTGCATTCCCTGTTCCAGTGGTCGACTGTCCAAATATTCATGCCTTATATGCTGGAAGCCATTCATTCACTCCCATGGAGCTGTCAATCACCTGAGGGGGTTGCCTAGGACAGCCAGCCGCCCAGTTAGAACTGGTTTCAGCCAGGGTTGAAGCCCACCAAAGGCAAAACTCACAAAGGACTCAAATCAACATGAAACGATAAAATCCAGAAGGAACTGAAACTAAAAATTTAAAAAGACAAGGGCCATTTTAAGAAAATGGTCACCCATAGGTGCTGTACAGCAGCTGAGAAATCTGCCTGCTAGTAACCTGCACAAAAAGGTTAAAAAAAAAAAGAACTGCCACCAGCCATTTAAGTTGGTCACTAACAAAAGGGTACAGGAGTAGTGGGATAAGGAGTTACGTTACCCCATAGAATCCCACACAAGGTGGTGTGTGTGCTGGACCCACAAAGGAAAAGTATGAAAAGTGATCTTACTACTCCTGGAAACTGTAGCTCACAACAGAATGTAATAAAAACAAGACTCCTCAGTGGCACTGAACAGAGGGTGCTGGGTGTCTCAAAGCAAAAAGCAGATGCCTATATTGAATATATGGAGTTTAGCAGACTCCATAAAACAGTACAAATAAAAATCCCTGTCAGAGAAAAAAAAATGAATGAGCGTGGTGAAAAGATCCACTCAATCAAAAGATTAAAATTTTAAAAAATTACAGGGTCCAGCAAAAATGCTGGGGGGCTTTTAGGTTAAGGGGAATTAGCACAGGAACTGAAAATTCTCCCTAACAAACGCGCATGAACTGGGGACTGCATTGATGTGAAGCGAGGGGGTCAAGTGTGAGGTAAAAGTGCATCCTAGGTTTTTGACTGAGGGGGAAGTGTGTTTAGAATCCTCGGAGGCTGCGCTTCACGAACGAAGCTTTGATACTTGATACTTGCATAGACTGCAGCGTGACCCCAGCAGCACTGCGAGCCGAGCTCTTGCTGCTTCCCCTGCTTCCTGGAGGAGGCGGGGCCTAACGTGGACACGTGAGTGGTCACGTGACTTGAAGGCAGCATTAAGTGCCGGCCTATCCGCCCGAGCGGCGTGTGTTTAGAATCCTCGGAGGCTGCGCTTCACGAACGAAGCTTTGATACTTGATACTTGCATAGACTGCAGCGTGACCCCAGCAGCACTGCGAGCCGAGCTCTTGCTGCTTCCCCTGCTTCCTGGAGGAGGCGGGGCCTAACGTGGACACGTGAGTGGTCACGTGACTTGAAGGCAGCATTAAGTGCCGGCCTATCCACCCTTGCGGCGTTAAGCCCTGGAGGCAGTAAGGGCTGGAGACGCTGTTTTGCTGTTCGGCTGTGATCTGTGAGTAACCTGAACTCGGATCTTGCTGCACAGTACATATCACTTTATCAGCTCTAAGGGTCTGGGGTGGAGAGTCGGACTCTGGCAGCTCCACAAGCTGTCGGGCGTTCCCTACCCTGAGACTGAGCGCTCCTCTTAGATCCTCAGACAATTGTGGTTTCTGCTAAAATTAATCCTCTTTGATTATGTATGGACTAAGATCATTTATCCTTAGTTCACAATACATCTGTTTTATTATTCTGTTTTGGGGCGGGGGGGCTGCATAGATCCATTTCTTTCTGTATTTTTAATCTAAGAGTGTTCTTGGGACAATTGCTATTATTATTTTTTTCTTTTTTGTTGGCTGAGGTTGCCTTGGTCTTCAGTGTAACATTTATTATTTATTAGATTGCTGTGCTCATATTTTTATTGACTGTGGTGTATAAAATAGGTATCATTGCAATTTCAGTCCACTTTTAGCTTAACCTTTCGCTGCTATATTCTTAAGTCCCCTGTTTTTAACTACTGGGCTCTGGTTCTCTCTGAATGACACGCAAGGGACTGCGAAGTCAGACAGCTATGGAGGCCTCCCTGGCCTCGACTCCGTCTGCTACTGGTAATTTACCCTGTGTCTCATCAGTTACTACTGTCAGTCCCTCCCCGGTCACAATGGGGAATTTACAGCATGTTCCACCAGATGCCCCTTATAACCCTTTACTCCTTAAAACCCTAGCCCGGGCTCAAATCCATGTCAGCGATAGGTCCGAGGTACTTAATGCTATGGGTAGTTTACCCCGCAATGCAGCCTACAATAGCTGCATTTTTAATGGAACTCATGATATCTCGATAGACACACAGGAAGAACGCCTAGCAGCTACCTTAGCCTCTAATCTTGCAAAAGGGGCTACCCCTCAAAAAGATAAGGGCCATCTGGATTACTCCAATAACAATGTGGTTAATTCCGTTCTTTCAACATCTGCCAACTCCGACTCCAGGATGCCTATCCTATCTGTTAGGGCGGCTGACTCTGTAGCTACTGCCTCCGCACTACCAAGGATAACGGTTAATGGGAACTCTGCTCTTCCCTCCACTGAACCTCCACTCGAGGTTAACTCTGCAATTAGGGCCATTAATCATACTTCGACTATACATGTTAATGTCTACTAATGTGGCTGGTACTCCATATACGCCTAAAGGGAAATCGACACCTACCATGTTCAAAACTCCATTTAACAAATCCCATAATCCCTCCCTTGAAACAAAATCCAATCTGGGTACCCAAGGGAAACCAATTCAAGGGAAAAACATTTCACACTTCTTTGGAAAGAGGTCTACATCTAGTACCCTTGTTAAATCCTTACACTCACTTCCTACAGTTTCTTCATTAGATCATACTAATCTAGTTGATGTAGTTAAGAAATTGGTGATTGAAGATCCTTTAGCTCAGGATATTAACGATATCAGCATCATAGAATGTGCAGACAGGGCAATTGCTGATAGTCACCAGGCCCCTAATTGCAATAATACTAATAATGTCACCCAGCAAATTTGTGATGATTCTTTTGCAGGCTCTCCTTCTAATCTCATCAATTTTATTGATGAGTACACAGAGAAACAAAATTGGTTGAAAGAAAGGGGTTTACTCCCAGACTCAAAAAAGGATCAGGGTAGCGAATCGATCTTACATCACACTCTTAAGGAGGCAGATGAAAGAATTAAACTTTCCCAACCCACTATTTCGGCTCTGAATATGGTTCTGAGTTCCTTTGTGAGTCTGTATGACAATATATGGTCTGAGGTCAGATCGCACTCTCTCCTCTTATCTGAAATTTATTCTAGGTTAGAGGGCCTTGACAGATTTGAAGAGCTAGTTAAAATTATAAAGGAAGAACATCCACTTTTGCCTACACACGGTCATGACCCTACTCCTCTTAATCAACTACCCTCTGCAGCCCATACCGTACATAAAGGACTTACCGTGATCACGCCAAGTATGCAGGAGGTAGTTTTAGTTCAGGGCCAGAGTCCTACGGTCCCTCAAGGTCCAGTTTTGAATTCTTGTACCCAACCCGCTAAGATGTCGATAACTACCTCTGAGGGTCGGCGAAAGTTTACTGGATCGAAGCCACTACTAACTACCCCTCATACCAAACTTACGATGGTATCAATGGAGGAGAAAGTCCAAGAGGAAGCGGCTGGTCAGCTTCCTAATCCTATTGTTCAAGGTCTTCCCCTTATGGGAGGGTCTTTAGAACTGGCAGATCTCTCCAAGGGTCCCCCTATCGCCTCCTCCCTGGAGTTCATATCTATTTCGACTTCAGAGAATTCATCTATTTCCATTGAACCCATCAAAGAAATCCTACATCAAAAAGTTGTGCCCTGTATAGGAAGGAAAAGGAAAATCACTCAGCAAATGAAGAAAACTAAAAATCAGAAAAACGTGAAACATCTAAATTCTTATACGAATCAATTTTTTAAAAATCTCTTCTTGGCGAATACTGTGGCTTCCTCATCTACTACTCTCGTTCCGAAGGGGACTGAGAACCATGCTGATTCATTGGCTTCTAGGACCCCTATTCCGACTAGGGTGGCTAATGCAGCCACAGCTGACCTACTTCCCATTACAGCAGTTCTATCTCCCTTACCGGATGGTGTGGTTGATGGTCTCTCGATTAACAACATTCCTTCTCTAGTAGTGGGACCCAATATCGAGGGGGTTGTGGACTCTGTGGCTTCTGGTACCCTGACAACAACCTCAACTTTACCAAAGCCGACCTCCGTTAATGCCTTGACTGTGCCTACTACTTATGCTACTGTTAAAGCAAAGGATTTCTCCACTGATGCAGTATCCCCGACTATCTTATCTAACTGTATATCAGGGTCAGTTCAGAGTCACTCAGACTACTCGGCCAATGACTACAGCAAACCTGGTTAACATTGATATGGTCAAACATCTTTTCCGGGAGATACTGGCTCCTAAAACTGTATGTGGGGCAGTGCCTAAATCTAATGTATGCCTGTCCCTAGATGGGGCTTCTTCCACCCCGCCCCTATCTCTGGAGCCAACGCTCACTGCTGTCACTGAGGGTTTCCCTGTGACTAGTGAGCTTATAACGAGGGACGGGGATATGGGAGCTTTACTAGAGAGGGATTCTTCTGCCCCTCTCCCTTCTAACCCAGCTTTTCTAAGTTTACCTATTGCTGCCCCGATTATGGACCGTGAAGGTGCTCCCTTTGGGCTCGATTCTGTTCGCTACAATACTTCTCTCAATTTCTGTGAAAGACTCCCTGTGGGTCCAAATGCTATTCAAAATAGGACTATACTAAGAGGTGCTAGGGGTCCCGACTTGGCGGTTGATTCTTTATCTCAGTTTACCAAAAAGATCTGACTCCCTTCCTAATATGTCAGAATCAAAAGTTCCTCGGGATATTATACAACTTACCAGCCTTTGGGGCCAAGATACGCCAATTTGCTTAAACCGTGGAAATATTTTAAAGATCTTCCATCAACTTCCCTCGCTCTCACTCATCTCTAGCTATGACTTGGATAGCATTATCTTCCCCATTCATGACCGGGTAGATGTAAGTAATATCATTCTTAAATCAAGAGTGGTTTTGGATTTGATCATGGGACATAAGGAAGGGTTAAAGCAACTTGGCTTTGAAGCAAATTTACTGAAATCCACCCAGCCCTCCACTAACAATGAAGGGGATCCAAAATATAGGGATAATCTCACTATGGTATATTATCCGGAAAGAACCTCACAGCCCCATGGGAGGCAATTCATGCCCAAATCAAATGGACACTTTCGCAATTGGGCACAGGTCACTGCAGGTCTGTGGAAATGAGTCCCTCCTGATTAATTCAGAACTACCTCCAGATGCTCTTCCTGTGAATTCCTTTGGGTTTCTCTCTTGGAATTCTAGAGGTAACTCTCACCTCTTTACGAACTTAGACACTGTTACTGTGATCAGGGCTTCACACTGCTTCTTTCTTCAAGAAACCTGGATGCTCTCAACTCCCATTCTAGATGGGTTTAATATCTTTTCTCAAAATGCTAGACCCAGCCTGGGAGGGAGGCCATCGGGGGGTCTTCTCATGGGATTAAGAACTTCTTTGGGTTATAGGTCTAAGGTGCTTTTGGATACGCCTTTTGGTATCCTGGCCCTGGAGGTGTTCTCTCTTGATCTTACGGTTACTCTACTTCTGGTTAATGTATATTGGCACAAGGGAATCTCTCCTCTTGAGCCGTTTTTGCAAAAGTTAACGGATATGCTTCTTTCTTGGAGATCTGTGCATCCCAGGGGTAAACTGATCCTGGCAGGTGATCTTAATTCGGATTGTTCTATCTTTTCCGAATCCAAATATGACGACTTGGGACTAGCAATGGAGGACGACTCCCGCCTAGGCATGAAATTTGCACGTGGTCGTTGTTGGAATCTCGCCATGGATTCAGTGGGTCTTACTTGTCTCAATGGTTACTACGACGCTACCAATCTATCTCGACCCACATGGCGTAGATCTTCATTAACATCTACCTTAGACTACGTGTTTGTAGATCACTCTCTCACTCCTTTCTCGTCTAATGTCGAGGTTTCCTTCAATTCATGGAGTGACCATGGTATTCTTCGGGTCTCATTTCTTTGTCTCCTTCCAACTAAGTCTTTGCCCGTGGGGGAACCTACCCATCTCCAAACTGTGGGACAAGGGACAGGGGTTCGTTGGACTCCTCTCAATATCAGCCTACTGAATCGTAAACTGATCTCTTCTTTCAACCATACCTCTTTTTGTTGGAAATTGGCAGTCTTCAATACAGTTCATTTCGATAGCTTTCTCACTGCCTTACAGCGCAGTATTCACGGCCAGCTTAGGAAAGGTGTTATTAAAATATCTCACCCTCATAGATTTGATCAAGAATTGGCTAACGAAAAGGGTCTCACTAAGAAACTCATTAGAGATGTACAAGCCCTAGACATGGAATGGGCCGACAAAAATAAAAAAATTAAAACCATCCGCCAAAAATATAAAAACTATTGTAAGTTTAGAAAAGCTTCTATGCTACAAAATGATGCAGATCATATGCTTGCAGTGCTTATAAAACGAGATCTGAGGGCATTTTGGGTTACAGTAGCTAGCCTAGATAATGCGGCGGTCGCCGACCAGCTAAATGCCATTCCTGAGGTTCAATGGGTTGAGCACTACACCAAACTCTTTGACATTGGGGGTGAGGGATCAGTTCCCTGTCTTCTGGGGAACAACCCCTCTAAGGACTCATGGAAACCTCCGACTGATTCCGAGACAATACTTGGACTCATCTCCAAAGCCAAGAAATCTAGGGCTCCTGGGCCTAACGGCCTACTAACAACACATTCAAAGCTGAGCCAGTTCTCTGGGCTAACCTCCTTTCTCTGCTCTTTGAAGATGTCGTTAACTCCAGGAAGGTACCCACTAGTTGGCAAACTGCTCACATTGTCCCAATTTTCAAAAGAGGCCTGCGTAACGAGGTCAAAAATTATAGACCTATCTCGCTTATAGATGCGGATTGTAAGCTTTTTGCCTCCTTGTTGCTCTCGCACCTTAATGTCTGGATCAGGGAAAATCATATTCTCCCCAAACTACAAACAGGCTTTAGGGCAGGCCACTCAACTAATCTCAATGGTCTTATTCTCAGTGCCCTACAGTCCGCTTCTTGGGGTAAATATGATGGTCCTCTCTATGTTGCATCTATTGACCTGTCAAATGCTTTTGACCTGGTTATCAGGTCAAGACTATGGGGAAAACTAACCAAATGGGGCATTCCGGCAGGGCTTTTATCTCTTATCATGGCCATGTATGAAAATTCAGGGGTCCATATCAGGCTCGACTTGGCAGGAACCCTCTCCAGAAGGATTAGGACACGTATTGGGGTGAGACAAGGTTGCTCGTTAGCTCCCTGTCTCTTTATCCTTTATATGGCCGATGTGGATGACTTCCTGAGAAATGCAGGCATGGTGAGTGCTAAACTAGGGGATCTGAGGCTTTCATGGTTGGCTTATGCCGACGACTTTCTTCTTTTTGACAAAACTAAAGTGGGCCTGCAGAGACTCATATGTAAATTTGAAGAATATGGTATTCTTAATGGCCTTAAGATTAACCCGAGCAAAACCCGTACTATGGTCTTTTCAAAGGGGAGAATGGGGAATAACAAAGTATGGAAAATAGGTGGCGAAAATATAATTAGAGCAAACAAAATCGTCTATCTTGGTTATTTGATTTTGGCTAGACCCTCGGCGATCGAACTTAGACGATTTCTCAGACACAAATTGCTCCCTCTCATCTCCCAATCCCTCAAACTAGATAATAAATATGGTATGTTCTCCCTTAAGCCTGTAGTAGATTTTTTTAAGGGTAAGGTTACTCCCAAACTTTTGTATGGAATGGAATTTCACTACTTGGCACTTTTGACTTTCTGGGACTCTCTTGAGGGTATCTATTGGAGGAAAATTCTAAAACTGCCAAATTTCATTCCAATAGCGGCTATTAGGTATGACTTAGGGTTAGTCTCATTTCGAGCCAGGATTCTCTGGAGGATTCTCTCACTTTTTTCAGCTTTGCTTTCTCCTAAACCTGACACTCTTTATGCTGATGTGGGCCACATGATTTCTTCTCAGGGACATTTAGTCAAGAATCTATATCTCAACGGTTTTAGTGATCTCTGTGACAGGACCCTGTTGGATATTTCCTCCGATAGGGACACCCTACTAACGAATCCGAATAAGGTCAAGGAGAGTCTCTTTTCTCATGACTGGAGTAATACTATTGAAAAATTACACTCGTACCCCTCTCTGAGAGATTTACAATTTGCTCATAAAAAAAGAGGCCTGTTGTCTTTTATTTTGAACCAATTCCCCAACAGATATTATCGCTCCCTTCTCATTAAACTCAGATGGAATCTCCTCCCTACTTGGGAAGTTCTACATAAAAGGAAGGAGTTCTCTGATTTAGATCCTAGTTGCCGTTTCTGCAAAACTATGGGGGTGATTGAAACCGCTTGGCATCTCTTTTTAGACTGTACTGCTTTGACAGCTTTAAGGGACAAATATCTAGGACGTTTTAATGTAATGGGGCAAATGGGGGAGGCCCATTTGATCTGGTCTCAGTGCCTCACTATTTCAAACACTAAGGATGGACTTGCTGTGGCTGGATTTATCAAAGCTTTAGATTTATACGCCCCGCTGTTATGATTATGCTTGTTATGACTATGCCTGACTCTATGAAATTTCTCTTTATTCTCTGCAGGCTTCTTTTCTATTTTAGAATTTTGTAAATTTTAAAGTTTAGTGTCGGTATAATTTTAATGCTGCAGTGTATTTTGCACTGAACTCTTTAAAATTTAAATTTAAATTTGTCCCTTATTCTCTGGAAATCTTAACTGGAAATTGGATCTATGTTTTAACGCTTGTTTGTATAGTTGAAATTTAAATGTAATGAATGCTTTTCTACCTTTTAAAGACAATTTTTTTGTAAAGGTTTCTTGTAAACCATATACAATAAATAAAAAAAAAAAAAAAAAAACTGGGGGGGAAGAAGTGGGCGCGGTCCCAAATGAAGTCAAACGGATCGGTTGGGACAAGAGCTGTTTTGCCACAGATTAAGATCATTTATTCCGGGGTTTAGGAGCATGTGATTGGTTGTTCGTCATCCAGCAGTCAATGTCAGGGGCAAGATGCCAGGTCTGGGTGGTGTCAGGAGGCAGAGTTGGGAATATTGAGGATTTGAGTCATCAGCATAGTTGTAACAGTTCGAGATTGTGGGAGCAGATAAGCATGCGGCGGGGCGAAAGGTAGAGGGGTGGATGGGGGGGGGGGCAGGGGCCTCCCTGAGGGACTAGGGAACTGGGTGAGGGACAGAGGAGAAAGGATGGATAAAGACGACTTGGGAGCGGTTTAAGAGATCAATCTGAGGACAGAGTCCCAGTTGCCTAGGTCAAAGAGTCTGTTGATGAGGATTGTCTGGTATTCGTATCGACGGCTGATGAGGTCAAGGAGGAGTGTGGCGCAGCCCTCAAGTGTTTTTTTTAGGTTGTCCCAGATAAAGACAAGGGAGGATTCAGTTCCATGTAGGGGAAGCCAGATTGGGCAGGATCAAGAAGGCTGTGGGATTCAGCGAAGAGACAGCCTAGAGAATGCTGTGGAATCCAGTAGTTTGGCTATGAAGCAATTGTTTGAGATGGGGCAGTAAATGGAGGGGTTGGGGGGTGTCAAAAGAGTGCTTTAGCAGTGGTTTGACATAAGGCTTTGTATGCTGTAGGGAAGAACCCAGCTGATAGTAGGTGGTTGATCAGATCTGGTGAGGGTGCCTGCACAGGTGGAGATATTTTCTTAAGAATGGTTACATGTCTTTATGACAAATCTTTTTATGAAGAATGCACTCTTTTGGTGGTGCCTCCCCGAATCCTTGTTTCCCACCCCTAAAAATCCACCCCTAAAAACCCACCCAACCATTCCCCAAAAATATTTAACCCTTTACCCCACCCCCAAGTGCATTCTTTATAAAATGTTTCATTATAAAATATTTTATAAAGAATTAACCTATATCGAATATTGGATATAAAGCCTGCATACTTTTGAGGGCGGGAGCAAAGGTCTCCCAGGGATTCCGAGTGGCAGCTATTGGAGAGAAGCCTTGAGAACTCCGGAAGGGAGATTGCAGAGAAGGCACTGAAGAGGGTGCGTTTTGGGGGCAGAGGAGGGGGCCAGTCAGTGACAAGGATGAAGAGGGTGATAGTTTAGCATGGATGGCAAGGTTCCTTTCAATGGCTATGTTATTTTGCATTTATATAGCGCCTTAAGTACCATTGGTATGATCTCAAGGTGCTGGTAGGTTGAACGCCCTCGGGAACCGAAATTCAAGTCAGCAGAGAGTCATAAGGTGCGTGTGAGCAGCAGATGTGTGCAGCCGTGTTGCATTCCTGTGATAGCTGTGGAGTTTGGGAGATCAAGAGCATGTGTTCATTCTGGTAGATTGTTATCCGGACCGATTCTGGCTGTGTTAGTCCTGAGGAGAACGCCTAGGCTGGAGGGTGTGTAACCAGCTGTGTTTAGATAGGATGAGCAGTATGAAGCAAGTGATGGTATGAGAACAGCTATACCGTATGGTGTCCTAGTATCGCTAAGTTCTAGTTGAGTGGTGGTGTAAAGGAGAGCGTAAGCGTGGAGCTGTGTTATGGTTGTTTATATCGTGAGGTCGAGCATACTCCAGTAGTTCCATGCACTCCAACCCATTCCATGCACTTTGGTTGTTTGAAGCAATTTAGATCATTCTGTGCGTTTTTTTTTTTTTTTTTTAATCGCTTGCCCACTCTGTGCTCTGTTTGTTCCGTGCATTCCATCCGTTGTATGTACTCGCTCAGTTCTAAGCAAACAATCGGTTCGATCAGTTCTATGTGTTCCTTCTAGTCAATGCACTTGGTCCAATCTATACATGTTATCGCGTCATCATCCGGTCTACTCATTTCCACGTGGTCTGTTCTCTATGCATACTCCATACACCTCCCTGACCCGTTTCATATACCTAGTTTTGTCAGTTCATTCGTCATCAGTAAATCCACCCACTTCATTCCATACCACTCTTTACCCGTTTCGTCTACACACTTCTTCCGTTCCACCCGCTTCACTGGTACCATCCACCTTTCTGGTTCCACCCACTTCACTGGTTCCACCCTTTCCATCTACATACTTTATCCGTTCATCCACCCACTTCATCCATTCTACTCACTTCACCCGTTTTGTCCACACACCTCTTTCATTTTGTCCACTCCACCCGCTCCACGTACTTTACCCGTTCCATCTGCCTAGTTCGTACGCTTCCACCCTTTTTCGTCCGTTCCACTCACATGCTTCATTAGTTCAATCCTATACTTCATTTCTCCCCGATACTTCACTTGCTCCATCCACTTCACCCGTTTCATCCGCATACGTGACCCGTTCCATCCACATACATCACCCGATCGCTCCATACTCAATATATGCTCCACTCTACATCCGTTCCATTCCTGTTCCTTCATACTCCATCATTCGTTCTGTCACATACATAATACGCCCGTTCCACACTCTGCGCACCCTCCACACTCTAGACCCATTACACACTTTACACTTGCTCCACACAAGCTCCACCCTCTACAGCCGCTTCAGACACTACATTTGCTCCATATCTTACTTCCACTCACCCTACATTTGCTCCTACCCCCATATCCTATATCTGCTCAACATCCTACGTCCGCTCCATGCTATCATCTACTCCATAGCCTACCTCCACTCCACGCTCATCAGCTCCACGCTCTCATGCATTCTGTGCTCTCATCCGCTATACGCTCTCATCCGCTATACGCTCTCATCCGCTATACGCACTTCATCTGCTCTACCGACATCTGCTCAACTCACTTCATCTATTCGTCATGCATTATCGGTTCAACTCATGTCACTTGTTGTACGTACTCGATCCGTCCCATGTTCTCTGTCCCATGCACTACACTCGTTACATGCACTTGAATAGTCTAGTTTATTTGTTCCTTTTGTACCATGCACTTTGCCTTCCATGCCATATATCGGTTTCATGCACTCTACCAGTTCAGTGCACTCTGCACTCATTCGTATCATGTATTCATCTTTCCATCCTCTCCACTTTATTCTTCTTATCCATTTCGTTCCTCTCGTCCCTTATATTCATTTCATCAATTTCATTAATTTCAGCCATTTTACTGTTTTCATGCGACTTATGCTTTTAGATTTGTTCCACTTTAATTATTCTATTTTGTTTGTCCTTTTTAGTCTACATTCGAGGTTATTAGTTTTCTATTTCCCGTTTGGAATCTTGATGTTGGAATGTTCTTTGTTATTGTTATGATCTAGAAGGTTAGGCTAGTTTAATTGCTGTTATCCACTTAAATCATCTTGTCCTTTACATATATTTCATCCATTTAATTAATTTCAACCACTTTACTGCTCTCGTACAACTAATTATTTCGATCAACTTCAGTGCTACGATCCTTTCTACTCATTCTAATTTTGTTTGTCCTTTTTAGTTTACCTTAGTGGTTATCTTTTGATTTCTTGCTTGGGTCGTGATGCTGGATTGTTATTTAGGATGTAGCATTTGGACTAATGTCATTGAGTTGCTGTTATCCAGTTTGAGTCACAGGTCGGTTTTAGGGGAAGAGCCATGTTTTCAGTAGTTTGCGGAAAGACATGAGGTCCTCGGTGAGTCGGATGTGGGGTGGGAGTGCGTTCCACAGAGTGGGGGCCAAGGCGGAGAATGATGATCCACCTAACCTGACCGAGTTTGTTTTTGGTATGACTAGGAGGCCGGCTGAGCTTGATCGTAGGGTACGAGCCAGGTGATAGGGTTTTAGTTTGTCTTGAAAATATTGAGGTCCGGTTTTATGCAGTGCTCGGTGAGAGGTGCATAAGGTTTTGAAGGTCACCCTTCGGGCAATCGGAAGCCAGTGCAGAGTTTTGAGGGCTGGGGAGATGGTCTCTTGGGCCAAGCATAAGTAGCAGTTTGGCTGCATCGCTTTGAGCTCTTTGTAGTTTATTCAGTTGGTATGTGTGCACTCCGAGATAAAGGAGTTAGCATAGTCCAGTCTTGATATAACAATTGATTGGAGAGCGGAGAGTCTGGTGGGAAGGAGAGGTATGGAAAAATGTGCCTTAGAGTTTTGAGGTGGTAGTGGCAGAACTTTGGGACATTGTTGACTCGGTGTGAGAGGGTTAGGTCAGAGTCCAGGGTGCATCCAAGGTTTTTCACTGAATTAGAGGGTGTCGGTGAGTTGCCCATGGTGGATGGCCAGTGTAGTGGGTGTGGGAGAAGTTTGGCGTTGCCATATATGATAATTTCGGTTTTGGAGGCATTTAGCAAGAGGTGGTTTGTGGTCATCCAGAGATCTATGTTGAGGAGGCAGTAAGCGAGGTCTGGTCAGCAGTTGGGTTTTGAGTTTAGGAGTTTTAGAATTAGTTGAGTGTCATCGGCGTAGTTGTAGCACAGGATGTTGTGTAAGTAAATTATTCTTGGGAGGGTGGCCATGTAGAGGTTAAACAGGAGGGCTGATAGGCATGCACCTTGTGGAACTCTGGTGTCGACTGGTCAGGCTTGGGAGCCGTAGGTGGAGAGTAGGGTTATTTGGTTCCAATTGTTGAGGAAGGATGCTATCCATTTGAGGGTGGTTCCATGAATTGCTAGGCAGTGGAGGCAGGATTGAGTGGTTGTGTCGAAAGCGGCGGATAGGTCAAGAAGGATTAATGCGGCGCATCCCGCAGAATCTGCTGTGTTTTTAAGGTCATCCCAGATTGAGGTTAGGATGGTTTTGGTTCCATGTCGGGGTCTGAAACGTAATTGAGCAGGGTCTAGGAGATTGTTGGCTTCGACAAAGGTATTTAGTTGGGAGAAGGCGGTTCGGTCAATGAGTTTGGCTAGGAATCTGGTGTTTGAGATGGGGCGGTAGTTTTTGGGTTCGAGAGGGTCGAGGGAAGCTTTTTTTTTTATAAGAGGTTTGACATGAACCGTTTTGAATGCGTCGGGAAAAATTCCTGAGGAAAGGGAGTCGTTTATGATCTTTCTTGCATGCTCTCCTGCGCAGGTAGATGCAAACATTTCTTTGAGGGTTGTGGCTGGACAAGGGTCCAGCGGAGAGCCGGATGGTTTGCGGGCAGAGAGAAGTTTGAGGAATTGGTCAGTTGATATTGGACTGAAGGAGTCAAAGTGGTTTGGCTGGTATAGGGTGGACTGCGAGGTGGGTGTATAAGAGCTAGTTTGTTGGTTAGAGTATTTGTTCTTTCGAGAGCTGTGGTGTAGAAGTGGAGAGAGAGTCGCACAGTGATTGTGAGGGGGTCAGGAGGGTGGTGATGCATGATGGTTTGGTGAATTTGGTGATTTTGTGGAGTTCTTTGCTGGGGTTTTTGCAGTTTAGGATTCGGGAGTTGTAATTGGCTTTTTTTGCTTTCCGGATTTCAGCCTTGTACTGCCGAAGGTGCCGGGCCAAGGTCGATCAGCTGAGGGGGGTTTTGTCCTTCTGCCATTTGCGTTCTAGGGATTTATGAAGTTTAGTGGTCTTCAGTTCAAGTGTGAACCATCTAGGGAAAAGGCCACGGCGGGCTGATGGTTTGCAAGAGGGTGTGAGCTGCATTAGTGAGGTGTTGAGCCATTAGTCAAAGGCGTCAGGGGGTTAGTTGTTCATTGAGTACGGAGGTACGGGGTGCAGACTGAAGGAGTGCGTCGGCTAGGTCAGGAAAGATTATTAGTTTCTTCCAGCAGTTGCGTAGATTTGGAGGTTCGGGTAAGGGGAGAGGGTTGGGTGAGCGAATGGCGAAATGATCGGACCAGATGATAGGGGTGGGGGGGTTTAGATGCATCAAGTTGTGGGAGCTGGACATGGCATCAAGTGTGTGTCCTTTATAGTGAGTCAGGCCGTTTATGTGGGGTTGGAGGTTAGTTGCGTCAAGGCCGTCAACCAGAGTGCGTTATAGGATTGGTGGGAATGTCAAGCCATATGTTGAAATCTCCTAGGAGGGCGAGGTTGGGATAGTTTAGTTGTAGGGTGGCAATAGAGTCGCAGAGGTTGTTTGAGAACGGTCTATCGTAGCCAGGGGGTCTGTAGATTAGGAAGCTGTGGGAGAACGAAGGGGGGAGGAAGGGTTTTACGAGGAGTGATTCGCAGGAAGGAATGGATGGCTGGTTGTTGATGATTGAGGCGTAGAAGGGAGATTTGAATTTAATTGCTATTCCTCCTCCTCTAGAGGGACAGTTTCGTGGGATGAAGGAGTAGTCTGAGGGGAATGCTTTGTTGGCGATCGGGGCGAAGACGTCAGAGAACCAGGTTTTCGTGATAAAGACCAGGTCCAGTTTGTCAGAGCTGAGGAGGTCAAAGATGCTGTGTCTTTTTTGCTACAGATCAGGCATTTAAAAAAGGATGCAATTAACTTCGGTACAGAAGGGTGATGAGGGAGTGGCAGAGGAGGGGGGGTCTAGGGGTGGAAAATGGGAAGCTAGTGTGGGGGTGCATGGTGGGGAAGAGTAGGCGGGTGGTTGAGTTGGTGGGGTTGGAGTGGTTTGACGGGTTGACTGGATTTGGAGTTTTGGTTGTGGTCGGTGAGAAATCGAGGGGGGGGTTTAGGTATGGTGAGGCAGGTGAGGAGGGTGGTGCTGGTTGAGATGGGTCTAGACAGGAGTGGTGATGAGTACTGAGCAATTGAGGGAGACCAAGTACGTTTTCTCTTCAGTGTTTTTGCTGTGGTTGGAGTGTGAGAGAGGGTAGGGGGGGTTGGAGGGTGAGGGAAGCGGCTACTGTCCTTGCCAGGGTGAGGCGTGCAATTTTTAGGGAGGGGAAGGAGTGGGGTCGTGGATGGATGATGGTGGGTGTTGAGGGGGTGGACGGAGGGCATGGGAGGAGGGGTGGCCTTAGGATGGTTCGCTCACCATCGTGCTCCTCTGGCTTGGTGTTTGGATAGGGGATGGGTAGGGAATGTGGTGGAGGGGAGGATGGGTTGGTGGAGAGAAGGATGGGTTGGTGGGGGTATGGATGGTAGGGTGGGCAGGAAGGGAGGTGGGCATGAGGAGGTTATTTTCAGAGGTCTTTGGAGGCATTGGGGGACTCATGCTTTTGTTAGTTTGAGCTGTGTTATAGTTGGCGTTGGATGGTTTCGTTCACACCTTCCCACTACAACTATACCACTGGATGTTTAGCTGTACACACCTACTATGATTTGCTGTACTACCGCTGTACCAGTGATATTTCGCACTCCAAGTTCAACTATACCACCGGGTGAGATTATTCAGTTTGACTAAACCACAGGTGAGTATATTCAGAGTGATTATATTCACTGTTTCTAGCTTTAGCTATATCACGGGGTTAATTCAACTATGCCGCAGGGTGAGATTATTCTCAATTTCTAAATTCAACTATGTCACAGGGTTATATTATTCACAGTTTCTAGGTACAATTATACCACGGGTGGGATTATTCGCTGCTTTTAGGTACAACTAAATCACTTTTTATTTAGGTTACCTAATTAGCTAATAGGCCGACTTACCAAATGTAATTATGCTGCAGATATGTTATTAGGTAGACTTTCTAAACGGAACTAAACTGGTAATTATACCACAGATATGCTGTTAGAGACACTTTCTGAATGTAGACTACCCCACAGAGGTGCTAATAGGCGGACATTCTGAAAGCAATTATACCATAGATATGCTATTAGGGAGACGTTCTAAATGTGGATAATAACAGATATGCTATTAGGCAGATTTTCTAAATGCAGTTTTACCGCAGATATGCAGTTTAGGCAGACTTTCTGAATGCAATTATACCACAGAGTGCTGTTAGGGACTTCCTGAGTGCAGTCTAGACTACACCACAGCTTCGAATCACTTCTAGGAGCAACTAGAATGTACAGACTACATATTCAACTACGCTACCGATATGCTATTAGGTGGACATTCTGAGTGCAATTATACCACAGAATGCTATTAGGGACATTATCTAAGTGTAGGCTACACCACAGATATGTTAGATATGCTATTAGGTGGACTTTCTAAGTGTAGAATATATCACAGCTATGCTATTAGGTGGACTTTAAGGTAGACTACACCACAGGTATGCTATTGGGTACAAGTTCTAAATGCAACCTCTTCTAGAAGCACCTACGCCACAGATATGCTATTTGGGGGCGCTTTCTAAATGCAATTACGCCAAGATATGCTACCAGGCAGTCTTTCTAAATGCAAACTAGAACACATATTAGGTGGATTTTCTAAATGCAGCTACACCAATGTGCTTTTAGGTGGACTTACTAATTTTTAATTATACCAAGGTATGCTATTAGGCATTCTTTCTAAATGGAAACAGAACACAGATATGCTATCAGGCGGATTTTCTAGATGCAATTACACCAAGATGTGCAATTAGGCGGAATTTTCTAAACGCAATTACACCAAGATATGCTATCAGGCGGAATTTTCTAATTGCAATTAGACCGACTTTCTAAATGCAATTAGACCAAGATGTGCCATCAGGCGGACTTTCTAAATGCAAACTAGAACGCAGATATGCCATCAGGCGGACTTTCTAAATGCAAATACGCCAATATATGCTGCCAGGCAGACTTTCTAAATGCAATTACACCTGGATGTGCTACTAGGCAGTCTTTCTAAATGCAATTACACCAAGATGCGCCATCAGGCGACTTTCTAAATGCAATTAGACCAGTTGGGAGGTAGGGCAGTAAGGTGTGAAGTAATTTCTTCAGTCCCTGCCCTTGCCTCACTTATTGTTGGCTTCTCTCTTCTCCTGCGGATACGAACTGGAGCCGTCACATTGAAGCTGTCCTTTGCTATGTTGAAGTAATGGTCAGAAAGGGGGTTGCAAAGTGCTTGGGAAACAGGGGACAGAAAAGGAAGAGCGGGGGGGGGGGAATCCTTGAACTCTGATCTTGTGGAGTTCTTTGCAGGGGTTGCTTGCATTGGAGATGCGGGAGGGTTACAAGGCAGGTTTGAATTTTCTAATTTAGAATCTGTATGCCCTTGTGTATCTAGCAAGAGTGGCTTTGGTTTGGATGGAAGAATTGGTCCGCCAATGGCATTGCAGGCGATAGTTGAGTGAACATCTGGGGGTAGGATCTGTGCAGTGGGAAGGGTGTTGGGGGGGAGAAGAGAATTAGGGGGGGGGGGAGATTGGGAAGGGAGGAAAGAAGGAAGGAGGCTAAATCCAGGCAGATAGTTACCTTGTACCAGAGTGGGATCATATGGCGGGAAGTGAGGGGGGGTCAGGGGGTGGGCAGAGTCAGAGCTCAGAAACAGATGGTGATCAGTCCAAACCAGGGGGCTGGTGAGGGGGGGTGAGGTCAGGTTGGAAGTGCTGAACACCATCTAAGGTGTGACCTGCAATGTGTGTGGACCGGATAGCAGTCGGGTCATATTGAGGGCTTACAGGTTAGTATGGAGATCACAGGTCATGGGGCTAGAGGGAGTAGAAGCTTAAATCACAGAACGGCAATCGTGGGATGAGAGATCAAAATGGCTGCTACAGAGTCACTCAGACTATGGAACGGTTCCGTCATAGCCTGGGTGCGTTTAGGAGGAGGAAACTGAGGAAGAAAGTAGGCCTGAGTGCAAATGGGTGGAAGTAGTCAGATCCAGGTTTCAGCAATGAAAAGTATTTCTGGGTTTTTGTCAGAGGTGGTCAAAAACCATGTGTTTGTTTCTGGCGACTGATCTGGCGTTGAGGATGCAAGAGAGGGGGTGTGGGTTGCAGTGTCCTGAGGAGGAGGGGTAATGGGGGAGATGCTGCGGGTAGGGAAGGTGGACATAGGTGGGGTACAAAGAGATGGTAAAAACGGGGAAGTTGGGTGAGAAGCATGAGTGGAGAGCATGGATGATTGCAGATTGGCGTAAGTGAGGCAGCAGTGGTGGGACAGAGTTACCAGGGGAGAGAAAGGATGGACAGGGGGTGTGGAATAGGAGCGCAGCAGAGTGGTTAAAATGGGGTCGGAGGCAGGGGTGGGTGGCAGGAGCAGGCAGATGGTCTTCTGTGCCGGAGCAGAGGTGAGGGTGCCAAAAGGTGTGTGGGTGAGGGGTTCTGGAGGAGTACAGAGTTTTGGCCAAGGCTGTACGTGCTGCATGTAAGGAAATGAAGGTTCAGTGTCTCAAAGGAGGGGTTTGGGTCGGGTCAATGTGGTAGAGTGGGTGAAGACTGCGAAGTGGGGCTGCAAACGAATGGTGGTCTGCTCATGGGCTGACAGGAGGCTGCCAGAGTTGTGTGGTTGAGAGTGGGAGGGAGTTCTGACCAGAAAGGATGGTGGAGAGCAAAGGGGGTATTCAGTGGGAGAAATGAACGGGACTATTTGCAAACAGAACTTACTTGTTTTTCCCCTTTTTTTATTGCATTAACCGATCATAATGTGAAAAATGGCAAACATGGTATGTGTTCATTTTTACCTCTATGATGTTATCAATGTGTGTTGACTATTACACTTTGAATTAAATTGTTAAGGTTCGCCCTGAGGAAGGAATTTTCTCTAAAATGCAAATGCAAACAAACCCAATAATGTGGATATGCCGATTTCCGCCTCACTAAGATGTGATAAGTTAATTTAAATATATATTACACTGAAGAATCATACCTCATTTATTTTGTGATTATTCATAAGGAACTGTGAAGACCATAGAAGGATTTTTGGATTTCAAGCTATGTAATCAAGGGAACCCGCTTTTGGGTACAAACAGTGAGCGACTGATTAGCTCGGTATGGTTACCCAGCTTCTTGCTTCATTGATATTTTGAGTCTGGGTGTCTCTAGACTCCTTTCAGTCAGCTCCTGAAGAGTATGATACACAGGGTATTCTAATTTGAAACTCAATATGCGAATTGTGTTTTTTTGAAAAATAGCATGGTGCCCACTTTTTTTGCTAAGCTCCTCAGGACACTTCACAGGGCGGAGGAAAAACTTCCAGCGACTATCAGTTTGCAGGCAATGATGGGCGTCCTTCCAGTCACGGTAGCTGCTCCAGGACAGGTTCCCTTGAAGGTTGGAAGCTGCAATTCAGGGAAAATGACACTAACAATGTGGACTGGAACTAGATTATCCCAACCAACTTCCTGGTCCACACACAAAAGCCAGTGAAAGATTCTTTTCAGGGCAACTGCAAGAATTTATAAGAACCTTTTCTGACCTGAGAGCAGGAAGGCGGGCAAACTAATTTAAAAAAATTTACTTTACATTTATAAAGCACACAGCGACACTGATGCATTGTGGCGCTGTTACAGTATATTCACTTCGATACAGCTTAAAACAGACTCATTAGACATTGTTAAGGGGATTAAACAGCAATGAAATACGGTAGGAGTGTTCCATGGTTACAGGGGAAAACATTCAGGTACAGTTTAGTTGAATAACTTGGTTTTAGCGCCTTTCTGAACACCATGAGATAGTTTTCTTCTGAGTATGAGTGGAAGGGCGTTCCAGGCTTTCGGGGCCATCACTTCGAAGCTGGTACCGCCAGCTTTGACTCTATTGAACGCAGGGACTTAGAGTTGGTGTGAGTATTGGTCTCGTTTTGGTCTATGGGAGGGCACCTGATGTATTCGTTTCACTAGGTAGGAAGGGACACAGACATCTATGGGTGATGGTGAGAGCCTTGAACAATATGCGCTCTTTGATCGGGAGCCAGTGGGAGTCTCTTCTAGCCTGAGAGATATGCTCTCTCCTAGGGCTTCTTAAAGCCACTTCGAGAACATTACTTTGCGTGATTTGCAATTTGTTAATGTTATTAGCAGATGTACCTAGGAGACGGACGTTCCAGTAATCCAGCTTCGCGCCAATGGTGGCTCTCTCGATATGGAGGCTGTTTGGCGATAGATGAGGTTTCACTGCATTAATGATTTTTGTCGTGAGGGCTGCTGAAGAAATGGCACTGACTTGTCTTTCCATTGACAGAGTGGAATCAAAGTGTACACCAAGGGTTTTTACTGCAGCAGAGACTAATAACAGTATTCTCAAAGCTGAAGGCGCTGTATTTGTTGTCTAGTTTATTCAGGGACTCTTTGGGGGCTACCAATAGAATTTGTTTTTCCCCCCGTTGAGACAGGCCATTAACCGCCATCCAGGCCTGGATGATGGCATATGTTTTCTGGAGAGTGTTGAGATCTAGCTCATAGTCACCTGATAGCGGGAGAAGAATTGTGTATAGTCGGCATAGTTGGTAAAAGCTATGCCGAATTCTTCTAAGTTATTAAACAGGGGTAGAGTGAAAATATTAGAGAGAGTAGGGTATGTGCAGGACCCTTCTGGGACGGAGTGGCTGATGCCTGGTCAGAAAAGACCCTCATGGCTCAGCCCTCCAAGAAGGACGTTATCCAGGTGGTGGCTTCTTGGGAGAAGTGTGCAGTATCCAAAAGGTGTTTCCACAGGATCTCGTGGTCGACCAAGTCGAAGGCCGCCGAGAGATCCAGGAGTAGGAGACACAAGGACTTGCCCTTGTCCATGGATTCAAGTACCTGATTTTTAAGATCTAGCAGGGCTGACTGTGCTGCGACGAGGACGAAAACCAGATTGTCTTTTACCGAGAAGATTGTGCTTCCAGGTAGCACTGGATCTGCAGATATGCGGCCTTGTCCAGAATTTTCAACCGGAACGGTAGTGATTGGTTGGTAGTTGTTGGGGGGAGTGTGGGTCAAGGGTAGGTTTCTTTAGCAACGGCCGGACCCAGGTTTCCTTGAGGGAAGGTAGGATGATACCAGAGGCAAAGGAGGCCTTAATAAAGACTGATGAAAGGGGCCAGTGCTGCTGCACAGTCTTTAACTGAGCTGGCTGGGCAAATGTCACCCTTACAGAGCAATGGCTTAATCAGGTATGGTTACTTCCCTGAAGGCAAACGGTTTTGGTTTGTTTGTGCCATGTGAACCCCCTGAGGCTGGCCCAGTGCAAATGGCTTTGATTGGGGTGGCGCAACCTTGGGCAGGTTGAGTTGTCTTGATTTTTTCCTAGAGTGTCTTGATTCTGTCTAGCATGGCATGTTGAATGTTATTACACCATGTTTAATCTTTCTCTGTTTGTTGTGTTGTGGTATCTACCAGTTCATTAAAGATAACAGCTCTTTGGACTGGGAATTAGCTTTTTCAATTCTAAGGTTGTAAGCAGATGCTTTGGCTGTAGAGATAAACCTTTTTGTATTGTTTAGCAACTGCCAGATGGGCATCTCGTGTGGAAACGGAGGGACTTTGCCATTCAGTCGGTGCTGCTTGTTTGGCAGCTCTGATATCTAGAAGTTCCTGGGTGAAACATTAGTTGGCATGTTTAATATGCTTGGCTTTTTTTTTCTCCAGTGAGGCCACAGCGTCTACGCTTCTTTGGGAGTGGCGTTGTAGAGCTCCACTAGTTCAGTAGGGTTTTTTGAGATTGGATGTGCTAGAGCTGATGCTTCAAGGAAAAGGAGAATTCGGTCTTTAGTGAGTAGTTTTTTTGACATGGCCATAGCAGCGGGCACGGATGGGCTATGTTCACCTCTACTTTTAGAAGGTATAAGGAAGTGCGGTAGGTGATCAGTCCAGGGACGTGGAGTGTTGGAACAGATGTCAGCAGCAGAATTGTGATCAGCATCCAGTCCAATATGCGACCTTTGATGTGAGTCAGGTTGTTGGATAAATGTTTAAAGCTGTGAAGGCAGGCGCTCTGTCACCAGTCTTTAGCTTCTCTTCCTAACGCACGTTTTTATGACTATCAATCTTCAGGGAGGCTGAGTTTCTTTGTTTTTTCAGGCGTGTCTGCATTTCTGTTTCAGGTGTGACAAGTTATTTAGCTGAGGATTCTGGTACTTTTATTTTTCGCACTTGATATTGCTGGCAGGTGACTGGAAACAACTCCCTCCATTGCACAAATCTTCCCCTTGATGGGGGGAGGAGGAAAGCCATGGTTGTGGCTCTCCAATGTAAGGCATGATGGCCCTGCTGCACTGCCTTGTGAGCCCGGGACTCCTGGAACAATGTTTAAAGATGTGAAGGCAGGCGCTCCGTTACCAGTCTTTAGTTTCTCCTCCTAACACACGTGTACATGACTTCATCAATCTTCAGGGAGGCTCAAGGGGACGATTTGTGCTATGGAGGGAGTTGTTTCCAGTCACCTGCCAGCAATATCAAGTGCGAAAAATACAAGTACCAGAATCTTCTGAGCTAATTAACTTGTCACACCTGAAACAGAAATGCAGACCCGCCTGAAAAAAAGTAACTCAGTCTCCCTGAAGAATGATGAAGTCCTGAAAACGTGCATTAGAAGGAGAAGCTAAAGACTGGTAATAGAGCGCCTGCCTTTACATCTTTATACATGAATAGTTGGATAAAGCCTAGTTCAGGGAGCGCGTTGCCTTTTTTGTTTTTAGGATCTTTGAAGCCAAGATTTAGGTCTAAGAGGATGGGTCTTGTATTGGTTTTTAGATTGTCATCCTGGAGGTGTGTGATGTTGGCTTGGAAATCGAGAGGGGGGCCTGGAGGGTGGTAGACTACATGTAGTGTTAGTGTAATTTGGTGAGCAATATTTTCCCTGAAAGGGCGTCAAAATTGTCTGCATTGGCAGATTTTGTCTGGCGCTGAGGGTTTCCTTAAGAATTAGGGCAACACCTCCTCCTTTGTTGGAGGTTCTATCTTGGCGGAAGATAATGTAGCCTGGTGGTAAGGTTTGGCAGATGGCTGGTCTGGAGGCTTCGTGTAACCAGGTCTCTGTTGGCTATGACGTCTAGATCCAAGCCCGTGATGAGGTCATGAATCTCTGGCATGGGCTGACATGGATAGTGCATTGATGAGTGCGCATTGGATTTGGGTGGTGGGATTGTTACCTAATTTTGTTTTAGTGGAAACGTTTTTAGTGGCGGCGATATCTGGGGTTTTTAGAATAAGGGTGGTGGTAGGTGAGGGTGAAAGATATGGTTGCTTTCCTAGGTGCTTTTTGCAAGTAGATGAGATGTGGACAGAGGGTACTTCGCCTTTGGTTTCTCATGTGGAGGGATACAACGTGTGTATAGGCCTGTACTACCAGTGGTGATTTGGGCTCTGTGGTGGTATGGCTGTGTGCGGAGATGGGGGCTAATGTGGCCATCCTAGTATGTAGGATTGGTAAGCCTGTAGTGCAGGGAGGAAAGGAGTAGGTGGTATAGTGTGAGAGCAGGGCAGTTTAAGCAACATGTCGCGGGATTGGTGCTGCTGAAGCTGTGACAGTCCAGTTACAGTGGGCTAATGCCAACATGAACTAGGGCAATGCTAAACAATTCCAGTGGGCTAATGTTGACATGAACTGAGGCAATGCTAGACAATTACAGTGGGATAAAACTGACATGAACTAAGGCAATGCTAATCAATTACAGTGGGCGAATACCGATATGAACTGAGGCAGTGCTAATCAATCTAATATGGCCAAAGAACAAGAAAACATCGCTTGGCACTGCAACTTTAGGGCACTAGCCACGTTTAGTAGCCATATGAGGTAAACGCAAATGTGCACACCGAAAATAATGCAAATAAACTATAAAAATGTAAATGCTGCCACAAGATTATCTATAAGCACATATAAAAGTAACCAAAAATCCCCTGTACAAAAGGACGTGTAATACAAAAATATCCCCATTGCATTTAAGATGCTGTGTGTAATGTTAAAAAAATAATAAGATAGCAAAAGGGAAACAAAGTATTTCAATACAGAGCCTGAAGGACTAATCCATTTTGCTGACATGTTATGGGGAAACTGAAGTGAAGCTGAATGCTTTACTTGCCTCCAAAAAGTCAGGGCAGGATTGAAAAAATAAAAAATGTAACTATGCAGGGAAGCTGCAAAAAGAACATCTTTTTTCCTAACACCATCAGGTATCCACCTTGTAACCTATCCAAACATCAAGGTCTTTAAGGAAAGTGGTCAAACAAATGCACTCTCCCCATTTTGCATATTCTCCATAAAATTGAAGATACCAACGCAATCAATCCATTTTCCATACATTCATAATTATGTTGATCAGTGTGATCCTGTTCCAAAAATGCTTCTAACGCACTGTGAGGTCTGACTTGCATGAATCACCCAATAATGTATTAGTGACAAGCCCTGGCAAGAATCCTTGTGTAGCATTGCCTCTATTGCAGGGCTACCACTGGAACATAAAAACACTTAACTGACAAATGAAGTGATGCTTTAAAACTCTGCAAGTTATTAAAACAAATCGTTTTGATCATTTTATTGGCGAGCAAGACCATGGGCTGCCTTTAAATAAAGGCAAGGTCCGCAGAACTGATGGGTTGCCTGGAGAGAAGCCACAACAATAGGGATCCTGACTTCCACTTGCATATGAGCTGCGATATACATTTAAATCACTAACAGGAATAAAGAAACCAATTCAAAACAATGGCTGCACAGTTCACACTTGGCCAGTACTCCAGACTAAATGTAGGTCAATAATTCAATATTTAGGATACGAAGGTACAACACAGAAAAGAGGGAGGCAAAATCTTTGATAACAAGGTAATTCACAGGTTGTAAGATCTTCTTGCAGAGCTCCCAACAGTAATGTTTTAAAACGGAGCAGTCTGAATAAACTTTAACCTTGCTGCCTGCATGTTGCATTGACAGAAATCAGCCCTGCACATTAAAGCAAGCTGAAGCAAGCCCACAATGTATTGTTTTAGTGGGGACACATCCTACCCTTTTATTTAAAGTTAAGAACCAAAAAGGAGTAACTAACATCCAGAAACACAAGTTTCTTTTGAATAAGGCATTTCAAAGATGTGCTTCCCCCCCCCCCCCGCTGCTCCCCGCCCCCCACTCTAAATCAAGGAATACATTACATGAAAAAATTAAAATGCAACATTTTAAAATGCGAGCACTTAATACATTCTCAACATAAGAAAATGTAATAAAAACAAGACTAACTGTGGCAACACCAGTAGAGTCTTCCTTTTTATCTTTCAGCTTCTTCTTAGTTTTTGGTTGGGAGTCAGATTCCTGCGAGGGAGCATTCAACTCACTAGAATACTCCCGTATTAACACTTCTACTATTTGGAGAATTTCTTTATCCAACTTCACAGTTTCATCATCCAAATCTTCATCAGTTACAGATTCTGGCTTTGCATTCTAAGTGAAGAAAGAAAAAAAAATGTATTTCTAGAAAGTAAGATCTAACAATGTTCTGTCCTCCATCTTTCAACTCCTATATCACTTCTCTATAGCATTGTCGAAAACTGAAATAGCCAAGTAAATGTAGCACTCCAGATGCTTTAGTTCACAAACAGAAAATTTACTCACAGCCAAGCCACTTATCAGCAAGCAAATAGGGAAAAACAAATGCAGTTTATGGATACACTGAATAAGATAGTCCACACCAAGTTCATTATTGACTTTGTTGTGCAGTGAGAAGGTAAAATAACCCTTGCTGGCACTTAAGAGGTGAGTTAGTTGAAGATGTTTCTGGAGAGAGACAGAAAGGTATTTTAGTGTCAGCAGGAGTCTCTGCAATTATTACCCGGAAGTTCCCAAAGTCTTCACTGTTAATGATTGGCAACTACGGTTGCTAAAAACAGGGCCAATAAAGTCATATAGGGAATCATCGTGACATTCAAGCAGTTTCCGACCACAGGCAGACAAGACGTGAACGTCCACGATCCCATTTACTCTATACTTGCTGTGAGACGTCTAGAGGAAGGGTATTGGGCAGGAGCCTGGGGCATAGTAGCACCAATGGTTAGGCAGCACACTGGGGCATGCATAGGCATGGCTACCCTACAGGATCTCTTGCATAAGACCCAAGCTCGAACTGGCAGTTTTGAGTCTATGTGGTACAACCTCATCCATCATTTCAGCGGCGCTGGGAAGAGCATATGTAGGGAAGGGAACTTGGGAGTAACCGTTACTACGGTGAGCAACCTTTACTTGTATGTCCAGTTAGGCAGAACATCCATTTGTTAACAGATGACTTCTGGGTTTTAAACACTGAGCAAGAAAAACCTGACAGTGTGACTTTGTTTATATGTGTTCTGCATTAAGAATCTTTATAATATAAATGTCAGGGTACCCCTCCCGCAACCCAAAAAGATGCCATAACATCCCAGGGAGCCAAACCTTTGTCAGTCATGTGGATAAGCTGCTGGTTGCCAGTTGAAAACCATTTTACGTGGGTTGGTGCTTCTTGAGCCACTACTCCATTCACCAAAATGGAGGTTGTTCTCTGCATTAAAAAGCAAATGCTTCACATTACTACCCCTTTATGTATGTAAGAGGAAGTGGCCACCTTGGGCAGCTGGATCCCAGGACTGGTGGGCTGTAGACAGCCTGAAACCATTTCTGATCAACAGATGCAGGTACGATAGTGTGGATTAATTTCTTTGTGCGCGACTGTGATGGATTTCTACAATCCACAAAGTGAGGTTGCCCTATTATGAACAGTGAAAGGACAGTTTAGCAAAACCCAAAAAAGGTAGGCAGCAGTTTCAGGAAGGGTGCGAGTGGTCTAGGGGCTACAATGAGTCCTAACAGAGTAACACAAATCATTCCAGTTGAGACAGGCAAGAATACAAATATACAATTGTTTATAAGGCCCTTAAAAAAAAACTTCAAGTAAAACTTCGACAAATAATGTCACACCAACACTTTAAAACAAATATATACTTTCTCCCTCAGGAGAAATAGCATTTGATTCAATGACCAGTGTAACATGGATAAGTACTAATATTTTGGAAATAGAAAAGAATTAAGATAATCATAGATCAGCTTCCCTTGCTCTTAGGAAGCCAAACCTTAAGACTGTTTGAGGCCTTGCGCCCAAATGTCACCAGTTTCTAAGTGTATTCTTCACAGGTAGTTTATTAAGACAGTCAATGAAAGTGGTTATAAATAAGCGTACTAAAAATTAGAAAAAAGTTCGTATACGTTAACCTGCTCAATCCCAGTCCTAGGAAGGGGTCCTTGACCAGCCTTCCACTGACCAAAGTCCAGAAAGAGTGATTTAGGGACAGACCGTTATGCCCATGTAACCCTATGGAGGAACAGGATGAGGACAAAAAACAAAAAAAAATCTAAGGCAATTACTACTTACCAGTAAGCCTTTGTGGGTTGTATAGGATTAAAATCACATTGATCTAGTGATTAGTGCATAGTATTGCATATGGTTTTGCAAATTTGAAAACATGGACGTTAGGGGCATACCAGTAACAATATCCCTATCCTACATTTACCCAGGATGACAGCATACAGTCTGTTCATTTTTAGAGGTGCTTAAAGGCGGCCCCCAGCCCCCTCCCCATTTTATTTTAAGAGGCTTACTTAAACCAAGGGATCCATCATATCTATCCACAACAGAAGTAAGCAACTGAGCCCTCCAACATTTGCTGTAGTCCAAGCACTGCATTGGGATCATTGTGCTCTCGGCCCAAAAACCTAGTTTATATGATAGCATTTATTTTTCTCAATATTATCAAAATAGTTTCCAACAGTTTCACACAAAACATGGACTTCACATATGATGTGCAAAGGTTAGTACCAAAGTTGAAGTGCAATTTCTCTCCATTAAATCAATTAAATTCTTGAAAAATATTCAGCAAGAAATTTTCAACAAGAGTAATCTTTATGCTACTGGATCATCAATTGGTATGCTTAACCAGTGATTGCCTGTGTGGCATTTCACACAAACATGTCCTATTCCCATGACGTCAGTTTGCACGTGGGATTTAAATTTTCCCACATTCAAGGTTGTTTTCTAAAGCAATGTCAACATGTTTTGGAGAAGTCTTTTTTTTTAAATCATAATCTTCCCCTTTTCCTGCCATGTAGGGAGAATGGGTGGGTGCATGCGATACCAAGCAGATACAACCCACAAAAAGAACTACTGCCAAGTAATATTTGCCTTCTGGAGCTTGTGAACCTTCTTAAGATCGACAGGCTTTGCATAGACTAGCAAGCAACATTCTGTGAAGGTGGTCGGTGAGTTGAAAGAGTAGAAGTAAGGAAAGGTTTTAAAATAGCTTGACCTACTCAAGACCCTGCTTTTGATCGTTTAGACGCAATGTGTAAAGGTATACACTGAAGTCCATGCCGCTGCCTTGCAAATTGCTTCTAAAAAGGGACATTAGCAAGGAAACCCAATGTTGCTACCGTACTTCTGTTTACTCCAAAAGCACATTCAACTAGAAGTGTCTCGTTTACTATAGAGTAGCACATTTGAGTACATCGTACAATTCACCTTGCTATAGTTGCCGTAGACTGCATCTCCTCTACCTGTTGCCATCGAAATAAAAACATTCATCAGTTTTTCATATTTCTTTAGCTCTGTCTAGATAATACATTACAACTCTATAAGGGTCAAGCGTGTTTAAATCTTTTTCTCCTCTACTTTGTGGATTTTGATACAATGCTGTGTTATTCGATAGATCTATATGGAACTTTGAGATGAATTTTGGTAAAAACCTTGGGTGTGTTCTTAAAGCATTATTCTTGTGTATAGTTCCGATACGAGCAGAGCGTGTAACATGCTGATCCTTCCGATTGATGCGATGGCAACCAGGAAAGCCACAGTAAGTTCTTTAAGTGGGGCTTTATGCATTGATTTAAATGGGACCTATAAACCATGAGAGTACAGTGTTTAATTCCCAGCCTGGTGGGGAGTGAGGCTGGACGATAAATAGGTTTGACATCTTCCATAAAGGTTTCCACTACATATATCCTCCATATTTGGCTTTTGAGCAGGCTCTCAAGTCTAGGGAGTCCTCAGCTAGCGAGGCCAGCCAATTGCTTTGGACCTAAGAAAGCAACATTGAAGAAACTCCACCCAAGTTTAAGGTATGTATAACTCGCACCACATCCGTGCACACATGCTGCAGGCACTACTCCCCAACCATGCACTATAGAATATGGCTATGCAAATCCGGTAAAGCAGCTCACAGCCATCAACACTGAAACCCCCAATGTTTCTCAACACCTCTGCCATTAGTATGCAGCGACAACCGACAAATCGTTTTCTAGATGGGCACACATTGAGTCTCCTCCTAATTCACCTACAACACCCACCCAATGTGCCGGACTGCAGGGCTGCTTACTGGAGCCTAGCCAGCCCTCCTTAGTCCTAACCTGGCAGAATGCACACATGCATCTTGAAGTTAACTTTTGAAATTCCCCCATAAAAGGACTTTGATCCCGAGTGTGTTCCAACCACAAAGCGCATTGAGGCCATTGAAAGGGGAAATAATGCCATATTAATGACTATTACAATATTTTCTGATGTGGTATAAGTTGCTAATGATGCTACTTGTACTTTAAGATAATTATAAACTAGTCTCTACACGATACATAATATATTACCACCTCTGTAGCTGAACAATCATGGGAATGATCTGTTTTTTCTTTACACCAAATGACAAATCTTTTCAAGTTGTTGAAATAGCAGTGGCAAGTATTTGATTTTCCTGCCTCCTTTACAACATCCATACATCGTGAGGGAAGATGTACATGGCCAAAATATGACCTCCGGAGTCAGGATGCTAAATTCGTTGATTGAGGCATCCAATGTGTTATTTGCCCGTTATTATATGTCAGTAGGTCTTAGATTGGCTAAAACCTGATAGGTGGGCACAGAGGCATGTGTAGTTAATGTTGAAGGTATTTGTACTGTGCACGGTCACCACTGCTGTGGCCCTCATGCGCTCTGGCGGATAAGAAAAGTAGGATGTCAAGAAGGTGGTGGGGGGGGGTAGGGTGTAGTGATAATAGGAAAAGTGAGAGTTGTGATGTCATGTTGGCTGCTTCAGTTCAGTTGGCATTGGTCATGAGCTTAGGTGCGGTTTTCTATCGGTGCCACAATTCCCAGTTGCTGTTGTGGCGGGCTATGTGTTAAGTCTTGTTGCAATGTGGTGAAGTGCCTTTTCGGATTGCTGTGCAGAGATGTGGTTGAGTGAGTTTTTGTATGTTGAGTAGGCAGAGAGTTGAAATTGTAAGGTACAGTTATAACATTTCAAGTATTTGTCGCTTTAATACCACTTTCTCTTGACGCTTCTACGCTCAACCTCTCTGGCTATCCCAGTGTTTTAGTACTCTACTTTAACCGTCTAGTTGGCATGCAAGCTGCGTGGTGGGAGCTCTCGTGTGCCCCGGTGGTTTGTGTGTCTCATATCCGCTACTCCCCCTGCCCTGCTGCAGTTGTAGTTTTGGTCACAGCACCTGTCCCTTATTGCCCATCCTGCTGGTTATCCCCACCTATTCAAGTATCCTTTAGGATACCTCCAATTTATAATGGGGGTAGGTTGGGGTTTTTGATTTCCCAGATGGGTATTCACAGGTTTCGTTGTGTACTTTCCTTCTTAGTTGATTCTTCCTCTTGAATCTGGAGCAAAGAACAAGGTTTTGAGAAATTATCTGAACTCCAAATGACCCCTTGGTGTTGCATATGTTTTTTGGTAGGTTATTACAGGTGGAGGTTGCCAGGTGAGTAAGATGATCCTCAGTTTTTTTCTTTTGCAGTAAGATTTAGGAACTAGGCGAATGGCGTTGCTTGATCCTACTGATCTAGTATGGTGGTAGACTTATTTATTTCTTTAGGAACTCTGTTCTGTGGACTGCTGTGCGTTAAGCATTTCGTTTTGAACTTTATCCTCTTTGATTGACAACCAGTGTAGCATTTTCAGTGCTGGGGTAATGTGTTGTCCCTGCGGTAGTCTGAGCAGGAGTCTTGCTGCTGCGTTCTGGATGTGCCGATTAACATTTGTTCTGGCCTACTTAGGCATAGGCTGTTGGCGTGGTCTACTCCAGACGCGAGTGTGAAGATGGCGAGCGTTTCGTGGGTCAAGGAGAGGAATGGTAGGATTCCTTTTTACTGCATGTAGCACGAAGAAGCATTTCTTGATTATGGCGTTTACTTGTGGTTCAAGTGTTAGTTCATTGTCCATCAAGACTCAAAGGTTTTTCACTATCATTGGAGTCTGTGCTGTACCCAGTACAGCTGGCCATGGGATGTAGTGGCTGTTTTCCTCACTTTTAGCTGTGATCATTATTTCAGTTTTGCCTGGGTTGGGTTTGAGGCGGTTTGTGTTCATCCAGCTGTACAGCTATTGTAGGCAGTTCAGCGTTTTGGTTTCTTCCTGTGTATCTTGTAGACGTTGAGTCATCTGCGTAATTGCAGCATGTGAGACTGATATTTTTATGAGTTTTATTAGTGGCATCAGGTATATATTGATCAGCAGCGGGGAGAAGGATGATCCTTGTGGTCCTCCGCAGTTGGATTCTTTTGTAGTAGATTTGAAAGGCTTGATCCAGACAGTCTGTCCCGTTTGTTAGGAAGGATAGTCAGGCTGCATCAGTGATTCCCATTTCTTCTAGTCTCACAATGAGGTTTTCATGGTTGACTCAAAAGCTGCAGAGAAGGATTAGAGCTGTGCCTTTGAGTCTACATTAGTCTTTAGATCGTCCCAGATTGAGAGCAATGTTGTTTGTTCCCCTCATTGGTCTGAAACCTACTTGTGCTTGGTCCAACAGTTGGTCCTTCTCTGTGAATTCTTGTGTTATTCTGTATACGTATGTCTGGAGTAGTTTAGCTGTGAGTTAGGGAGAATTCTTATAAATGTGCTAATTCCCTTCACCTTGGAGACCCCCAGCAACTTTGCTGGATTTTGAGGACTTGATTCTTTTACCTGGAGAGTGAGCCTTTTTCCCCCCACTCTCGAGTATTTTGATGTGTGTTTTACTCGTGTTCTTAGATTATGGGGTTTTAGAAAACTCCATAGACATCTTTTCATGTGTGTCACAAAGCACCCTCTCTGCAGTGACACAGGGAAGACTTAGGCTGTACCAAGGTTTAAATACCTTCTCTGGAATAAACTACTGTTTCCCAGAGAAAGTAAAGTTAAATTGTCTTTACTAGTCTTTTTAAATTCCTAGACCCAGCACACACTATCTTACAATAGAGTGCTGAAGGGGTTACCTAGTATCCCCTGTGTCTAGAACCTCACGCAACAATCAAATGCTACCCTTTCCTATCAAAATGGCTGGTAGCAGTGGTTTTACAACAAACTACCATGATTTTCCCCCGACCGCGAACGGTAGATAGCCATGTTTTTCAAGATGGCGTCTGAGTCCCCTCTGTAAAAACAGGTTGGTCCCGGTCTTCCTTTTTTGCCATTTCTTTTTGGAAAGATCCTTCTAGAGTTTGTCTCTGCACACCAAACTAAGTTTGTTCCCTTTGTTCCTACGCCTTTGGCGGGCTTCAGGACCAAAGACCGCCTCTGGTGCCCGAGTGTCTGGGGTGGGCAGTAAGTGAGGGAGGTGCCCGAAACTCTGTGCTTAGTCTCCTACGAGACCCAAATGCAGTCTGGCGTGATTGGCTGACTGTCTGGCAACGACAGCCACCCTGCTAGGGGAGTGGCAGCTAGGCTGGAATGAATGGGAGAAAACGGTTTAAAAGGTGAGTCTCTTGGCTTGGAAGGCAGAGTCTACCACTGGAACGAAAGAACCGAACAAGAGCTGGAAGAGGATGGCGGATGCAACATCTGGACCGTTGGTTTGCCCGGTGAAGCCCTGCTGCAGGTCCGAATCGCAAAGTTCATCTCGACAGAGAAGCCCTTCAAAGAAGACTTCTCCCTTTGAGTTGGTGGGACCAAGCAATTCGTAAGCCACCTGGACTGTGTCACCTATGGCTCCAGTGTGCCTGGAAATGCAGAATGTGTGGGAGGTTCCCGAAATTCCCCTGTCCTTTGTCTCTAGGAACGCCTGAACGCACGCAGTCCCGATTGGCTGGCTTTTCAGGACAGCCACGCTGTGTGATTGACAGCCTAGGCTGTGCATGAATGGGAGAAACCTGCTTAAAAAAGGCGAGGTTTGTGGGACTAGAGGTAGAGTCGACCACTGGGAGAAACCCCCGATGAAGAAACCATGAACGAAGCTTGCTAAATCCTCCTGGACCTTTGGATTGCCCGGTAAACACCTGCTGCTGTGCTCAAACTCCTTTTTCAATTCGACAGAGCAGCTCAGGAAGGGAGGACTTCTTCACTTGGGTTAGTGGGAGCAACTAACCCAGAGACAAACTCCACTAGACCATCTTGCCTGACTGGCTGTACTTCTTTGATGCTGCAGGAACAGAGTGCCAGGGGTCGAGAAATCCTTAATCAAGTGCAGTGTCTAAAATCTGGCCAGAAGCTCTAGAGTCTCCTAAGGACCCCCCAGAAGCATAACGACCAGAGCTAGAGTCCCCTCACCAGAGCACAGGACCCAAGGAGTGAAGGAAGCCCAACCAGTATCCGAGATCCACAGCAGTGCTGTTTATTCTAGCACTTAAACTGCAAAGTGATGCTGAACCGAAAAGTGCCCGTAGCTGCCGACAACCTCCAAACTGCCACCGCAGGAGCCCTTCTTGGGCAAGACTGTATGGAGTACCCTGTGGGAGACTGAACCAGCCCTGTCCTCTTGGCAATACCTAACCCAACCTTTGGTAAAAGTCTGTATTACACAAGTTGGTATAGTGACTAAGCAGTCAGGTTTATCTCAAGGTGTCAATATGAGTTGTAGGGTTGCAACATAGAGTTTGACAATGACAAGCATCCAAATAACACACTCACTCAGGGTTTCTTGATTAAATCACTCAGGGTTTCTTGATTAAACAGCTATTTATTAATTTAACAGTCAGTTTTAATAAGCCTTCTTTAGAAGGAAGCAAATATGTAACACTTAAATATACTTAAAAAATACACAGTTTCAATAAATCAGTAGATACCCATTTGGGATGGCACACAGACTTCCTACACGCTGAGGTGACTTCTATTACTAGCAATAGAAACAAGAGGCAAGTACCCCTTCGTTTATAGTACCTTAGGTCTGAAAAAATGGATTCCAGCTGGCTTCTGTTCCTGTTGTAGTATGGCAGATCCTGTTCCTGGGCCTCAGTCGTGGGGACAAGAGGCCGACATCTGGGGACTCCTGCACTACCATTCAAAGGTCGGCGGCAGCAATGGGCGAAGTTCAGATCAGCAGCATTTTGCGGTTTCAGCTTCTAGTGAATAGCACAACCGTGGTTCGCAGATACCTTGTTGTCTTTCCTTGCTTCTGGGGTCCAGCACTCTGTTGGGGTGGCTCAGGCTTGGTTAGACCCGCTTCGATGCAGTCCAGAGGATCTTCCTAGAGCTCTGGCCCGACTTAAAAATGATGCACTCTATTCTGGTGTTCCTCCCCCAGGCACTCGGTTCCTGCAGCAGCAATGGAAGTACAGCCAGCTTCAAGAGGATTTCCATAAGCGTTCGTCTTAGGGTCGATTGGTCCCACCAACCCAAGGGAAGAAGTTGTCCTTTGCAGGGCTTCTTTAGTCGAGGCGAATTCGGAGCTTCAGCACTGGATCAGGGCTTTACCTGGCAAACCAAAGGTCCTGGAGTTGCAGCAAGCATCTCTTCCAAGTTCGTCAGATTCCTTAGTGCAGTGGTCGACTGCCTTCCTTGCAAAATACCTCACCTTTTATCAAGTCTCTCCCATTAATTTGCAGCCTAGCTGCCACTCACAGCAGGGTTGCTGTCCTCCAAAGCCAGCCAGCCAGCCATTCAGCTTTGGCTGCATTTCTGTAGCCAAGGAGATGAAGCACAGTTTCGGGAAAGTCCCTAGCTTCCTGCACATTTCTGAGAATTCTCCCCAACAGCCCTCCAGACTTCCTCCCTCTTGTCCCCACGACTGAGGCTTAGGAACCCAGGGTCTGTATCGCTGCAACACGACAGAATCCAGCTGGACCATTCTTCAAACTAGAGGTACTGTTTAGACTTGGGGTACTTACCTCAGTGTCTTTGAGCTGTGCTTTTCTCAATTGGGAATTGCAGTTGATTAAACTTTAGAGTCGATTCCAACTCTCTTTTTACAGGCTTAACAGCTTGTGACCCCACAAGTGACTTTCTAATAAACTCTAACTTTGCTCAAGACTTAAATTTTAAGTAGTGCTCAGCTCCATAGACTGTTTCAAATTGACTTTGGCTGTCCTGGCTCCCTGCAGCCTCTTCTAGCCCATGGTTTGTCCCTCATAGGTGATAACTTGTTTTAGACCGTTATTGCTGGGAAAGTTTTGTCTAGATTTCATTGGAAGATTTAAGTGTCCTCGCACATACTGAGAACCTGTTTAACTTCACTCCCCTAAACCTTTCTGCGAACTCAGAATCTGCAAAGAATAACTATATAAATGCCATCACTATCCTTGTGATTGAAGTCACCTCAGGGTGTAGAAATTGTGTAAGAAGCAGATCCACAGATTATCCACTAACTTGTTCTATTCTGAAAACTATTGTTAAAGTATATTCAAATTGTTACATGAATTGCCTTTTTAAAGAACGCTTACATTGATTTACAAAAAATTGACGTTAAATAACTATAACAGAAACCGAGTGTTAAATGTTACTTGGCTACTTGTATTTACAGATTTCATTGCTACAGCTCTGAAGCTCAAAAGTACCCCTCTTGAGATCGGCCTAACTGCTCAGTCACACCATCAAGTTGTGCAGTACAGGCATATACCAAAAAGGTGGGTTACCCAATACCAGGCAGATAAATGTTGTGTAGTCTCACACAGTGACTGCATCAATTCTTACCTAACACAGGCTCACTCTGGTATCTTATCCAAAGAAGTGACTAATACAGAATCTACGCTGGGTGGCTTAAAGACTGATATAAATACAACTATTCTGGATGTACTTTAATATCTAAAACAAGATAATAAGATCAGCAAACTACAAAAGGCACATCACAATAGTAAAAGCTAACAGTAAGGAAAAGGATTCAATGACCGAAGGAGTCGGTTCACAGGAGTAAAGGGAGGTCACCAATATTGTCCAAATTGACAATGAGCAAAGCTATCAGAAATCATACTCCCTTTCAGTATCGGTCTTGGAGGAGTTCAGAAGGTTGGCGCAGACTGCCAACGATTGATATACGACAGATGTAATATGGTTACGAAAGACGGATGTGACCAACTGCCACAAGGTCTCAGTACCTCCAAAGGGGTCGTAAGGTCCTGCAAAAGAATACGGAAAAAAAAGAATAAGGACGTTGAACTGGGATCAGCCCCTAATCAGGTTTCTAGATTAAAGAATCGCAAAACTCAATTAAAATCTGTCAAAACAAAGTGTATGCAAGCTATATTGTCCAACCCCTCAGTTAACAGAAGAAAAAACCCTCTTTGAGAAGGACGTCTGCTTTTGGGAATGGAGAACAGCCTTTACCCATGAAAAAACAAAGGGCTCATGTAAATGAGTTCCAAACACAACTGATTGGCTCAAAAGAGTTAATTAAATGGTCACCCCTTTTTGGTATGGGGGGGGAAATCTAAATCCAAAGTCATTAAATGTTAATGCTGGAAATTAGGTTTCAAAGTCTGCAGAGAGTGGAACAAAATCTACAACAAAAATGAATGACAACTTCTGGAACACAAACCAAAGAAAAGGTTGCATTAGGAAAGTTTGAGCCGAAGTAAAGGGTTTGAACCGGCAACAATGCTGGAGAAAAAGGTAAAAAATACAAAAACTGATTCTAGCAATGGCTCAGATTGTATGATCCGCTATGAAATTAATCAAATGATAAAATCAATTTGCATCTGACGCCGCTGGAAAACCATCAAGATCGATCAAATTAAGATTGTGCAAGATCACAGCGGACTCCGAGCCTCTCTACCAGTAAGTCACCCTCAACACCATATCAACCCTTTGCCATACCAAGAGTACGAGTAAAGATGGCAAATGAAGAGGGTGTTAAAAATGCACTCAATCGGAATAGAATACTATCGGTTTTGAAGATCCCAATGCTTTTCTTCGATAGACATTGAATAGGTTAGTTTTCCACACAAGCATTGTATTTATATTAGCGAATTGGGTCTGAAAACACATCAAGGTGCAGAGGTCTTGCTGGCGGCCAGTGAAGAACTTCGATGTTTGCTCCTAGACATTTCTTCAGTTTTAAGATAAAAACCATAGGTAGCTATTAAAAAGGGAGGATTTGATCAAAAACATCAAGCAAACGAAGCAGACATACCAGCGAATACAATGAAAAAAAATTGTCCATAGGCACCCCTCTGCGAGAATGAACACAGCTAAATGACCTGTTCTTTGGGTTGGTACCCGCTCGAGAGTCTGCAGCCACACTTTAGCTCACTGTACCTTTCTCAGATGGGAAACATACATTTGCATACCAGTCTTTGTCCCACCCACATGGGCAGTGCAGCACTGAAATGTTATGTATGTATATATGTATTTAATTTTTATATAGCGCCGGTAGCCCGAGGGCATCAGGGCGCTTGTACATATAACACTGGTACTACAAGACGGACAACACGTATGAGACGGACGATGGGTACAAATACTATTGCGTAACGAGGTCTCTAAGAGAAGTCCTACGCCCAAGATCTCATCTAAAGAGGTGTGTCTTCAGCATCTTCCTAAAAGCAGAGTGATTAACTTCAGACCTAAGAGATTCGGGGACGCTGTTCCACAGTTTAGGAGCCAGCACGAGAAAGGATCTGCCCAGCTCTGTTTTTAGCTTAAACTTGGGCACGTGCAGGAGGCATTTTCCACCCGAGCGTAGGTTTCTGCTGGGGTTGAAGGGCACTATGTGTGTTTTCAAGTAGGTAGGCGCTGTGCCATAAAGGCACTTGTGTACCAGGCAGAGAGCTTTGAACTTGATGCGCTCTTCTACTCTGAGCCAGTGCAGAGCAAGCCTCTCTTCAGTAACATGGTCTTTCCTTTTCAGATTTTTCACTAATCTGACCGCGTTGTTCTGGATCACCTGACAACTAGATAGATCCTTGGATGCGGCCCCCAACAACAGGGCTTTCACATAGTCGAGCCGTGAGAGAATAATGGCTCTGGATATTGTTGCCCTGTTTACTTCATTAAGCAGTGGTTTGATTGCTTTCATAAGCCTGAGATAGTATGCTGAGTTTTTTTGGAGGAAGTTAGTCTGGGCGTGAGAGTCAACGACTGAATCGACCATCATACCCAGAGCCTGCACCTTGGGAACCACCTGGATAATGGCGTTTTTAATTTGAAAAAAGTTGTACTCTGCCCCTAGTTTTTCCAACTGACGACTGGAGCCAAACAACATCAATTCGGTTTTAGAGTCGTTCAGGCACATCCAGTTTGCCTGCATCCAGTCGTCAATTAACTTGTAAACCTTGGTGAGCGCTTCACTGTCCGTGGCATGATTCCTACCCCCCAACGCCAATATGAGTTGGGTGTCATCTGCGTAATTTGTAAATGACACTCCGGCTTTCACCAGAAGGCTGCACAAAGTGCGCATATATATGTTGAAAAGCATTGGGGATAAGCTAGCCCCTTGAGGCACTCCGAATATGATGTCACATGGGTCGGAGAAACTGCTACCCCAATGTACTATCGCTTGGCGGTTGGAAAGAAAGGATAGGAGCCAATCGATAGCTCCCTCCGAGCAACCAACGTTCTCCCTAAGCGCCTTGATGAGAAGGTGGTGATCCACCAAATCAAACGCTGCACTAAGGTCTAAAAGCATCAGCATCCCCAATTTGTTATCGTCCAGCATAATCAGCATCTGATTCTGCAAGTCTAGCATAGCTGTTTCAGTGCTGTGGGATGCTCTAAAGCCGGATTGTTGCTGGTGCAGAATCTCCTGGTTCTCAACAAAGTGTTGGAGTTGCTGTGTGGCTACCTTATCCAACAGTTTGAGAACAAAATTCGAGTTGGTTATGGGACAAAGATTTGCGGGATCCTTGGGATCTAGTCCCGCTTTTTTAACAAGTGGGGTGATAGTGACTCTCTTCAGAACTTTAGGCACCGTGCCCTCATGAAATGAAGCGTTCACTATTCTCCGGAGGATGGGAGCAAATATATCCTTGTGTTGAAGAATAATACCAGGGGGCAGGATATTTTCTGCGCAGGTAGTAGGTTTCATATTATTCATCACCTCTAGCATATCTGCTTCTGAGATAGGGTCAAATTTAAAGAGTTGTTCTCTGACAGATACATTCCCTTCGGTGGGGCAGATCTCCTGATTTG